>NW_011889205.1:612890-615480 GCF_000151845.1 Pteropus vampyrus | reverse complement strand
CACTCACCTAAGTCTATCTGTGCCTAAATTTCTACAATTGTCATTGGGTGTTTCTGTATCTGATTGACTAGATGGGATTAGCAGGCTATCGTAGACAATGGAATAGAGAATAATTTTTCTAAAGAAACTGAACCCAATGTGACTTCATGAGTAAAATGCATTAATCAACTGAATTAACTATGAAACGTATTTCATCAAGTTCTAATGAAATCACTACAATATCAGATGCAACATGAAAAACGTAGCCCATCATCCATTCAAGTTCACTAATATAAAATCCCACATAGAGATACGGATATGATGAATAATGTTTGCAGAAACTGGAATGGGGAATATTAAATCTAATGTTATTCTCTAGATTACATCTTGATGACATACTCAGGAAATGTGTTTTATTTAATATTAATAATTCCTTCAAATGTTTGCTCTTTCAAGAACTTATATTACTTTTGCAGGTTTTATCAGACTATTCAGGGAGAAAAAAATATGAAGATTAAAGATATGCTGAAAGTAATAACATTTTCATAAATCTGATTTATAAATCTCATAAAAACCTGGAAACAGACCCTTAGTTTTTGCCATATCATTTAAAGATAGCTATATTATTTCGAATGAAAGTTGTGTAGTTTCTTTTATCCTTAATTTTTTTGTTGTTGTTTTCTGTTGTTTTCATCAATAGTTCTAAGTCGTCAAATTTCATATTCGCACATGGTTTCATTAGTATTTAATGTACCTCTGAAAATCCATTTCACATATTAGGATTTGGTAATTTCTGGACTTCCCTTGTGCCTTTCATGCACTAACACTTAAAAGGATAATTGTGTCTGAAGGGAAAAATGGCGAAGAGCAGAGGTGATGGTTTAGTTTTTGTTCAGAGGTCCGGTCTCAACTTGTTGATTTTTTTCAATGGTCAAGACCCCTCACTTGCTGTGTGAGGCATCCTACATATGGATGCCAAACCTGAGCTATTGTCTCAGGTGGGTCAGTGTGTGCCCAGCGCACTCATATGAACGATTAGACCACACCCACACGTGTGTGCGACGAATCTCGCTGGGAAGTGATCTTGGGGCACTTTTCTTGCACATTTTGTAAACTAACACTCATTAAGAGTGATATGCTTTCTCATGCATTGTTGTAGACGCTGGAGATACAAAAGTGACTAACAGAAACATGTCCCCTTCCCTCGGAGAGATGACAGTATGGTGGCATTGATTCCCATGCCTTAAAAAAAAAAAAAAAAAACCAGGAGCAAAAGCAGAGCTTGTCAAGGATAAAGATAAACATACCAAGAATAAAAGAATAAAATTAGGGCAAAATTCTATAGTCTATCTAGAAATAAGCAAGCAAAAAATAAGCTTAAAAAAGAAAAAAAGAAAGGCCCCTGTGAACTCATAAAAAATGGGAATATTCTAAAACACCCTCCATGGGATCAAAAGTACCATGTCCAACTCAAAATAGAAAATTAGGCAAAGAAAAGCAGATAAATTTCTGTAAAAACTAAATCAGCTATTATCTCTGTAATAAATAAAAAGAAACTACGAAAGGAAAAAATATGAATCTTAGAAGATAAATAATAAAGCTCTTCTTCATGTATAATGAGAGTTATCTCAGTAAAGTAAGCTAATTGGAAAGAGTAGAACTAGCAAGAAAAATAAGAAAATTGAAGTGTCCTTTTTCAAGGCGCAATGCTCCAGATTTAAAAATTAACTAACTCTCCCAGCAATTCTGCAATTAGTGAGTAAAACCCAAACTTACTGAGATTCAATAATACTGGGAAAAAGTCTCATAACTATTCAGGCATAAATCAATAAATATATTTTAGAATCAGAAGGGTTTCAGATTTTTATTTTAAAGCACTAAAGAACTAAATATAATGAAATATATACAGAGCTTCGTGTAGAGTAGGTTGTTACCAAACATTTCTATATCAAGCCAAGTTGCTAACTATGAGCAATAGAAATGAGAAAAACTATAAATCAAATGCTCTTAAAAAAGATTTGTTTAAGATATACACATACTGACATATCTGAACCTGTACCCTCGGTGACCAATAAATGAGTCAGATAAGACCTCAACACAGAAGACATGTGATCAGTCATGAAAGGCATCAGATAACAAAAGGCAGGGGGGGCGGGGGTACAATAAGCAAATCTTTAATATGCTTTTATAACAATGTAAAAGTCAAAAATAATCGAATATCAATAAAATATTTTAACAGCAACATTAACACATAGATTTAAAAACCGGATTATTTTTAAATGAGGTTTGTGCGGGAAAGAAGAAAGTAAAAGCAAATTAAAAATGGACTTAACCACATGAATTTAACAGCTACTGTTGTCATCTATACAGTAATAAGTAAGGAGAAGTAGTTAGACGTGTGATTATGAAGAGCTAGTAGAATAGTCCCAACATGACAGGTCCACATCACTGGAAAAGAAGAAGGACAGGTGAGTGGCTTTTTGTGGTAGGCGTCCTTGTCCAGAAGAAGCCCGACAAGCTCGTGGTTTGAATGTCAAAGACACTCGAATGAGAAGGATGCCTGAGCCACACCGTCCTCCACCATCACCTGCAGGCCTCCCCCAGTGTGTGA
>NW_011889205.1:610508-612840 GCF_000151845.1 Pteropus vampyrus | reverse complement strand
AAAAAAAAAAAAAAGCAGAAACAAAACCACCAGTTTCATGTCTCTGCCTTCACACAGTCTGTGATGAGGTCTTCACACGCTTCTCCTCTGCCAATCACCAGAGTCTCCCTGTCTGTACTCAAGGAAAACTAAACGCTGTGCCAAGTTCTAGGTTCAGAGAACTGCCCTGAGTCAAAGGAGAAACAATGAAAATCTCAAAACCAAAGTCACCTCGGAAAGGTTCTCCCAGGATTGCTCAGCCCAGAGCCCAGGGCAAGCACCTCTTCTGAGCCCCGGGCGTGCTTAGCCCATCACACAGGTTGTCTCATGTGACCCTTTAACCCCCATGACAACACTTAGAGCCCGTGACTATTGTCCATTCCACTTTGGGTGAGAAACTAATGTTTAGGGAGTTAAGTCCATCATTCAGTTTCTACAGCGAGCAACTAGTAATTGTTGAGGTCAAGAGGACACTTGTCCATTCGCCTCCAAAGAAAAGACTCTGAATTACTGTGCCAAACCGAAGAAAATGACAACTGAAGAAATTAAGCGCCAGCGTAAGCCACATCAGCAGGAGAGAGCGTGCGGCCAGGTCCCTGTAAAATGGTTACCCGTTCATCTTCTCAATTTTTAATTGAAAAACTAATAAATTGCCGTTATAGTTGATATCACTTAATGGAATTGCCACATTATAAGTCACGAATCACTGAAATGCAGTGAATTCACTTACAACACTTTGTGAGATCATAAGACATGTAGCTATATGGTAGCACTCTGTGTCACTCACCTAAGTCTATCTGTGCCTAAATTTCTACAATTGTCATTGGGTGTTTCTGTATCTGATTGACTAGATGGGATTAGCAGGCTATCGTAGACAATGGAATAGAGAATAATTTTTCTAAAGAAACTGAACCCAATGTGACTTCATGAGTAAAATGCATTAATCAACTGAATTAACTATGAAACGTATTTCATCAAGTTCTAATGAAATCACTACAATATCAGATGCAACATGAAAAACGTAGCCCATCATCCATTCAAGTTCACTAATATAAAATCCCACATAGAGATACGGATATGATGAATAATGTTTGCAGAAACTGGAATGGGGAATATTAAATCTAATGTTATTCTCTAGATTACATCTTGATGACATACTCAGGAAATGTGTTTTATTTAATATTAATAATTCCTTCAAATGTTTGCTCTTTCAAGAACTTATATTACTTTTGCAGGTTTTATCAGACTATTCAGGGAGAAAAAAATATGAAGATTAAAGATATGCTGAAAGTAATAACATTTTCATAAATCTGATTTATAAATCTCATAAAAACCTGGAAACAGACCCTTAGTTTTTGCCATATCATTTAAAGATAGCTATATTATTTCGAATGAAAGTTGTGTAGTTTCTTTTATCCTTAATTTTTTTGTTGTTGTTTTCTGTTGTTTTCATCAATAGTTCTAAGTCGTCAAATTTCATATTCGCACATGGTTTCATTAGTATTTAATGTACCTCTGAAAATCCATTTCACATATTAGGATTTGGTAATTTCTGGACTTCCCTTGTGCCTTTCATGCACTAACACTTAAAAGGATAATTGTGTCTGAAGGGAAAAATGGCGAAGAGCAGAGGTGATGGTTTAGTTTTTGTTCAGAGGTCCGGTCTCAACTTGTTGATTTTTTTCAATGGTCAAGACCCCTCACTTGCTGTGTGAGGCATCCTACATATGGATGCCAAACCTGAGCTATTGTCTCAGGTGGGTCAGTGTGTGCCCAGCGCACTCATATGAACGATTAGACCACACCCACACGTGTGTGCGACGAATCTCGCTGGGAAGTGATCTTGGGGCACTTTTCTTGCACATTTTGTAAACTAACACTCATTAAGAGTGATATGCTTTCTCATGCATTGTTGTAGACGCTGGAGATACAAAAGTGACTAACAGAAACATGTCCCCTTCCCTCGGAGAGATGACAGTATGGTGGCATTGATTCCCATGCCTTAAAAAAAAAAAAAAAAAACCAGGAGCAAAAGCAGAGCTTGTCAAGGATAAAGATAAACATACCAAGAATAAAAGAATAAAATTAGGGCAAAATTCTATAGTCTATCTAGAAATAAGCAAGCAAAAAATAAGCTTAAAAAAGAAAAAAAGAAAGGCCCCTGTGAACTCATAAAAAATGGGAATATTCTAAAACACCCTCCATGGGATCAAAAGTACCATGTCCAACTCAAAATAGAAAATTAGGCAAAGAAAAGCAGATAAATTTCTGTAAAAACTAAATCAGCTATTATCTCTGTAATAAATAAAAAGAAACTACGAAAGGAAAAAATATGAATCTTAGAAGATAAATA
>NW_011889205.1:604781-607591 GCF_000151845.1 Pteropus vampyrus | reverse complement strand
GCCAGATGGCATTATTTTCTGACCTCGCGTGACCCATCGGTTAGAGCAGAGCAGCACCCACGCGTGGCCCCTCACCCCGGGGCTCCCTTCCCTGTCCTGTTATCGCCCCCGGAAATTCATGCATCCTTCTTGCTCTCCAGCCAAGCACTGCAGCCGGCTGCAGCGTACGTGTCTCCCCCCTGCTCCGGTTTGCTGAAGCGGCGGTGGCCGCGGTCTGCCCCGTCCTCATCCAGCTCCCAGCTCAACGCCGAAAGATCGAAGACAGAGCAGGGCGCTCTCACCACGCAGCAACCTCTCAGGCGTCAGGCCGCAGATTTCACCGTCGTCTCTAGCATCCTCCGTGCCGTTCGCTGTAGGTAGGAAAAATCATCAGAGCTCGATTCGGATTTTCCTAGGCGGTTACGTAGCTGATGTGGGCCGAGCTGACGTTTTCCACGGTGGCAGCCTCCAGGATAAGTTGCAGTCAGCTTCCCGTAGCTCTCGATTTCCACCTCTTTGTGTGTGATGTCGTGACTGTTTCCCTCACCAGGGGACCCATCCACGCCTTTTCTTTGCGGTGCCCAGTGATGCCCAGCGGTGCCCAGCAGCGAGAGAGATGACAGGTTTAAGAGAAGTCTTGGCAAACAGCACGAGGCAGTGAGTGGTGAGTCGCAATCAGATAGATCTAGGTTTAAAGGCTGAGCCTCTTATTAGCCCTGTGATTTCAGACAAGTTACTTAAATACTCTGGGCTCAGTTTCCTCATCAACGAAAGGCAAATAGTACTGATAATGGATCCTGCCAGCATCCTGTGCGTACTTTCTTGGATGGCCACAGGACTCATCTCAGTTTACACGTACACCTCCAGTTGTCTGTGTTTCTCAGTCCGGGGACAATCCCCGGCTGCAGAGGCGCTCAGCCCCTGAGCAGAGCAGGCTCCAGGTGGCCAAGGATTAATGCACCAGGAGCAAATCTCAAAAGTGAGGGTTGGTTACTCCTGGGTGAAAGACTCAGCTTACTCGCTGGTGACAGCTCTGAGCCGTGTTCCCTGTGGTGTGTCACCAGGCCTCCAGTGGGACTCGGCTCCAGGTGCTCATGAAGGAGACAAGTTCAGGGCTGCATGCTGACCTCCTGTCCAAACTTCCTTATCTTTCTATCCCATTTTGTGTTTCTCAGGGTCCCTCCCAGGAAACTACTATGCTGCAAGCCTTTCTCGGGATCTGCACGAGGCAGAGGGGGGTCAAACTAACAGAGCATCCGAGAGCTAGCAGAGCACTCAGGAGGACCAGTCGACAGCGCTTGACGCAGGACAGGATGTTAGTCACCGCGGCTCCCCCTCATCCCTTCCTACGTTTCCACTCATATTTGTCCCCTGCCAGAGGCAAGAAGCAAACGTACACGTGACAAATGGCCCAGAGGAGGGACATGAAAAGGTGAGCTCCGTGACCGCTGCAGGTGCTGTGAACGTGGTTCAGGGCTGAAGCCACAAATGGTTTTCGAAACAAACGCAGAGGGAGGCCCGCAGACCCATCTTACAGGGGACAGCACTAAACGAGGGGGGGCCTTCAATGCGGGGGCACGGTGAGGTTGTTTCCCCATAGTATGAGGTCGGTCCATACACGATCCCGTGTGTTTGTCAAAACCCATGGAACTACACTCTACGAGGAGTAAACTCGGCTGTAGGCAAATGTGAAGCACCAGCCAGAAGGTTGTGGACTCCTGGGTTGGAACCAGGTTGTGACAAATGACCTAACGCTATCACAAATCTGCAGCATGACCACAAACGTAGTGGGGGCAAAAGAAGCCGACCTCAGTAACTTGGAAAACAGTGCTTTAGCTGAATAATTTGAGGCTAAAGATGAAAAGAACTGTGAAAAACACCTCACTCCGTTTGGTAAATTTGTTTCACTCAGAGGTATTGGTTAGCAATTCTGAAACCACTTTATATGTACGCTAGGATTGAACAAATAAATAAATTGTAGCTAATGGGAGCCTGGTTTCTCATGGTCACAGAAAGAGGTTGTAAATAAGCAAAAGGGAAGATTAAAATAACCCCTGTAAGGTGAATTAGACTAGGAGATGTCAGTTAAACTCGTGTTTATTTTAATAGAGAGATGAAGAGACGATATAGAGATCGATAAACAGATCGATGATAGGAAAGTAGGTAGGTAGATAAACAGATAGACAGGTAAGATCATTAGAGTCCTGCGTGTGTGCATGGTGCGGTATTTATGGATATTGTCACCTCTGCCCACTGAGAGAGCCTCGAAACAGTGCCACTCCAGTAGCGACAAGCACAGTGCCCATATTTATTTCCGAAATACCAGAATCCAACAAAAGAAGCCAGAGTTCCCTTCATACATGATTGATTCCGGAGCATCAAATGATTCCCTGTGAAGGCAGGGAAGACACAAGATGAGGTAGATTATCTTGTAGTGCCGGAAAATAATGAAGCGCTTAAAAATAAATCAAGAGATGATGGGGACCATCAAAGCGACCCGGGAGCTAATCCGAAAGAGCTAGAACACCTTGAGCAGTGAGATGTGATAATATTGGATTATACTGAAGAAAAAATGCTTCCTCGAGTTCATGTTAATATCGATAAGTGATGACATAAATAAAAAATGGAAGATAAGGGACAAATGGTCTTACGGAAAATTTTTCAAGTAGAATAGAAGAATGAGGAGAACAGAAAACCCACAATTACAACGCCATGGCATAGACCGCCGCAGGCCGGACCCACACGAGTGCCAAAATCAGTGGGCAAAATTTTAAAGAGAAACTTAATATTTGCATAGCTTAAAAGTATCTCCGTGAAAACATCAATTACTG
>NW_011889205.1:601838-603501 GCF_000151845.1 Pteropus vampyrus | reverse complement strand
ACCCACACGAGTGCCAAAATCAGTGGGCAAAATTTTAAAGAGAAACTTAATATTTGCATAGCTTAAAAGTATCTCCGTGAAAACATCAATTACTGATCTAAACACTAGATTGCCACAGATTCCTTGATCTCAAGACTCAGCGACTCGCTTCGAGAAGAGGGTAGAAGGGAAAGAAATAGTAACATTGCTGTGGAGAAATCTAGCAGATGTTAACCAAGGATAACAGTCCACACCCACGTACCCCCGACCTGCGAGAGTAGGAAAGGCAATCGCCTCTGTGTGATTCTTCCCCCAAAACATAGCCCTGGTCTTATCATGAGCAAACATCAGGCAAATTCAAACTGAAAGACGTTCTAGAAAATACCTGAGCCCCTTCAGATGTGCCAGATGGTGGAGCAGAAGGAGGAACTGGACTTCAGCACGGCCGGGCAGAGGCTGAGGGGACACAGTTGCTGGACACGCTGTGGCATGACCGCGGCCATGAGAAATCTTTGTTTTAACTGTTTTGTTCACAAAAGGTAGCTCTTGACACAATTCTTTCACGAAAGAGTATCTTCTGCATGCTGCCCCCATGCCTAAACTGGAAATTATTTACATCGAAATAACACACGAGCACAACGCATTCAATTGACAACGACAACACGACACGGGAACACCACGAGAGACGTGGGACATCCCCGGAATGTGACGAGAGCTGCCGGACGCCTTGCTTCTGGGGTCCGTCTCCCCGCTCTCTGTGGCCGTGATGTTCCCTTTACTCTGCCGGTGTCTGTCCTGCCCCTGCTCCCACGCCTGCTGCTCCCTGCTGCCCTGACCGAAAACTGAATTTGCTTTTGCTCTTGATGTTTGCGTGGTGGCAGCCACGTGGCGTTTTATGGTGTGTGCTGGTCTCCAAGCTGCGTCATCACTATTATCTGGGGCTCTGCGAGTCTCCCGTTTAAACTCAGCGTAAGCTTATTCGATCCAGAGAGTGAACGCTCGACAAGACCAGAGTTTTCATGTCAGTCCCACGTGTCATTTCACATGGCAGTGACCCGCCCTCACGTGCTCGTGTTGGCTCAGGCATTATTCCGCAGTCCTTTCGATTCTGGCCACAGCTGTAGGCTCGCATTGAAGGATCTTTATTCTGCAGCCATGAATATATGGACACAAAATATCCAGAATATTCTACCTGTGCTAGTTCACGCTTTACTTCCATTTATTCCTTTTAAATGTATAGGACCCGCGATGTGAGTTTAGTATGTTATTTAACACTATTCACTTCTGCTCTACACAACAAGTAAATCGAGTGAAACAGGTAAAACCCAGCAGGTGTGCGACCCATTGAGAGTAAGCGAGCAACTAGCTTGT
The DNA here is from genome assembly GCF_000151845.1 of Pteropus vampyrus. Lineage (NCBI taxonomy): Eukaryota > Metazoa > Chordata > Mammalia > Chiroptera > Pteropodidae > Pteropus > Pteropus vampyrus. The sequence continues at coordinate 602,151 of NW_011889205.1, read as the reverse complement.
GAGACGTGTTAGACACCGATAAATTATAGTGCATATATGTGTGCTAAAAATAGATAAGAAGTTGGATGAAGGGACTAATTATTCCTGGGGCGTCAACTACTCACGACAATTATTGCATCTGTAAACTGGCGACCCATTGCTGATGCTCAGAATGGTCCCCCATGTTCCCTACTCAAGACTTGCATGTAAACGTGATAGCTGCTCAGCAGGCTTTGGGTGAGTTACAGCTATGGCCAGATGTTTGTTCCTGTATCTCTTCAATTGAACAAGGATGTATTAAAAACTGTATGCCAGTTCTTGAACCATGGCAACC
>NW_011889205.1:592056-600558 GCF_000151845.1 Pteropus vampyrus | reverse complement strand
AAGGAAAAAATACTCTTTTACTTTTACGATTGGTGAATAAATCATCAGATAGAGACAACTCTTATTCATTAACCACACTTCGTCCCTACTATGCATATACCAGAACCCGTGCGAGGCAATGATGATAAAGAGACCAGCAATAACGGATATGGCTTTTCCCCCATGGGATGTTTAAAACCCAATGGAGCTGACAGATGTGTATCAAAGACTTGCATAGTATATAGAGTGACAACTGCAGTGAGAGCTCTAACGAGGAGGTCAGTGATCTTTGGAAGTGTAGAAGGTAGGAAATAGACAGGCGTCGTCCGAGGGGTAAGGCATTTATATATTTACGTATTTACTGGTAGAAGATGGGAACTTGCCTGGGATCCGAAGGGCAAGCGTTGTGGGTGGTGGGGACGGGTGTGGAGACAGGACAGAAGGGCAGAGTCGTGAGCTCGGAGAGAAACAGAAGTTCGATTCCGAGAGGAGTCTGGAGTGCTGGACGGGAGCCAGATCCCACGGGGGAGCACAGATTACGACAAGTGTTATCTTCATTATGCGGCACAGGAGACGTCCTTGGAGCATTGTAAGCAGGTGGGTGACAAGATCAGATATTTTTACACTTTGTAGAAGCAGGGATGACATGGTGGCAAGTTTCATTATAATATGTAATTTATTTGCAAATCAGTATCATAGCCAAACACCATGTACTGGAAATTGCTTTTGTTCTTAATGAAATATTGCAGATCCTGTCACTGGTGAGAGTAGATTGTTCTACACTCTTTACAGCGTCAGGACATCGATTGTATCAATGAACCATGCTTGTAACAAATCCATATTTTTTTCGCCTCTTTTTCAAGATGTTATAATGTTACTAATACTATGCCTTAAGTTATATCTTTAATGTATGAAAATATTTACTTCTAAGAATTTATAGAAATGCTGGATTAAAGCTAGGTCCATTTTTAGATATTCACAAATAATGTCAAACTGTCCATTAGAACATTGTGACAATTTACTCTCAGCCCCCAGCAGTAAAAACGTCTGGATTCTCATCATTTTTACCAGTGATGTGAATTATTTTCTTAGGTCAACTCAGCTTCAAGTCCTGCCAGCATCACTGAATTACTAAACTTTAGCCATGAGTGGATAAAGTTCTCACGGCCATCACCCATGCCTTGTTAGTCACAGGAACTATCTCTTCACTGAAATTTAAATTCCAGTATTTCATACCTTGACTCCAACTACTTTGTTTGATATATGCTTTATTCACTTATTTTCCATACTATAATGATGTCCATTTTATAGATAAGGAAACCATTTCTGCAAGCAATTAAGAAACTTGCCCAAAGTTATGCAACTAGTAAATACGCAGAAGGCTTCTAACCATTCAGCTTTATTACTTTAGAAAAGCTATTTAATAAAAGTCAAAATTGATTTATGGTTTTAAAAACCTCTTAGCACCCTAAACATACAATGGCTCACTATTTTAATAAATACTCTATAAGTCCTAATGATAATTAAAGTCATATATTATTAAGGAATTCCACAATTGTCCCATTAAAATGAAGGAGCAGAGAAGTTCTGATGAGACTGTAACTGCTTGGTAATATTCTTAATAAACTCTTTAGCCAATTAAATGAGAAATTTTTAAAAAAATGAAAAAGTATCGTTATCATAGAGTAGAAAATAACGCAGTCATTATTTGTTAATTAACAATAGTTAAGCCACCACTAAATATCAGGGTGGTGGCCACAGTAGAGAGTCGGTGATGAGAAACAGGTGTGTGATTTGTCCCCTCCTCTCTTAGAATCTCTTGGCAAAGATCGATAGTTAAACAGGCACTAACGAGAAAGTCTGCTCTGTGCTACGTAAGGGGAAGTTCAAGGTTCAGTGTAAGAATTAACCCAGAGCTAGAACCCGTTGCTAGAGACCGCCCTCAGCGACCGCAGTCCAGTGGAATGGTCACTAGACGAAGGCCAGCAGAGGCAGGGGCATGAATTTTTCCAGGAGAGGCAATGACAGCAGTGAGCTTACACAACCAAAAGCATTTCGAGATCGAATAGACTATTAGGCGAGGGTACAATACAACGTCGTAGCTGGTAGGTAGAGGACTCCTCAGTAAAAAAAAAAAAAAATTGTAAATAATACAATGAATATCTTTTTTAAGCTGAGGATAAATTGAAAGAAGCTGGAAGCTTTTACCAAAGGGGTTGAAATGTTAAAATTTGCATCGCGAAAGAATCAATTTGAGTACTTTATAGATAATCGGTGAGAAAGAGAAAGACTAGAGATAAATCGCTGATGATGAAGATTCTGCAGTAAGGAAAGGGGGAGATTGCGCTGGGCCAGACTCGAGTTGCAGGTACAGACATAAGAAGAAAGAAAAGCAGGCTGAGAAACACGGAGCTGGTAGAATGACAGGACCTGAGCTGAGGAGGAAGAGACAGGGAGGCAACTGATGGGACCGTCCGTCGCGATGGGTCACCCTCGCCTTCCGTTGAGAGGGTTCGAAGGCCGAAACTATATTTCGCGGAATCTTTGGGAGGCGGCCTGGGCGCAGACCTGTTCCAGCACTGAGAGGTACTCACACTAGTTGGGAGAGAGGCACGGGGCTTCCTTCGGTGGCTCCCGCTGTCACAGCCAGAAGGCGGGGCCTCGTTTCCCAGCAGCAGGTGCCAGCGTTCGTCCTCCTGTTTCTGGGGGCCGAGAAGCAACCGTGAGCGTGGCCGACTTCTTGCGCGAACACTGTCCCAGTCTGCAGCTCCAGGAGGTTCTGAGACAGCCACGGCTCGGTGTGGTGGCATCAGGGGCAGGCTCTCCTCGTGGGCCACCTCCGAGCTGCACCCAGCCCTTCCAGTGACACAATAGAACCAAAACCCCTGAAGAAAACCCTTTCCTGCTTTAGAATACTTGTTCTTTTCTGCTCTGAACTCAGATTGAGAGAGGATTTGTGTTCTGTACATGATAAATAAACTTGCTTCCTACTGAAGCCACTGTTACTTGGGGCTTCCTGCCACTTGAAGCCAAATATAATTCTGAGTCGTGAGTCACCAGATCTCTAACCTGAAAGAGATTTTTGCAAACCTGGATGATAATTTTTTTTGCAAAATATACCCTTAACTTTCTACACATGGGATTTTCAAACCACATATACAAGTGGAAGTTTGACTCAGTAAAGTCCGTGGAACATGTGTGACTCCAGTGGTCGGGATGTGATGATGAAGTTTAAATCAGTATGTTCTACATCGTCTATCATTTAACTGTTGAATGAACTGCATCGGCAATCTTGGGAATGGCTTATTCATAAAAGTCTTTGTTTCTTCTTAATTTAAACAACACAATCTGAGCTACGTTTCCACAATCTCTAATACGCTTAAATCAGAACAAGTTGAGAATTTGCAAGCTATATTGACTTTAAAAATGTTTTTTTAAATATTTGCCATTCGATTCTACGCCAGAGTTATTTCAATCTGTGTCTCAATATCACAATATTCTGTTCTCTCTACATGTTTGTAAATAAATTTACATAGCTGCTGGGTAAGGAGGAGAATTTTGTAGTGTGTGGCTCGTTTAACACTTTGAGCTCTGGGGGAGCTTGCGTGCGTCATCACCAGCTATCAGCTAAACTCCCAAATCCTGGCTAAACGTTGCATGAGTGCGTGATATTAGCTAAACGGTGGACCTGGGCTAAACATGGACGTGACCGCAGAGTTGTCACCGCCAAAACGCCCAGGGCCTGGGCTCGATGGAGAAGGGATGAATGAAGTCAGACTCATTCAGGTGAACACGGGAGACTGTTTCATGCCTGGAATTCGCGCCTTGACCGCACACACCTCGTCGGGAGAGTCTGCTCATTTAAAGTAGCTTTGAATTTGCTTTTCTGCTCTCTAATCTTAATAGTCATTTGAAAAACTGAAGGATGAACAGAACTATGTTTTTATTTTTATTCAAATTCCTTCCAATATACTATGATTTAGAGCTGGTTTGGTCATGAGGGGACTCCAGATGGGTGAATAGTGAAATAACATTAAACCTGTTGGGTATTTGTCATTTACTCATTAAAGTTAGAATTTACAGAGGGAAAAATTGTGTGCCAGTTGGGGAAGAGTTCGCTAAAAATAAATCAGTAACTTTGCACATATGATTGTGCCGTGGAATTTTTAACCTGTGAAACAGACTGTGTATTAGTTTCGTCAAGGGAGAATACGTTTAAACAGTGCTTCGTACAAGATACAAAATCGTTAATATTAGCTCAATTGAATTTGTTTATGCTACAAGTTAGGGGAGGAATCACTTGATGAATGTACAGTTATTATTTTCAAATCGATATTTAAATGGAGAGTAAAGACAACAGGTTTATTTATTTATTTTGTCCCCTCTCCCCAGAAGTCAATACAAGAAAGAGAAATGAAGACACACTCCCTTTTTTCTGGCCTGCATATCTCCCTTATTATTATTAGGGCTTTGGGACTAACAGGGACGTTTAAGGCAGAATTCTTAAGGTCTTCGTCGAATAGTTCGATTCTACGAATAGGGTTCTGAGTACCTGGCTGAATGTACGCAAACACCTGGAATACGCTGATTTTTATGGAGGCTCCCTCTCCTCCTTTCCTACGATTCCACAGAAATCAGCTGTCTTTTGACGTTTCTAAGTCCTCTCATTTTTTTTTCAGATGATAAAAGTCGAGTAAAATATGCCATGTGAAATTATAATAATTTGCTCTTATTAGACAGCTTTCTTACGATGGTAGCAGTCATTATAGTTACTTTCTTAGAGCACCTGCTGAGTCCCGTTAGCTATTAAGCATTTTATCATTCACCCGACTGATACTCTGTGAAAAATGTGTCAGTTTGTCCAGAGTTACCCGACTGATAAGTATCAGGAATGAAATTTGAACTCAATTGTAACTGGCACCTGTATTTATATTTTTATCACTGTGAAAAGTGTGGTTTCTTCTGTCAGTGAAATTTCCCACATAACTATATTAGTGCTGGTATATTAATATAACCAAAGGACATTATGTAATTACTTCCACAGATGAATAAAATACTTTTGAAAAAACATCAGATTGTGCATTAAAAATAAAACCTAATCCAATGGGAGTAAATGCCATGGACTGTTATTATTTTAACATGCTACTTCATTTTATTTACTAATATTTTATTAACTAATATTTTATTAGGATTTTTACATAAATATTGATAAAGGAGGAGATTATTCTGTAGGGTTTTTTTTTTTTTTTTTTTAGTTTTCGAACTTGGTGTCAAGTTTAGAATAGCACAGAAACATTTTGGAAACGCCTTTTTCTGCATTCCAAAGAATTTTTAAAGTATTAGAATTATCTGTTCTTTGAAAGCTTTGAAATGGATTTTCGAAATTATCTGAGAGTATTGCTATTTATGGAATGATTTTTAATAAATGACTCAATGTATTCTATGAACAATGAGGCTGTTTAGATTTTCAGTCTCTCTAAGGTCAGACTTAAGAGTTTTACAACCTGGGACGTCATTCGCTCCGCCCACTTTCAATTACTAGCCTGCAATGGAGCACGGCATTCTGTGCTGCTGCTGCTGCTCCCCACACTTATTCCTTCATTCGGGTGCTTGTTATTCCCCTTACCCTTTTTCTTGATTAGGTTAGCCGACAGAATAGCTATTTTCCTCAAAGACATTGCTCTTGAATATACTTGCTTTGTTGTTTTTGTTTTAGATGTTTTTATTTCTCTTATTTTCTTTATTGCTTACTTTTGCTTGCCCTGGGTACATTTGGTCATTCTATCTATTTGAATTGATTTTTTTTTTTTTTTTGCTTTTCCTTGCTCATGAATTTAGGTTTATCATCTGAGAACTGAATATCTACGCCTTACATATCATAATCTATTGTGTAGCACCCCTGCACGAGAGGAAGAAAGAGAGTTATAATTGTCTATATAATTGGCAATTTAGGTTTTCGGTGACTCCTTTTTACTCAAAGGTAGCTTAAGAAAAATCAAAAAACATTCCACATGGTAGGACGCTTGCCTAGATCACTTTCCATATCTGGTTATATCGTAATGTCTTGGGTAGTAACTTTTGCTCCAGAATTTATCGACATTGCGTGTTGGGTTTATTTTTTCAGTATTCCCTGGGCACGTAGACTCCATATGAGTATTTTCCAATTAAATCAACTCAGTAGAAATGATATTGTCTCAAAAAGCCTTTTTTTTTTTTTTGTCGCTGTAGCTTGACCTTTGGGCAGATGTATTTTGTACTTGAACTTTGGTGACTATATTTAGAGATATGTTATTTATTAACACTGACTTTTCTCCTTCGAAGGAAAAAGATCTCATTCCCAGAAAAAATTGCCTTTGAAAATCCGTTTTGAATAAAAATTATGAAAAGAAATGCTTCTCCCCGATAAAAAAGAGGGAAGGACAAGAAGCAGCAGTAGATCAAGAAGCGGGGGATGGGCAGGAGTCGGGGACCCCGACGGAATGAGAACCGCAAAGGGCGTGTTTTGTGTGCATTCAAACAAAAACGCACTATCGTGAATTTTGATGTTGCTTAAATTTTATTACGTTTATCAATGAGACTCTCCTTTAATTGGCAAAAATGACAACGACGGTAACAAAAAAAAATACAGGAACCCGTAAACTCCCAGAAAAGATGTCAGGCTCGAAGGTCTCCAACAAGATGCTCCCTTAGTTCACAGATAACATATATTAAGAGGAAGTCAAAGAAAACTAGTGAATTGAAAAGTCACGTGAGTTGGCCGCTTTGACAGCTTCACCTGATCTCAAAATGATTCCAAAAGGAAGAGAGATTCGCAGTACCATTTCAGTCTTGCGAAAATCGTGCGGCTTGGGAAATGTACAGCAGAAGGGAATACTTGCGTATAAACAGAATTTATTTATTAACGAGAATTTGATTTACTTTTATTTGCCAAAGTAAAATATGTCTTTCAATCAACAGGATAGTCACCAGGTCAGAAAGCTAATAAGAACAGTCCAGTTACAATCTTCACAAAGAATAAAAATGTTATGCATTGTTATTAGAAATGCGTAAAGTCCATGAAACACTAGATTTACCTACAATAAACGCTTCCGTTAGACCTACTTACGTGGAAACACTAAACGTGACTCCTTATTGTCTTTGTGCCTGAATTTTGAGCCCCTGCCACAGCCCACGGCCTCTGCCCGGACCAGAGGCCCTGAGACGCCACCTTGCCTGCGGAGTCCCCGGCTGCTGCTCTGCCACCCTGCCCAGGCGGGGGACCAGCTGTGCCGTCAGGGTCTGAATTTCGTGCCACGTCGAGATTTAGATGACACCACTCCACTAGGTGGGGAGTCGAGGAAGAAGATCTGGCTTTTGAGAAACTCTCAAACAAGTCAAATGTTACAAAAATATTTATGAAAGCAGAAGTGTTTGGAAAAGCAGGAAATGTTTGTCCGATGGGGCAAATACTAACCAGTGACAAACCAAACATGGGGTGGGGGGAGGTGCGGCAGGTGAGTCTGCCCCCTCCCTCCACAGGACCCTATTTCGCGCCCTGAGATTGCACCTCTCAGATAAAGCGACAGCTTTTAATCTTAACTTGCTCTCTGTAGTCTATGAGACCAGCTCTGACAAGGACACAACGATCTAAGGATTAATAACTTATGTCTTCTTTCTTCTGGCCTTCCATGCAGGAGGGTAAATGCAGAATGCAAACGGAAGTCAGAACAAAGACGATTCCTGTTTGGGACTGCAGTGATTAGATTATCGTGATTCACAGGCGAGGCTTGGCAGTTTATGTAAAATAATAGGAGAAGAATTGTATTTAGAAGGAGCAAACAGAACAGGCCTTAAATGTGAGACTTTAAAATTAAAAATAAGGTCTAAATAATGTCTCACAATGGCCAACTTACGGTATTAGATGCCTCCCCCCCCCCACAAAAAAACAATCAATGTAATGTATAATGTTTTATTCCCTTTAAGTCATGCTATATATTTTTAGATTTAATTGAAAACCAAGACCTTGATGCCCAGAGTTAGGGCCGAATGTTGGAAATGTTCCCGGTTCCTCTTTTCAATTTAGTACTCCAATTTTGCCTTGCGTTCAAAGGTAGTTTCTACTATAACCTGAAAAATATTCTGTATTTGAATTTACTATCTATAATTTTTAGAATGAGGGTAACAGAATGGAAAGAGGTAGAAAGATCTGAATTACTGTAGTCAATTCTTCTCCAGTGGTATGCTTATTTCAATGGATTCAGAATTCTTTATACAAGCCGTTAAAAAAAAAAAAAAATAAGCTGTTGAAAAAGTCAGTAAACGTTATAAACAAGAAAACATACAGCGCAAAAATCCTACTTTTTTTTTTTCATTCAACCCTGTGTCTTATAAAGACAGTACCAGGTAGGACAAAGGCTCTATAGATGATTATTTACCTTTCCTCTTATGCCTTGCCATGGCCTGAGGAATAGGGCTTGGCTTCAGAGTGTGGCTTGAACATTGAAATTATGTAATAGAAATATATTTATAGGTGCATAAAAATTT
>NW_011889205.1:590449-591251 GCF_000151845.1 Pteropus vampyrus | reverse complement strand
ATAATTTTTAGAATGAGGGTAACAGAATGGAAAGAGGTAGAAAGATCTGAATTACTGTAGTCAACTCTTCTCCAGTGGTATGCTTATTTCAATGGATTCAGAATTCTTTATACAAGCCATTAAAAAAAAAAATAAGCTGTTGAAAAAGTCAGTAAACGTTATAAACAAGAAAAAATACAGCGCAAAAAGCCTACTTTTTTTTTTCATTCAACCCTGTGTCTTATAAAGACAGTACCAGGTAGGACAAAGGCTCTATAGATGATTATTCACCTTTCCTCTTATGTCTTGCCATGGCCTGAGGAATAGGGCTTGGCTTCAGAGTGTGGCTTGAACATTGAAATTATGTAATAGAAATATATTTATAGGTGCATAAAAATTTCACCGCGCAATGCTAATGAAAACGCTGTTTTAAAATCTCATTTTTATAAAATGTACGTCCCTCGTTTTGCTACTTGTATCTATGCTAATATCGCAAAGACGCATCACCCAAACACATCTCCCCTGTTTAGTTTTCTCTGTAGTTTTCCATCGTTTCAAACAAAATTGCCCTTTGATTTCATAGGACGAAAACATTTTCTGTTTGATGAAATTTCAGCGTTGCTAGGGAAATGGTTTAAGATGAGAACATTGTTTCATGAAATTATTCAAATTGAAATGTTTCTAATCTAGTAATCTAGTAAAGCTTTTTTTTTATTATTGTTTATGATAGAGGTTTATATTTTCTTCTTCTAAACTAAATCTCATCCAGTCATCACTGAAATCCAGTGGAGGTGTCTGCTTTGAGAGCAGTGTGACAGTTTTG
>NW_011889205.1:581579-590399 GCF_000151845.1 Pteropus vampyrus | reverse complement strand
AGAGGTTTATATTTTCTTCTTCTAAACTAAATCTCATCCAGTCATCACTGAAATCCAGTGGAGGTGTCTGCTTTGAGAGCAGTGTGACAGTTTTGAAAAGATTTTAAGATCATTAACCCGGAAACGAGATATCTGAGTATAGATTGTTGCCTAGATTTCTGCAAAATAATCTCCTTTGATTGCTAAAATTAAAATATGTCGGGAACTGTGAGGGATCTGAGGTTTTATTCAACTTGCAAGCTAAAAAGTTAGCCTGCCTCTTCATTTCATGGATTCTGGCAGAAGACAGATTCCTGTGTTGTGGGCAAAGGTCGTTATTATTCGTAACAATAATTACAGATGGAATAAAAGCATGTTCACATGTCGGTAAACTGATCTCCCATTCCCACAGGGTGACATGAGAAGGGCCAGGTGACATCTGTACATGAAGTTCACTGCGTAACATGAGAGGCACCCTGAGCTTAGGAACTCGAATCTTTTATAAGTCTGTCTGAGCATTGCTCTAGAAAGGACACTATGCCTATTAGCTGTACAAACCATAAGAGTCCAAAATAAAGGCAGCGGGTGACTCTATAATGCAAATGACTCATGGACAATTGCTGCCCAATAAAGTGATGTTGAGATAACACAGAATGACACAGTTATTTCTTGGTCACTATTTTCTTCAGAACTTTTACATTCAGAAAAGCTCTCTTTACACACCAAATTTTTCCCCTGATTTCCAAATCCAGTTATCTCATTGTCTGTCTGACTCAGAAAGGCCCAGGTGACACAGGGACGAGGAGCTGAGATGGAAGGTACTCCAAGTTCTGACTCAGCGTGTTCGCCTAGCCTCCAGCCACAGCCTCCAGCCAGGGTTCACCGCAGCCAAAACCTAATTCTGATCTCGAGTCTCCTCCTCAGCATCCTCTTGGCCGCCGGGCTTGAATCTCAGCCAGCATCCTAGACATTATCCTGCATGTTTTATTTTCCTCTTACTCTGTGGCTAAAAGTGTATGCCACGTCACGAAGCTCTCCCCTGCTGCTGCCGCCACCTCAGTTCAGGCCTCCCTCCCATCTGCAACAGCGCTTTGTAAAAAAAAACCCTGTTTAGGATGCTACCGCCGTTTAAACCATGCTCAACATTCATTTCAGAATTATATTTCTAAAAGCAAAAAAAAAAAAAAAAAAAAAAACACAGGCTATGTCCCTTCAAAAGCGGTTTAAGGTCGCTGTCGCCCTAGGACAGCGCCCGCTTATTTATGACATACAGGCCCTCTGCGATGTGACACTCACCTAAATCACCGTCTCTGTGTCGGTTTACCCCACGCCCACCCTTTGCTCCATCTTGCAGTCACCCTAAGATGCCGCGCTGATTTATCCCCGCGCCGCGGGGACAGGCCACTCGCCCCGTCTGACATTATCTCCCATTGTCTCAGTCCCCTTCCCGTGCTCAGTTGCGTGGGTGTCCTCACCGGAAGGTCCCCTGGACTCGATTCGAGCAGAGTTCCTCATCTTTATCTTCTACACGAATCTGGCGCAGGAGCTATGAGACGATTGTGAAGCTGCAGATGCCACTAACTATCTAATAAAACTCAGAGAAACCCCTAAATCCACCTAGAAACTTAGTACAAAGGTTTGTATGCAAATTAGAGGCTTGCAACTCGGGGCCTCGCATTTCAGCAAGAATATTCAACACCCAATGGCTCTCATCCTCTTCCCTGCAGTTGAGGATTTACATGTTAATCTTGCAATTTGCTGGAGAGCTCCCGAAGGCAGGAGACGTATTTTAGATACTTTAATCTCTGTAACCAGGCAGAATGTCTACTGTGCAGTAAGTGCTCGATAGATGTATGTTAAATTAATAATAAAATGGATGGCATGAAGAAGACATACAAGTTCTTTCATATAATTAAGGATATTATCAGAGATTTGTAGAAATAAATCGCTCCAACATCCTTGACGATATAAAAGTTTGAGTAACTATGCAAAGCCTCGCTGAGTCCTCAAACTCGACCTGTTCCTTAGAATACATTCAAAGCCGAACTGCTGGCAAACATTTTTAGAAACTGATATTTATCAAACTTTATTATAGGCCAATCACTGATAAGAGTTTTACTTATATGCTTGCATTCAATCATCAAGAAAATAATAGTAAGTAGCTATCGTTATTAATTTCATTTTTTAAAAAGAGGAGCTATGGTTAACCAGTAGCAGTTAAGATTTGAAATTAAAACATGATTGAGGAGCCGACTTTTAAATATGTTGTATTTGTCTCACCCAATTATATTATTCATACAGAGGTAATTATTTCTTTTTTCTTCAAAAATAATAACAACAATAAACCACTGAATTAAAACAAAGCCAATCAAACCAATCCTTGTAATCCAACATAAAAGTATTTCTAATATTATGTATATACTGAAGTACAAAGTGATCTGGAAAGAAAAGCTTTCTATATACAAAGATATTTTTCTAGAAGCCACTTTATTTCCAAATTTACAAATGGCACTTAAATGAGTCCCTGTTTATTCAATTATATATTAACAGATTGATAATTAAAAATTTTATTGTGTGACTGGAGTTAGAGTCACATAATTGCTTCTGACAATGTTTGCTCTAAACCATCTGTTGTTGGGGAAAAAAATCATTGCAAGAATCAGTTATGCAATTTGTAGAAAGCTCACTTTCATAACACATCATGTTCAAATAGCTACAGGTATTCATGTGTCAAAACAGAAAGTTGTGTTGTTTGGTTTTTGTTGATTTATTTGTCACGGTGGCTGAAACCAGAGCTCTTCAGCAGTAGCACCCCGATTCCTGAAGAGCTTATCGTACCAAGGGTGACGAGCTGAGGGGGTCCTCCTTTTTGTATGCCATTCAGTCATTTTCAGAAAACCATAAACCACTTGTTACAGATGAGAACGGTCAGTACCTTTGTTCTTGTGAGTGGTATTGCAAATTAAACATTTACATGTGCAACCGCTTTAAAATGTTTTAAAATAGTATTTTCTGATCAAAAAAGATAATTTCAGAAAATATAGAAAAACATATAAAAAAGAAGTATCGCTTTGATCATTCCTACACTCAAAATTATAACATTTTGGTGCATTCTGTTTTTCTACATGCTTTCACGCGTGCATGCGCACACACACAATGTTGTAGTCTATATTTTTCCTTACCAATTTAAGAATATATTCATTACCTAATTAATGATTATTTCATTAACTACTCCATTAACCACTTAAAATAGATAAGGAGTAGTATTGTGTTACACAATTATAAAAATATAAACGCTCTCACTATTAGAAATTGTTTGTTTTTAAGACTTGACTATTAGAAAAATGTTAAAAATATTTTAATCATAATATTGAGATTAGACCCTGTATACAAATGCTATCTCAGGCATATAACAGGATGAAATTTCTCTCTTATACTAACACGAGCCTTTTCACTTAAGATATCTAGTATCTCACTTGTTTGGGGGTGGCGGGGGGCGGTGGGAATTTCTCAATAAGATTCTTGCCTGTGATTCTAGTAGCAGTTAATTCTTTCCTAAAATACCAAGAGCAGCAATATGAAATCCAGAATCCCAAATGAAGGAAAACTGTTCGCTGGTTTTAGGAAATAAAATTCCATAAAATTTACCATTGTGTTTATAACCATTTCCAGGGATTTATTATGTGATTGTAGAGTCCTTCTGCTTCTGGGGTCTAGGTTATAGGACTTTGAATGAGTCTATAACGTATTCACATGTATTTTAAATTAAGCAAACAAACTGTTGCTTAATTAAGACCTGCACATACGTTACCTAACGTTAATAAACATTCATTGACTATTATACTATTGTACTAGTTTTTATGCCATCAGATTTAAGGCACACAGGCACACATCAGACAAGGTCCCTGCCTTCAAAGCAGTTTCATTTTAGTGGTTGTAGAGCATGATGGTGGTAAGAACACAAGGGAAAATATCCACGAGACCAAGCAGAATAGGATAAGAACGAGTTTCACAACTGAGGTATAGAAAATATGTACTGGGAACCAATAATGTATTTTGTAGAGAAGATTTTGTAAAGATTTGATAAAGAAGGTAGACTCATGGGAAAAATGTTTTCTCCAACAGAATAATTCCATCAAAATAAGTTAAAACTTAGATAGATTGTTGAAGTTACTTTATTTTTTATTAAACTTATTGGGGTAACATTGGTTAATAACATTACCTAATTTTCAGGTGCACAAGATCATAATTTGACATTTGCGTATTTTACTGTGTGCTCCCTGTCCAAAGGCTGGTTTTCTTCCGTCACCAGATAAGAGCGCCCCCCATACTCACTTGACCTCCCCCGACCCCGTTTTCTCTCTGGTAACCACCAATCTGTTGTCTGAGTTTGTTTTTGTTTGTTTTGTTAGTTTGTCACTTTTTGTTTTAGAATAATCGAGGAACTGTATCATAAAAATATAAAATACTAATATTTGGTCGAGTTTTCATTCTAAATTACGCTATGAGCTAAGAACAGCACAGGCAAGAGTAAGTTTGATGAGGTGGTAATTGATGCTTCAAAATACCATTCATCAAAATAATCACAGTCATACATATATACATATAGATATATATATTTTTTAAACCTGGACCAACAGATGCAGCCAGCCGAAAGAGGCATGTCAGGATACAGGAGACATCAAGTAGTGGTGGAGTTATCACCGGGAAGATTTTGTGACAGAAGTCACTCTACTCAGGTATCCCCTTTCCAACTCACGGAGCCCTAAGAGGTGAGAAATGAATCCCACAGCTTTGCGGCCTATGTTAACCAGCAGCATTTCAGATTTAAATGGACTATGGAAGTTAGTTAAGGAACGCTCCAGAAATATAAATGCCCAAAAAAGATACTTAGACTGTGTTAGAGTTTATCCTCAAATCCTTGACCACAGTATGTTTTCACTTATTTTTCTTTTTGTACCTTATTAAGACTATAGAGTCGCTTGAGGAGCTAATAAAATGGTTGGTCCTTAACCCATACTCTCTGAGTCTAAATATTTAAAGTTACATATTCCAGCTTTTACTTTTAGATGCCGTATACGATGAGCAAATTTAAAATTTTACATGTGGATGACTTCCATCGCGTCCTTGTTCTCAGATGATCTGATTTACTAAACCTAAATTTTACAGCACCGGCAGGACACGTCCCTTAACTAAACTATATGGATGCGCTTGCGACAGGTTCTAAACCAGCAGGGGAAGATGTATAATCTGAAAGCATATGTATCTGAAACTGAACCCTAAACATGCATCAAAAACTAGTGACCGGGATTTATGTGTCACAGATATTATTGAAATCCATTCGTTCGCTGTATAGCAAGTCATCATTTTAAATCAAATAAATTATCTTAAATCATCAACGATAAGATTATAAAATATTTCACGACACCATATTTTGTGAAAGTAAGATTTAAGTAAATTGCAATCTCTAATTACCGGTTATTTAGATTTTTATTATTGTGTTGCCCTTGAAAATAAGAAACATTTTGATGATTCTATCCGAAGATAAACTTTGTAATATTTGCATTATCCCATTAAATGTATCAACAAGTCAGGGGATTTTAAGTAAATATTCTCTGCAAACATTACAGTTTTTACATTAAAAATAATACCCTAGTGTGTGCTGTTCCTCACATGAATTGTAGATGAGTTTTTTAAAAAATAAACTGAGGTATCCATTACTTTTATCTTTGATAATAGAATATCTTAAAATCTTATTGTTTTAGTGATTTTAGAATTTAATGAGATTGGGTATATTTTATAGGGTAGGTCATTTTTTTAGTGAGTTTGGATTTGTGTCCATTGATTTTTATGAGTGTGTTCATCTCTTCCTCGTTGATCTGTAATGCATCCAGATGTAATATATATGGTAATCAACTCTCTGTCATATATGTTCAATTATGTTTCCATCTGTTCTTTCCCACAGTTTTGCATATGTGCATATTTAAGAGAAAAGTTCAGGAAATCATTTTGTCTTTGAGCCGGTCTCAAAAACTTTGCTTTGGAGAGAAGTCGTGCCTCACATCGTTTTAACTTGATTCTCTCCTTCTTCCCCGTTTGTACAGAAAAGCGCGTCACATTTTTACATCGAGAGCCTGAGACTTCTTTGGGGGCGGTTACCGTAAAGACGTTAGCAGGTGTTTTCAGCGTGTCCATCGTCCATTCATTCGGCACCTTTTCATTTTCAGCCCACCCCTGCCTCTAAAATGTTTGTTTCTTATGCGCTCCGAATAGAAAACTCAGGTGAGGGGGGAAATTTCGCTGAAAACACAGGTTCTGCGAAAGGACGGGTCGGTAATGCACGCTCTGGACCAGGCCGCAGGCTTTGGACCAGCATCACGCGGACTCGCTCGCGCAGCTACGAGCCAACGAGCACAGCGGCAGCTTCGCTCTGCGTCTCACGACACTCCGCCGTTCAGGTCATCGGTGTCCCCAAGTCCTAAAGCTAATGAGGATCCGGGTGCGCTCAGATGGGTCGGGAGATGTAGAGAATGAAGACAGGCGCACAGCGGGACACTGTTTTCTGTCCTTGCTCCGCATCTGTGACACGCAAGCAGCTGCTCTCAAGGGACACCCCAAGACGCTCCTGGGAACCGCAGGCACATGGATTTAAGACCCCTGACGCCAGAACTCCGCCACTGACACCCTGCTGCGGGGGGTCCCCTGGCTCGCTAAGGTGCCGCGCCTCTTCCTGCGACGGACTGGCGCCGAAGATGTCCTAATTTACCGGGTGACGCAGAACGTCACGCAGGCTCAGCTGCCTCTGTCCTGATGTGGCTCCTGCCTCCTTCCGTCCTGTGAACCAACTTCCTTTCTTTTTCTCTTTCTTCCTTCCTAATGAAAAAAAAAAAATTCTTAGAGGTACTTAACGTTAGCTATTGCTTTAAAAGATGCAGAAATGTTAATAATCGCGTTGAAGTTTAGGGATTAATCCCATTTTAAAATAAATTCTTTGTACAATTTATTCATGACCGTTTTTGGAAATCAGTCTGTAGCTATTTGAGGTGGAGCGTGTCTTCTTTTCGCGTCGTTCTGTAATTTGTAAGATGGATTTTCATAATGCCTAAATTAAGATTTTTTTTTCTTGAAAATATCACCAATTAAAACGTAAGGTCTTACAAGCTAAAAGGCAAGCGCGGCCAGAATCTCCCGGCCCAGTGGCAGAGAGATGCCTGGACTGGCCAAGCGGGGTCCAGCTGGTCGTCCCCGCCTTGCCCGGAAGTGGCCCATCACCTGAGTCCTGACCTCAGGTTCCCAGGAAACGGAACAAAATGACCCGAACGATGCTGGCAAACCACCCGGAGACTCATACCGGGCCGGGGGTTATTTTACTTGGTTCTCTCTAACACAGGTGACAGAGATGCCCAACAAAGGGCCAGTCCCGTGACACTCCTAGCCGTTTTCTAGAAGCAAAGATGCCCAAAGAGGTATCACCATTTTCTGATCGTTTTTTCTCAAACACGCACCTGGACACACCCACCTGCAATCTTCCTGACCTGCCCCCCTTAATCAAGTTTCACCCTTTTCATCATTTTTTTTTTTAATTTGGTAAGTAAATCAGTTTTTACCTACCAGTAATGACTGCCTGAGAGCTTTTGAGCAGTTTTCACATGCCGGATCCTGAGGGGACGTCTCCGTGCTACAGGAGCCCGTGAGGACATCTGGAGACAATGTGTCCTTTCTGAGCTTCATTACTGCAGCCTGGCACCTAGGCGGCTTCCAAGCGCGTAGTCTTGGTTCATTCTAAGAAGTCGGTAGGGACAAGACACAACGGACAAGGGTAGTTTAACTAAATCCACATTAAGTTCTCTGCTTCCAACCTTTCCGAAGCCATTTATCAAAAGAAAGCAGGTGTTTTAACAGCCACACACTACAGAACTTGTACACCGTGTTGCTGGAAGTTACATCTGAAACGGCCAAAGGGCCCTGCTCCATCCTCCAAATCAGACGTGTCACATTTGTATCGGGAGTTCTGGCTGCCAGGAGAAACATGGACATCTCCTTCATAGGCTGTCTCCTAGTGTGCGCTCCGGCATTCTGCCGGCCTCTTGCAAAGGTGACTTGGAGCCACAACTACTTATAGCTCTCTTTTCTGAAAGATCTGGGGGAGGCACTTGGACCCACTTCCCAGCAGACTTGGGGACAAATTCTGGGGCTTGCCACAGCGGCATGTTGGCACAATGGTGTGAAGTCCACTTTGATCACAGAAGAAAGAGTCAAAGCAGACATTTGTCCAGCTTTTTCTCTGCAACCAAAATCACTTCAAAAAATGAGTCTCCATGTGGAAAGCCCAGTTTACTGGGGGTCTGCGCAGAGTATGGAAACAAAGCCCCACATAAACTTAGGGTTTGGTTTTATCCTCGAGGCATTCTTAGGCCTCCTGTCCCCCCTCAACCTGAGCAAGGATACAATGCCCATGAATATGACTTGTCTAGAGTCTTTGGCTGTAGTTTCATGTCTGTGCAGCCTATTTGGAAATAGCCCTAAGATACTTAAAAAAAATAAAACTAATCATCACCAGACTATCCCCCTGAGTCCTGGGTGTCATTATCAATATTTAAAAAGAAAGATTCATAGGAATAAGTGTTCGTGCACGTGTACCCTAGGCCGAGATCCAGAAACTAATAAATTGAAAATGGAGGTAACTTTATATTTAAAGATCATGAGAAATTAAGCTTGAAGTGTTTGATTTGCTCAAGACCACTAGGAAGAGCACAGAAGTCCAACAAGGCCGGAGCAGGGATGCATCCGCTTATTCCCCTGGGACTAAGGGTGGAGGAAGCGTCCTTACAATTTGACCAT
>NW_011889205.1:576041-580539 GCF_000151845.1 Pteropus vampyrus | reverse complement strand
ATAACTTGGAGGAGGAGCTTTGGGCAGAGACTCTGAGCAGGAATCACGAACTACTCTTGTATCTATCTGTCCTGGGGTGAGAAAGAACCAGAATTTCCTATTCGTTGCTCCAGAGGGGCCTGAAGGCGGCTTGAGAGATGGCCAAGGGGTTACTCGTGGGGACAGCAAGCCATCGGCGTTAGCAGTTCCAGCCAAAGCCGGAATGAGGCGTTGAAACTAAAGGGAATCTCGTTTAAAATGGAGTGAGAAGTACAGACCCCACAGGAGGCCCCACCACGGCAGGAGGAAGAAAGAATTTCTCCTTGTCCGGCCAAAACCTCCGCCTCTGTCAGTCCGCACCTGAACCTCTACCTGGTCGCCTTTGGGTCTGGACTCCTGGTCCCAGCCCAGCCGAGGAGAACCGGCCGCAATGTGCTGCTCCCAGGTCCCCCACTATCGGGTGTACAAGCCCCTCTCTCCTGTTCTGATGTGCAGGCGTTTGCCGTTGCTGCTTCTCCCACACCGCAATGCCTCTGCTAGCCCTGAATAAACCCGATTTGCTGGTAAAACAACTGGTTCATTTGTTTGTGATGGTCAACACGTGGTGACCGGAAGTTGGATGCAAAGAAGACCATTAATGACTCGGAGGCTGGTACCCGGGCAGAGGCTGGTACCTGGGCAGAGGCTGATACCCAGGCAGAGGCTGGTACCTGGTACCCAGGCAGAGGCTGGTACCCAGGCACAGGCTGGTACCCGGGCAGAAGCTGGTACGTGGTACCCGGGCAGAGGCTGATACCTGGGCAGAGGCTGGTACCTGGTACCCGGGCAGAGGCTGGTACCCAGGCAGAGGCTGGTACCTGGTACCCAGGCAGAGGCTGGTACCCAGGCACAGGCTGGTACCTGGGCACAGGCTGATACCCGGGCACAGGCTGGTACTGGCAGGGCTCACGAGGCGACAGCTTCCCCTTGGGGCCAGAGCGCGATGGTGAGTTTCTTCTGGATCCTGGGTTTGTTCTTCGTGTTTCGAGTTCTTCGGCTTACTTGGGATCTGTTGACAGTTTATTTGTTTGTTCGTTCATTCGTTTAAAAAGGCATCATTCTTCCTGTTGGGAACCGTCCTGGTTTTGAACCTCTCGTTTTGGGTAATGGGATCCCCATTCGCTAAATTCTTCTAGCAGGTCCTGCTCTGGGAATTGTCTTCATAATTAACACCTGTATTTCCGGAGGGAAAACTCGCCAGAACCGTATTCCACCTGGCGGAGGGCTTTCTCTTCCCGCCTGCCCTTCCTGGCCTCAGTCTCAGCTAAGGGAAAAAATAGTCTGCAGGGATCAGGGCATCGGGGACTAGGCTAGCAATGCTCATCACCTACTCCGGAGTATTATAGTGGAGAGAAAACTCAAAAGACAAGCGACTAAGGAATTGATAAAATTTATTTGGACCGAAGCTTCCGCCACTTTCTTTATGGAGCATTGTGATATAGAGAAAGGCCTCTCACCTGGAGGATAAAGGTACATGGCCCACTGATGTGGGTTTACTCAGGCACTGAATCTTTTTGAATCTCAATCAATGTTTTCCTACTTCAGTTATCTAAACTCTAGGATACTGCTAATGTAGTTCAAGACCATATGAAAAAGCTGAAATGGCCTAATAGGAATTATTTATGAAAGTAATAATCTAATAATAATATAACTATAGTAATCAATATTATGCAAAGAGGAGTAATAGTAAAGTATGATAGAAATAAGATGTTTTACCATTTCTTCTCAATTTACAAAGGTAGCACACGTATGAGATCGTAGGTAAATTGCATGTAAATTCAGAGGAATGGAGAGTTCGATTTCCTCCGGAGTTGTTTTGTGGAGAAACAGTGGGGACAGTTCCTATGATGACACCTAACCATCGAGGATCCAGATCATAAACTCTCTCTGCCCTCCACCCCTTTACTCTCACGAGGCATATCAAACCCAGACTCCAGGCCGCCGGGGGTCTGCAAATCCATTCATGGAAAATGCATATTTTCTCTTGCACAGGAAATAGTTTAACTCTTTATAATACTGGTTGTCTTACAAAGATCAGTTCCAATTCAGAATGTCTTAATCAGCTATCAAATGAGCATTTTCACTTACAAACCTTTCAGAACATGGATTTATTAAGAGAAAATTATATCAACACACCTCTGGTAAATAAAAAAGGGAATCACCAACAGACTAGAAAATCTTTCGACAGGGTTACATTTCCATGATTCTAAACCTATATAGTAGACTCTCTTTAAAATAGTGTATGCAAATCGTTTGTATTCTGATTATCCTCTGTACTCTAAGAAACAACAACAACAAGAAAACACACACACTCATCGTTTCCTAGCCAGGCACCGGAACGCCTTGCTGAGCCAGAAAAAGGAATTCTGCTTTGACGGAACGTCATTTCACCGAGTCGACTGGGAGCACGTGACCCTGGGATAAGGGGCTTCCTCAATACTGGTTGTTTCTGCAACAAGAGTTTGCTTTACTGGTTTAAGAAGAGAACTGTCCTCAGTCTAGCAACTCCCCCTTTATGTGATTGTTTTTGTCCCCCCCGAATGAAATAAAATGCCATACGTTCAGGACCGAATGAATAAAAAGAGTAGGCATTTCCTAATGGTGTAAATTTATGAGTTCAGAATAGGGATTTGGAGCCTCACCTTCATCCTTATCAGAACCTCTGGCTTAATTACCGCTGCCTAAAAATTCCTTTAACGGACAAAAGCTTCTCATCGCATCCCGAAAATCAAATGGACCAGTCCTAAGGCAGCGAGGCATTAGCAAAGGGAATCGTATTAATAGGTATATGACTGACATAGATTCCTTCTCTCTCTCTCTGCAGCCTTTGATACGGTGATAATAGAACATCACAAGATCACTTGACGACATCATGAAAGTGTGTACGAAGTGTGTCAAAGTGAAGTACACGGACAGAGAGGCCTTTCTGTTAATTGCTAGCACTTACTTCACAGTTTCCTTAGAGAGGATCCTAACTGTTAAGACATCGCCCAATTAAGGAGAAACCACTTTCTACATATGTGAAAACTACATACACAAAATACTTTCTAAAAGAATATTTAATTTTTATAATTCTGCACAGGGAAGATTCAATTTTCAATATGATTCAAATTTCTTTAAAATATTTAGAAATATTTCATAGCAATATTCAAATTTATTAAAGATCCATAGTTACAAGGAATTATCGGATGCCAAAATTTGAACGGAATTTGGAGAAGCTAATTAGGGGAAGAACCCAAAGTAGCGATCGAGGACCCCCGAGTCCCAATCCAGAAGCCTTTCTCTTACTACCCGATGCCGCTTATTTTCATCAGACAACACAGCCAAAGTTTTCAACGGAAAAAAATAAATATGCGACTGACTTGACCAACAAAAATTCTCTGGTTAGAACAGTTTTCATCTAACCACAACAGAACTTTGTGACCAGAGACACTCGCTCAACTAAACACGTGCTCTCTGCCATGTGCATTTCTGCCTTCCGGGCTTCATCAACAAAACGAACTGATCCCTAAGTTAGACTACCAGGGATAAATGTTACTAGGAATGGCGGTTCAGAAACATATTCGGTAAGCACATGAATCATTTCTTAAACGCAGTACAGCTAATGTAGCATGTTTAAATGTAGTGGAATAAATTGGGACACCAGGTTGACCCCACACAGCGACTTCAGTGATTATATCGGATGCATTCGCTTTCCAGCACACACTAACCGAGGCAGCAGGTAAAATTGATAAGAAAGTCAGCGTCAGCATCGTCCGTGGGGAAATACTCACTAGCGGTTGTAAACTTGCAGGTTAATGTAGAAGACGCCCATTGTTTCGAGACCTCCGAGAATCTTAAGAAGAACATTAATCATTAAGAAAGAGGAAGAATCGTCTTTCGTACTTTTGGTACAGAAGCTCACCTACTCTGTCAGTTATGACTGGTTACATCTCACATTTGCTTAAAGTGCATCTTTGTAACTGGAAATACAATTATTTTTTCACACTTCAAATTTTTAACTTTTTTTTTTTTTTTTACTTTTATTGTTCTTGGATTCCCGCAACGCCTCATCTGATGTGAACCAAGACCCATAAATGATATGTCTGCATTTCGGGGCTTTTTATTTGATTCTCGTTCATTTAGGAGTAAACTGTTATTTTCCCATCCCTGTGTGCAATTATTGTTTTTCATCCTGCAAATTTTAAATTTTGCCAGTAGCTGCAGACCATTTTTCATTCGTATGCTCTGCCTGCCATGTGCTTTCGCACTGAAAGTTCAGTGTGCCCCTGTGTATCGTGTCGTGAGACGATGATGATGATGATGATGATGATGATGGTGATGATGATGATGATGGTGATGATTTCCATCTTCTTTTTTTCTTCTCCATCTTCTGGGCTGCTCATGGACAAATGCTTTATATTCTAGCTTTGTATTTTATACGTTCTAGCATATATGTATGCTCATATTTTCCATCTCTTAATTATTCTGCTCTTATTTA
>NW_011889205.1:554395-574731 GCF_000151845.1 Pteropus vampyrus | reverse complement strand
GGACAAATGCTTTATATTCTAGCTTTGTATTTTATACGTTCTAGCATATATGTATGCTCATATTTTCCATCTCTTAATTATTCTGCTCTTATTTAAATGGCCTCTATTTGACCCATTTTATTACTTTAAATATATGTTGGTATAGATACTTTTAATTTACAAAAAGTTTTTCTCTTATCCCAATTTTATTGCATCGTATTATTTTGATAAGGATACATAATACCTTAGAATCTGAGAGCAGTACTGAAGAGAAAATTGTTTTGTTTCCTGAATCATCCATTTCTTCTGAGGTCAGTTTTCCTGTTCCTCCATTTGTGTTTTCTCTTTTGTGCTCCAAATTTGCTTGCTATCTCTTGCCCTAAGTTCTAAATTAGTGATTGAGTCGATAGCGTGGTGAGCTTTGTGTGTTTTCCTCGTCTGTTCAGGCCTACAGGGTCAGCTGTCTCACTGGTCTAAGGGCCTGCGAGCATGATCCCCAGATCTGTCAGAGTAACTAGTCGTGTCCTGCTTCCCAGGAACAGGAACAAACATACCTGGAGAGTATGAAGTTAATATGTATTGTACACTTCTACGTGTAATTTCATACACCTGCAGTCACTGCAGCTGTAGCCCCCAGTGAGATTTCTAGCATGAGCTGAACTACGTGAAACGGTCTTCAGGACATTAGACCAGCACATTTACAAAATGGGGCCAGTCTCAGATACACAAGGCTATTTCTGGAAGGGGACAGTGGACTATCCTCAAGGTCAGATATGCTTTAAAGACAGACTGGCTCACCCCGGCAAACGCATGGAGAAAATAAGCACGATAAGACCTTAAAAGTGTCATATTTATTGAAAGATGTCAAGGTAACAGATGCGTTTGGCAAAGCTTTCGGGGTGTGAGAGGAGGAGTCACGAGCTGAAGAGTGACCGAGTCACGGTGCCGAGTACTGGTCTGCAGCTGGCATTGATGGTGCGATCCACAGAACTTGTTTTGGTTAAATTTTAAACTGGAGAATCATTTTCAGGTCCACTTGATGATGAGAAGGACCCAGCAGTGAGTGAAGAGGACAGTTAGCAGCGGAGAAGGCAGGGGCCTCGGCGTCTGGACTGCAGGTGGGAGACAGCCTTAAACTGGAGCCCTGCTTTCTCTGCATGTCTTAGTTCCCATTCTGAGAATTTCTCACGTCATCCGCTCCATCACTGATTTTACTCTCACAGTTTGAAATTCGTTCTTCGCATTTTTCACCTGACTTTTGTTGCAATTTAATTCATACTTGCCTTGTGAGACGTAATTTTTAAAGTTAGCTTTCCTGCCTTGGCCCAGAATTTTCTCCCCTTGCATTCCAGCATCTTTTTATAGACCACCACCTCCAAAAGGAGGCAATATCAGAACAAGAAAGATGCAATAAGAAGGTAAGTATTTATTACAGGATTATAGAAGTATCCTATTCTCTTTGTGAAGATCAAATATGTTGGTATTTCTTATTTTTATAAATCACCTTATGATTTTTATCAGCTAATTCACAAAGGAAAACAAAATGATAACAATATAAATTATGTGATTTTGTCTATCCCTTTCCTTGGAATTCCGTACACTGATGAATTATCTAGAAGGCCTACCCTGAAGAAACCGAAGGCCATCTTGCCGGAGGGCTGTGTAAGGGTGGAAGACAGGTCCTGAGCTTTGTGTTGTTAGACGTAGGCTTAACCCCCAGATCTTCCGCTCATCAGGATTTTATCTTTGCCCAAGTTGTTAACCTGATTGTCAGTTTTCTCCTCTGACAACTAGGTGGAGAGTGACATTTAATTTTCAAGTAGGCTGAGAGGTTTAAATGAGATAACCTCGTGTTATCAAGCTCTGAATAAGCACTGAAAATGGGAGACCGGAATTTACATATAGACACAAAAAAACTGGCTGCTCATTACCACATCGACCTGAGTCATATGGTCAAAATAGCAAAATGTGCACATATACAGGAGATAGAAATTATGAGCAAATATCAATCGCTAGATTTAGGGTACAGTACTTACGGGGAAGTATCAGGAGATGCACCAAAACAAAAGATAGAAGTCAATCATATATTTGACGACAAACATGCAAACAAATTGCTTAGAGAGATGGCATTTAGAAATTACGAGAGTGTAATTTGTTCTCCGCGAATTGAAAAATAAATTTTAAACGGTTTTTGTCCTTAAGGCTTGTGGTATTGTTGTCATCTAGTTCTTGTTTAGTGCTCGGCCTCACAGCTGCTGCTGTGTTTGATAAGCAGGTGCCGTGTAGATCCGGCAGGAACCGTGTAGACCCGGCAGGAATCGTGTAGATCCGGCAGGAACCGCGTCTCCAGTCTAGCCGCTGTCTGCTCACTGTTATAACCATAGACGGTGAATCATTTAAACTGAATAGACAGAACGGAATAGACAGAACTGTCACCTTGGTCCCCACACTGCCCTCCTTACGTGGTTTTGCAAGTCAGAATGTCTCCGCTCTCTCTGTAGCCATTTATCTGCAATTACTTAAGAATAAAGCTTATCGAGCCATTAGTAGCAACAACGGATGGAACGTGTGTCGTCTTGATGTCGCCGTCGGTCTTGTTATCCACATCAGTAGGATGTGACAGTCGATTCCGTTCTGTGAAGTTTCTTTCACAAGTCTATGCCTTGAGATATAATTAGGAACTTGGCAATAGTACTGGGATAAACGTTCAGTATTCTAGAATGATCTTTTTTTTCTCCCCCTACATCAATACGCTTTATGCTGCATCTAAAGGCAGGCATTCAAAATTTCTTAATGATGGTGATTGCAGCATTTTGCTGACTATTCTGTAGTCACTGTAGCTGTAAGAGCTGACAATTAACTTCAAAGAAACTGAATCCATGTCACAGCCTACACGAAGCACACCCATGTGCCATTCAAGTCGCTTATGAGCAATTCAGACCTGAATGATTAATTTTGCTGTGTTGGCACCAGTTCTAATAAACGAGGAACTCAAATACCAAGAAAGAAAATCAGGTTTGACAACATCTGGTGTTAACGGCATACGTATAGAGGAAGGTATAGAGGATCCTAGAAAAGGCAAAGGAAAAAAAAAAAAAAAACACAACAACATTGAGAGCAGCTTATGTGAGTTTTAATGACAGCGATGAGAACCAAGCACTCAAAATGGCTGGTCTTCCGGTCTTCCTGGACAGACCCCACCATCCTCCGTCTGATCTTTTCCTTCTATTTTGGTAAAGTACCCCGTGACAGGAATCATTAAACATATGACAACAGACTCTTTCAGAGGACAGTGTTGGACAATCTGCCTGATAGCAAACTAGAAATGAAGATAGAAACAGATTCTCACAGCCAGAAAGCAATCAGTAGATAATTGATGAGAGGATCACACCTATGCAGCCCTGATATATGTTTTGTTCATGAGTTCTCGAATATTCCTAGTTTCTGGGAACTCATTATACAGCAAATAATGTGATATCTTTTGGGTTAGATAGATATGAATTTGAATCCTTGATGAACTTTTCTGGTAAGTGATCTTGAGAGAGTTAAATAAAATCTCTAATACTCAAGTTTCTCATTTCGGGATAGGAATGTAATCTCACTTCAAAGACGATATTCGCTATTTTTCAAAAAGCCTGTGTCTTCTTCCAGCTGTCCAATATCTTAGCTCTGAGCCCATTTTGAATTACACAGCCATTAGCGTGTCAAGGGCCTCTGTGTCCTTTCTACACTCACCTCCAGCACGAAGACGGGAGTGGAGATAATTTTATATTATCCTCCTAGACACAGATAGCAGAGAGTGAGTAATCATTGTAAGTTATCTTTTAGTATCGCTACTGCCAGTTAGACTCAGAGTCCACCAATCTGCAGGCGAGCTGTAAGCGCCTGAGAAACTGCTTGGGCAGGATGCTTTTGACCTTAAGTAACAGGAAACCAATTTAAAGCTAAAAGGATTAAATTCCGAGTCCTATAATTTCCGAGATGGATGGGATTTGATACATAAGGTGGGCGATATCACTAAGGAACTATCTCCTTTATGTCTTTCTGTTCTGCCTTCTAAATTATCCATTTTATTTTGAGATAAGTATCCTCACGTGGCTAGAAGATGAATGTTCCTAATCCCTAGGATCACATGCTCAACACTTGCAACAGTCATCGGCTTTATTCCAGACCAGCCTGAGGTATATGGTGACCCTGAAACGTTCAGAATGTCCCAGCCTCACACCGATGGTCTCAGATGTGAGTTGGGTCCCCAGCCCTGAGCCCATCGCTGTGACTTGGAGATGGGGGAAAGGGATGGGGGAGGGTTAGTCCATCTAAATCACAGTGCTGCTACTCAGATGGTGTTGGACGGGTGTCAGGGAGCATCTCCTCTGCCTAGTACATCTGGGTTGCCACCGAGACTTCTGCGTTCTCCTAATGCCCTATGGCGTTTCTGGGTGCTCAGCCCAGCATCACATACTTATCTCAGGACAGGTGACGTATGGTAAATCCTCGTCTGTGTTTAGGTAGCTTAACACCTACATTTCCGCTGCTGGTCTTTCACCCTATCTATGGAATATTTCACCAGAGTCTTTAAAATCAAATTTAAAAACAGAAGTTTTAAAGGCACCAAGAACCAATAGGTACCACAGACCAAAAGAGGTCGTGGACAGACCACTTTTTGGGATTTGCCAAAGGAAGATAAATGAAAACCAGTTACGCTCCTCATAACTCATAAGCCCTTTTCTCTCATTGAGGACAAAGGGCGGGTGGAGGCAGCAGGAGGCCTCGGGAAGGAAGGTTTTTCTCTAGTGATCTTTTGGTGGACTGCAAATTCCACACCCCTCTCCCCGAAACTGGAAGGAATAAAGACATTCCTCACTATCTCAACTCGAGGAGAGGGGCTTCACGGAGGACCCGCTGAGGAGTTACTATGTGTTTTATCCTCCGCAGCTTGAGGAGAGGTAGAAGGTGAATGCACCGGGCCGTGTCAGCCTCACACCTTAACCACACAGAGGCCACGAGGTGGGCTGGCTGGCTCTTGGTATTATTCGAGGAATAGTAGGTGTCCTTGGAGAGCTGCATGCTAAGAGTTTGTAGCAGCGAAATGTAGGTTAGATTCTCATGTGGTGCACACCCAGTCAGTGCAAAGGAGTCGGTCAGTGCAGGGTGCATTCGGATCTACCCTGTGGAAGGGGTTTACAGTATGGATCCTCACCGCCTCCAGCATCCGCAGCCACTGACGGGCTTTTGCAAAAATAAGTCGTCTCAGAGTCATTCATCTCCACCTCCTCTGCCCTTTAGAACCAAACTGGGCCCAAGGACACCCCTGCAGCCAGCTGTTGGACCCCACTCTGTTACCGTAAATGGCGCAGGTGCTGCATCTCAGGGCGGTTGGCGCCACCCAGAAGCCCTCTCGGCTGGCTGTTTCCGAAAGTAGCCGCCATGACGGCCTCTCCTGATTGCTGTCGCAGGTCGCCGTGCTCATTCTGGGTTCGAATTTTAAATGCCTCCTAGTTCCAACAATAATCGAATTTGTATTTTTGTCTAACATCGTCTTTATGGCTTTTAAATGCTTCCCAGGAAAAAAAAGGAGAAACTAACCATCGTATCCCGTGGTCATGACACCAGAATTCTCTCGCTGCTTTTAAAAGGACAGTTCAAGGCACATGAGTCAACAGAACGCTCTTCGGTAGGTCTTAGACTCTCCCCTCACATCGTGGCACCCTTGTACTACAGTCTTCGGATGTAAATCCGGTGTTATTCAGCTTTTTACTCATTTGAGGGGGAGGGGCAGTCACATATATTTTTCCGAAACTGATAATTGCTGCTTCTGCATAACGACCTACTCTTGTTTCCTAGATGCGATATCCTCTTAATTCTTTTGTTGTTGTTGTTGATTTGTTTTCTCTGTCTCTACATATGAATTCTACGTTATCTTTCCGCTTGGCTCACTTGGTATTGAATCTTTTTCCTGGTTTTCACATTACTCGTTCTTATCAGACAGTTGTGATCTTGGCTATCTGTTCACACAAACGAGAAGCTCGATCGATAAGCAATGATGGCTTGGACGTGGCTCCATGGCGTAGCGGTGAGCACATCTGCTTCACACGCAGAAGGTCCTGGGTTCACGCCCCAGTGGAGCCACGGTCCATGGTCGACGGCCACGCCACCCTGAACGAGCCTGATGTCTGATCTCGGAAGCTAAGCAGGGTCGGGCCTGGTTAGTACTTGGATTGGAGGCCACCTAGGAAGACCAGGTGCTGTAGGCGTAAATAATAATAAATAATAAAAGAGAAAAAGAAAAAAGAAGTAGTGATGGCTCTGGGGGGCTCCCCTCTCCCAGCGTAAACTTTCTCCTCTTTGCCTGTGGTACGCCCTTTCAGGCCCGGTGTGAACTCCGGACAGTTTTATTGCTCATCGTTTCTGTGGGGTCCCCCAGCCCCGGGCTGTTTTCCTCACACATTAATCAATGCCGAGCTGCAAAGTCCTTGAGGGGACTCTCCACAGGTCTTCAGAGAACCTTCCACGCAGGTCTCCCTTTTCTAGTACTCTGTCTCCTGAAGTCCAACCAACTTGGTATCAATCTTCAAGGATTCAGGAGTTTTAGACAGAAGACTTGTTACATGCACGCGCTCATCCAGGCTGGGTATAGTTTCATGTAGTGAAGTCTCCTGCTGCAAGTTTAAGAGATGTTAAAACATTAGAAATACACATTGCACTGATCATTAAGCATGGTGAATTCTCATAATATTAACAACTTATACTCCCATACTATGAAGAAAAGATTTAGGGACTTGATACTCTCCTCATTTAAGAGAAACTCAGGAATCATGATATCTAATATACATAAGAAGATCACCTGGATCGTGAAAAGTGAATTGCCAATGTGTTTCCTTTTATGGTTTATATTTACAATGTAGGTCAGATGTGTTTTGCCTTCAAATTAATGACTGACACTTAGAAATAATATTTTAACTGACTGCATTTCAGGTTTAAATACATTGCTATTGGTTGTTAAGTGGAACAGGCTTCATCCAAAAATAATCATCTTATTTATTTTTTTGTTCCATGAACAGCCCCAACATCCAGATAGGACTTATTAGATTATAAAAATTGTCCAAGGCAAAAGATTTATCATGCATGCTGTATACCTCAGTCAAAGGGGATCTTTTATGCTTGAGCCTCAGTACCAAATAAAATCTTCACTGTGTCTCACCAACGTGCGGATGCACCCACACTGTGTATTACCTATACTCCTTTTGCAAGACAAAAAAAGAGGGACACATGAATGGTTAAATTAGTCAATATTTGTCTTAAAAATTCATAGGAAGCTTACATCAAACCCTTGCTTTGCTTATAAATAAATCTCTAAAGACTATAGCATTTAGTTTTTACATCATTCGATTTTTTAATTGTAATATAAATAATAGTTTAACCTTGACAGTGTCCAGTGTTTATATACTGATATTTGTCCTGAAAATTGAAAGAGAATGTAACGTCAGGGAGGGGGAAAGCCTGCATATTCCTCCTGCCATTTTAACGATCTATAGGTCCATCTTCAGTATGAAATGTTCAAATGGAGCAGGA
Source organism: Pteropus vampyrus (assembly GCF_000151845.1). Taxonomy (NCBI): domain Eukaryota; kingdom Metazoa; phylum Chordata; class Mammalia; order Chiroptera; family Pteropodidae; genus Pteropus; species Pteropus vampyrus. The sequence continues at coordinate 567,180 of NW_011889205.1, read as the reverse complement.
ACTCCCCTGCTACTGCCTAGTGGGGGCGCGTTCAGAAACCGAAGCATTCGCGTGTTTGGAAATGGATGTGTCTAAATATTACTGATTATTATTGGGTTCACATCTCACGTATCTCACCAAGTACGTATGGTCATGTGAGCTCGCACCGTTGGTGTTTTTTTGTGGGTCCACTCCAGTTTTCTTCAATGAGAATACCTGTCAGAGGTCTTTTCCTTTAAACTGGGAATTCCTTTGCAAATCACCTGCCACGCTTTCTTCATCTTCCCTAATGGCGGTGGAACCAAGGGAACTACTTTTCCTAGACAATGGACTGAGAGTAACAAGAACGTCAATAGAGGAGAAGAGAAAAGCAGGATTCTTTACGAAGAGACCTTAGCAAATAACGTAAGAGGCGAATCTGCACGACGTACGCAAAAAATTATCTGCGTTAGTAAATTTGAAACTGCTTATCTCAGAAATTCGCCGTAGGCATCCGCAGTTGCCAGCTTTGTTTCTGATGCTTTAGTTAGGGAGCATGTTTACGTATTGTGGTGGAACCGTATGAGCTTCTTTCGATTGATCCTACTGAGCCTTACAGGTACAATACAAAATTGGCATGCTGACAGAGATGGTTACAGAATTGGATTCCTGCCCAGGAAATTATTACCTCCAGACCAACTGTGGCTGCGATAGAGAAAAAAAATCACAGCCCCTGAGAAATAACCAATGTCAGAAGCTTTGAAGTAAAATTGGTCTGCAAGTCGAGGCCATCCTTCAGAAACAGCCTTGTACCTTCACCCCTGAGAGACTGATTGCCTTCAGGAAAACCAAGATTACTGTGAAGATATGGCATTATAATTTTAACATCTTAATTTTTCTCTCTGATGGCATCTCTGTAATACTACCTGTTAACTATTTATTTATCCTAGTTATTTGAGGAACTATATATGTGTATGTATATATATATGATGGGGTTCTGTGTGTGTAGTAAAAAGAACATTTAATACCTGTAAGGATATTGAAGATTTCTTTTTAATGTCTAACAAAATGTAAGTTGACAGCACAGACAAGCTGAAGTAATAGATTGTTGTGTTGATAGAACATACTATTAATGTATACACGATGACCCATGGGACAGAGCAGGGATTTAAAAACAGTCTATTTCTTCAGAAATGGCTACTGTGGTGGAATCAAAGGATGATGAGCGAGTCTTGAAGGATGAGTAGAAGTACTAGGGTGGAGGGGAAAATTTAAAAATCCATGTGGTGGTCAGAGGTCATGTGGAAACACCTCTCTTCTCTGCGGAGCTCAAACTCCAGTCACGTAGAGAGTTAGTATGAATTACAATAACTTATACGCACTCAAATACGAACACGTGATTATCAAACAAATAAAGCAGATCTCCAGGTGTCCGATGAAGAAAAAATGTATCATAAATCGAGAGGAAAAAAGATAGGCGCTGAAGCCAAAATCTCAAGGGTGTATTGAAAACAGAGAGAGCTCAGAGGATGAGATTTCCATGACCATGTAGGAGTCAGGGATTCAAACTGCGTGATCCACGCACGCTCACTAATGGAAGCGATCACTATCGGGCGGGTCATATGCAAGGAAATCACACTCTTAGAAATTTTTCGTGTGTCTTCACTAGAGAAATGTCTATTCAGCTATTTTGTCCATTTCTTTTTGAATTGAATTGTCTGACTATTGTTGGTTTGTAAGAGTCATTTACATATCTTAGATGCAAGACCCGTATCTGATGGAATATAGACGCGAAATCGTCTTTTTTTTAATGTCAGCAGATACTTTTTAAAGTTAATAAAAATTCATCTGCAGTTAACTCTAAATTTTGAAATTGAAATAGAGTATTTTCCACACCTGCTTACCCAATTATCTCAGAGGAATTATTTGAAAAATCCACGTTTTCAACTACGTAATATTCGGTACTGAATATGAGGACATTTCTTTAAAATAAGAAATTTGGTGTTTGGCCGACTCAGACAGGTACTGCTCTCATAAGGAATGGCAGAAAGGCTTTGTCACTGCTGTGAGGCTGGCAGTTATCAGTGTTTTCCTTCCGATTGCTGTCCTCGGGTTGACTGATGCCGTTGGCTGGAACTCCTGCTTCTATGTGCGGGTCGCCTGCAAGCAAATCCACAGGAAATGACACTTTTAAAATTAGCAATTTTAACTTTTTTTTTTTTTACCCTTATGCTGTACCAAAACATTTCAACAAAGTAAGGGAAGGATGATGTTTGCCAACTTTGAATGATGCATTTTTTAAGAGAAAAATTTGCAGATTTACTGCTAGCTTACTTTAAATAAAAGCATGCATATGTGTTAAGAGCTTAAAAGAATTGCATATAAGATTGTTTCAAAATTTAAAGCTCTCATTTTTGTGTCTTCCTTTTTGGTGGTGATTACGTAAAGCTTGTGAAAACTACATTATCCACTTCGAATGCTTTCGAAAGAATATGTTATCAACAAGTCTTCTAAAAAAAAAAATTAGAAAATAAATTATTGTTGCAACCTGAAATAAAATGGAGAAAGCAGGAAGGACATATGTGATAGAGCATTACTTGTTTTGTATATTCCTTATCCCAACTGGTTCATATTAACTTAGGAAAAAGTAATATAGAAAAAGAACTATCATTATGGTCCAAGAAATGATTACAAAGATGCGCGGTGTATTCTGAACAATAATATGAAGCATTACATTTCATATTATTGTTTCTCTATCCCGGAATGTCAGAAAAATATTTTATCACTATCCAAATGAAGCTATTTACAATACTGTCCAAAGTCATCAAGACTGAATAATGCCAGGGTATCTAATGAATACAATAAGTGTTTCAAATAGGCCAATTTAATGTGTCTAATGACACAAGAATGCTGTTATCCACCAAAGACCTTGTAATTAAGTTGAGGACTGTTTTAGTTCATTAGCCCAACACGCATCACAGAACTAGAGTGAACTACGGCAGATCAGTGCTGTGCTTGGCTGTGGCTAATGAAACTTCTTGTTTGAAATTCGTAGGCTTTATTTCTATTTAAATAATCAGGCAGCACTACTGGACATAATATGTTGTTTGGTTTCTGCTGCTTCTGGTTTCAGTGAATCTCTGAAACACCAAACACACAAGATAAACAGTCCGATACGGATTGTTAGTGACTCTAAATCTCAGAGATCCAACCAAGAACCTTCTTGTTGTTACAATAAATAAATAAATAAATAAATATGATGTCAGCAAGATTTCTAACCAGGTGACTCTGAAAATCACTATCTGACAATGTTTCCACAACATCACAAAATTCCTTATGCACCTGCTTGGAAATAAATGGGATCACAGTGAAATAGGTTCTGGATTTCAGATAAAATACAGACTGTTTACATTGAGTTTTTATACTATCTGGAAGAAATCTCTTGTTTTGAATTTATTTCCTAACTTCTTCCTAATTTTAGTTTAATAATGAAGAAAATTAAAGAATATAAAGGAGAAATTTATCTTTCATATTATGCTGTATTGTTAATCTATGTACAAAGCGATACATATATTTAATCATATTGTACAACTAAAATTGCAGTCTGTTTTTTAAACCTAATCTTATTGCATATACATTAAGTACAATATTAAAAACAACAGTTTATATATATATTTGGGGTTGGAGGAATGACATTTTTATTTATAAAACTTTATTGTATGAATCTCAGAAATTACTTGAAAGTCGAAATACTTTAAAATTAGCCTACCTCACGCTACCCCAAAATATCCCCAACTGTATATTTCAGATCTTTTCCTCCGTATAATACATATTTGAATGTGACTAGGTGCGGGTGAATGCATGAGCGTTCTATGTCTTGATGATGCGCTATCAGAAAGTTGAAACATCTCTTCCAGAGGCCGTATCACATTGATGTGTCGTAACACATGAACCAATTCTAAGTGTAAGTTAAGATCCAGAGGAAACTTCAGATCTACATAGATGAAAAACGTTGAAATAAATATTTTCATGCATGAGCCTTGTTCAGAATCCAGTTTTTTTGACTAGCCCTTAAATGGAATTTCATCGTTGTTGCTTTCTTTAGTTGTGAGGGAATCGATTGTTTATTTTAAGAATTTTTACTGGCCGAATGTGCCCCTTTGGTGCATTATTTGTTCGTGTTTTTGCCCTTGTTTTATGGGGAGTGTTCGTCTTTCTCTATACGGTTTGTAAGGGCCTTGTCATTGAGGGTGTCGTTCTTGGAATGTATGTCACATTCTCCCCCCAGGTTGTCGCATGACTTTATATTGTGTTAATGGTAGTTTTTGACGTATGATATATATGGCTGCATTTTTGAAATCCTCAGGGAAGTCATTTTACTTCAAGACTATAAAAGTATTTATTCACATCTTGCTTTACTATTTATGGCTTACTGTTATTTGCTTTTAGCTCATTTTCTCTATTTTGAAACGTGAAGTAATTGAACTATTTTTGTTTATTCTTTTCCAAGCAGCCTACTACTGTTTGAATAATCTATATATTTTCCTCTTCATAAGCACCATCTTTATGATGTAACAAACAATAATATCCATCTTAATCAGTTTTTATGTATTTAAGGGTGCTTTCAGGCCTAAGAAAATACGCACTGATATTTTCTTCAGCTCTCCAGCTGTTTGTTTAAAACAAGTAAGTGGATAAAATAAACAGATTTGGTATCTTGATGTACATTGTGAGATGAGGCTCTCCACTGAGCTCAGACACCACCATAATTAAGTAATAATGAAAAGGCACTTTCTGATTTTGCTCAGTGCGGGAACCAGAATTTTGACTTTACTTATCAATTACGGCAAGTCTTGTCCAATATCTGTCTGTATATTCTGACATGTAGAGCGTTCTTTAGCTCAGAATTGTGTAAAATCAAGTAGAGACTGGCTGGATAGGCAATCTGTGATAAAAACGCCAGACGATTTGTTTTACTCATACAGTGAAGGATTTAAAGTGTATTGATCTATGTGTTTTCAGTTCCTTCTCCTTAAAGAACTAATGATATTTCTTTTTCAGAGTGGTTAGAATCTTGCTTGGTCTGAATTTCTTTTCTAGTTCTTCACAGTGAAACTCAGATGTATGTTCCTTTTCCCAGCACCCTCATTACGATGTCAGGCAATCCTCAGATTTTCTTCATGATCTAGGAAGTGTCTCGTTAACGACATGCCACTCCGTCTTTAAGATTAGACTGTGAGACTGCCTTCTCTTTGGCAGCTGTGTCTAATCCATGGGATCAGCAATCCACAGTGTAGCGATGTTACAAACACTTCCTGTTCATGGTTTCAGACAAAACTAAGCCCCTCCTGGCATCAAACTGACACACTGTGTATGTGCGTGGCGTCATGAAATATCCATCGGTCAACAACTTGCCTAACGTTTTATGTGTGACGATGCCAGGGTTTTGTTTTTTTTCCTAGCAAATATTCCAGTTCTTTTATCTAAATCTGAGTAGTTGACTTCTAAATGTATAGCCTCTGCCAGAACCAGCAGTGCCCCAAACCATCGCAAATGAACAATGAATTCTCATGGGTCAGCGTTGCTCCGTGTTCACTGACAGCTCACATTATTAAAGAAAATGTTTTTGTTCCCTCCTGTCAAATCAAAATGTTTCTCTAATATGTCAAGCAATTGCTTGTTTCGAATATCTGTCGGATTTGCCATTGCTGCTAGATTAAGGTCAAAGTTGACGGCTGAGCAGACATTGCTAACCCTCCCCTATCAGCAGAGGGGATGATCTTGACATCCAGTTTTACACTGGAATCTTGGTTCTTCCTTGATTCTATTTAATCACTCAAATATTGAACTAAGTAGAAATATATCTGCTAAAAGTATAAAAAAAGCAAGTTTGACATTTAACAGAGATTAAGTTATTTGAAAACATTCCATCTACCATGATTGTATTCTTGAATGCCATTACAAACTCAAGCCAAGTGTCTAGAAATATTTAATCCGCATGCATCTAACAGAGAGGCGGTAGTTTTCGAAGCTTGTTTGTTGTAAGCACACATCTGTTGGTTATACATGACTAGCTGATTCTATCTGGGGACTGATTATGTAAAAATACTTGCACCATATGTCATTATCCTAGAATATTTGTATGGGCAAGTTCATTAAAATCGTTAGATGTCCTTTCTAAAGAAATAAAATAATTGTGTTTGTAGAATTAAGAGCGATGCTGTTTTTGAAAATGCATGTAGATTGTGACGAAGACAGCGTTTGTGGACGGTGCCCTGTGTTCACGTGCGTAGTTACTTGACAGAAACTTGTTCAAAGTCACCTCTAAGACACTACAATTGATTTTCATGCAAATGTCACATGATGAGATTTAATAGCAAAAGAGAAATGTTTCACAAATTAAAAGAAGAAATTCATTTCCCAGTGCTCTGACACATGTGTTGATTGAATTGCTTTCAGTAGGGTGACTTTATTTTCAAGGTCAAAGGCCTTTCAACAGAAAATAGAGGGCTCTCCCACCCTTCCCCCCAGAACAGGTAACTATATAATGCACACATTTATTACTAGAAAAACATTTCAGACAATAATATACTGTAGTTTTATTTTCTTAGTATGATCTCCTATGTATTGTAAACACGTTTCTAAACAACCCTGAAAAGAACTATTATTTTCTTGACCTTATTTTTAAGAAATAAAGATACCTGAACAATGTGACTGAAACCCTGCTCTCATATTTGTTGAGTACATTTGTTTTCTTTGTAGCTGAGAGAAAAAATGTACATTCAACCCTACACACAATCACAGTTCTGAATAAGTCTACAAAAGAACTCGTCCACAATAGCTTCTGTCCTGAAACTTGACGAAGGCTGCTGACTTCACAATGGTCCTTAGTAGATGGCACTTCTTCTATTGTGTCCTTTCTCTTTGATCGGATACCAGGAGACTCCCTGGATTGCAAAGGACTTGGTAAGCAAAAATCTGACAAAAGGAATATTCTGTTAAGTACTACACACGTGAAGCAACTCTAGTCAGAGCTGAGAGACTTGAATTTTCTTGTATTCTTAAAAATACCAGCAGAACTTATTATTATTTTTCTTTTCCATTGCTCCAAGTCTTGCATGCCTCTCCACACTGCACAGGAATTCAGACGAATAATTCAACTAGAGGATTTTACAATGCTCGGCAGACAGGTGGGTCGTGGTCATCAGAGGATGAGAATCTTTAGATGTAAGTGATGTAACCTGTAATATGTTTCCTGTCTCCATAGATTTGCATATCCTGGATATTTTATATAAAATAAATCATAGAACATGGGATGTTTCGTGCCTAGTTTCTTTCCGTGGTTATTATATGCCACAATGTGTTTAGCATTCATCCATTCATCTGTCCATGGAATCTATGATATCTGAGACCTCCACTTTTTGGCTATGATGAATAATGTATATAAATAATTGTGAATAAGTTCTTTATGGACATAAGCTTTCATTTCTCTTGAGTATATACGTCGGAGTGGAATTGCTGAGTTATATGGTAGTTCTATGTTTTAACTTTTTGAGGAATTGTCCAGATGTCCTCCATATTTTACTGAACCTTTTTACTTTCTTGGCAGCAACGTACGAGAGTTTCTGTTTCCCCACGTCCTTGCCAACATTTGTTATCATTTTAACTCTAGCCATTCTAGCGGGGGTAAAGTGGTATCTCATTGCGGTTTTGACTCGTATTTCCTTAATCACCAGTGATGTGAAATGTCTTCTCGTGTGCTTATTGACCATTTGGATGTTTTCGTTTGGAGGAATATCTTTTCAAGTCCTTTGCCTTTTTAAAAAAATTAAGTTTTTTAATCATTTTGTTGTTGGGTTAGGAAAGTTCTTTGATTATTCTGGATACTAAACCTTTATGAGTGTGTGGCTTACAAGGTTTGCTCCCATTCTGTAGATTGTCTTTTTGCTTTCTTGATAACATCCTTAGATGTACATCAGCTTTTAATTGTATAAAGTTCAATTTATCCATTTTTTCTTTTATTGCTCATGCATTGATATCAAATTTAAGAATCCAGAGCCAAATCTGGGATCAAAAATCCCTGTTTTTTTCCAAGAGTTTCATAGTTTTATCTTTTATACTTAGGTCATTGACCCATAATGAGTTAAATCTTGTATATGGAGTGAAATTAGAGGTCCAGCTTCATTCTTTTATACTCTCTCCCCTATTGGATAATCTTGGCACCTTTGCTGCAAAACAATTGGCCAAAGGCATTTGAGTTTATTTCTGAATTCTTGATTCCATTTTATTGGCCTATATATTTATTCTTATACCAGTACACACTATTTTGATTATTGTAGCTTTGTAATAAGTTTTAAATTAAAAAAAAAATGAATCACCCAACTTTATCTTTTTCAATTTTTTTTTTTTTGACTATTTAGGACCACTTGTAATTTCCAATGAGTGAACTACTTATGGCTACAAAAGAGGCAATTGCTAGGCATCTCCTGACATCTGAACAGAACATTCGAGGACAGGATCCCCATGTTTCTTCTTATCTGGATGGCACCGTCATATTTTGAATGTAAAGGTTGCTGATAATGTGGTCTGTAGCTATACTAAAAATCTGTTCAGCAAATTCATTTTGAGGACACATTCTAAATAGTTTACTTTATTTTCAAATTATGGCTTTTTGATTGTACTGTTAGCATCAAGAGGCATTTGTTATATCTATTGTCAAAGCTTAAACATTTAAGTAAACATTAGGCTAAAAGAATATCAGGTGAATAGAAGCTATGGCAATGTCCTAGCCAGAATTAGCACCGCTCTGGCCAATTCCGAGTGCCACGTAGACTGTGAAGAAGTAGCCTCGGCATAGTCTTCCTCTGAACTCCTGGATCATGTGTGGAATTTCTTCCCCAAGTACCTGGGCTGCTGAATCTACGAGGTGATAAAGAACAGGAGTAAATTGAAAATATTCTTCATATGTTATCTTGATATCTTCTTATCCTGGATTCACACCACTGAAATGGTGTAGAAAGACCATCTAAATTTCAAATCAGGAACAAGGACAAACGACTCAGTGTAAAGGTAAGGTAGACACCAAAGAAAATGGTACAGTACAGAAGACTAGATTCTCATTTATAACAATTTCTTCAAGCAAAATGAGAAACGTTTAGAAAATTTTGCCACAATGGTGAGGAGCAGACTGCTGTGAAAAAGAAATAATGCAAAGAACAAGAAAATTGCACAACGGCTACATGTCGAAGGACGTAGGCCAAGTGCACATCAGGCCAAAGGCTGAAGAAACATGAAGTCAGAGGAAAAACTTTCAAAGTCAAAGTCGTCAGAAATAAAAATAAATTAATTACTGAGAGGATAGGCAAAACACGAATCGAGAAGGTCTAATCCATCTCAAGTACGAGTATAAATTAAAGGTAAGGGAAATAATTAAATTGGTAAATACTTTGGTGAGCAGGAGGAAACTATAAATTTGTAGATTGAAAGGGAATGGTCAATATTAACAAAAGTATATTAACCCCAATACATAACTTGGTGAAATTTTTCAATTTCAAGTGTAAAGGGAAAAAATCTTAAAAAAGCCATAATCAGAAAATATAGTATCTGTTTTGTTTGCCACCATATTGCCAGAACAATGTAATTCCTGGCAATAGAAGGTGCCCAGAAAACGTAAATATTTGTCAAGTGAATGTATGAATGAATAAAGTTAAAATCTGGAGAACTTTATGACTAACACAAATCACACGAATCATATGCAAAGATTTGAGAATTGTATAGACCCTATAATTATAAAACCAGGGCATCAGAATTCAAACGTATGATAATCTCAGGACATATTAGCCAAAGAATATTCCTGAGGGAGGGGAAAAATTTTATACAGAAAAACCTTCCTGAAAAATAAGTTAAAAATCATTACAACACCACATGCAGAGAAAAATCAAAGCGAAGAGTCACAAAGTGTTAAAGCCTCAGAATAAAAGATGTTAGGATTAAACGAGCTAAGATTTGACTTAGGCACGTTAATTGAAGTAAAATGGTTATGTCATAGAGTAAGGTCGTGAAGGACAAAAAATGGTGAGTAATTGGGAAATCATTTTCCATATTAACGTTAAGATTAAAGTAAATTTTGGAAAAGTGGTTATGTTGGGGTGAAGGTGTGATTATCAGGCATCGTCCGTGAGTCTCCTGTCTCCTTCAACGTGTAATGATTCCTGTGTTTTCCCTCGTCTTCAATACCTGGGCCATATTTGAAGAGTGCCGGGGGGCTCCTGGGTAGAATGTGCCTCCACACGGGTTTGCCCGATGTCGCCTCGTGCTTCAGGTTGTGCATGTCTGGTAGGAATCCCACAGAAGTGGCGTGTGTCGCTCGGTGACTTCCATTAGGAGGCACGCTTCTCCCCCTTCTGGTCACGTTAACTTCGGTCACTTGGATTAAGGTGACGTCTGTCAGACTTCTCTTTTGTAAAGTTATTAATAACTACATTATAATTAATATGGATTTCACGGGTTGATACTTTGAAGCTATACGAATATGCGATTCCTCTTCCAACTTTTACCCACCGGTTTTTACATTCGTTAGGTTCCTACCCGAATCGGTTATTACGGTGACGGTTGTCAAGTTGTGATTTTCTGTGTCAGTGCCTCCCTTTCCATCTGTTTGTTGGCATTGTACTGTATGGGAGAAATGTCTCTTCTCCCTTACATGCTGGCTGATTATTCATTTACATCGGTATGGATCCATGGATTTCTATTCAATCAGTGGATTGCAATCCATTCCTATCACTACTTATTTTGATGCTTAAATTGTCTCAGACTTGTCAGGGGCAGCTTCTTTTAACTGGCCGCTATGCCTTTTTTTTTGCTGTGTCTCCATTGTTCTTTGAGAATTTTTTTAACTTTCTGACAAAGCGCTATGTTTAAACTAATCTTATATTTTCTCTTCTTTGACACAGGAGTCAACCATTTCCCCCAGAAGTCCTGGGTCCTCTTTGTGAGGAGTGAGGTTCTATGTGTGTGTATGGCTACCAGAGTGTCATTAACTCATCCTAGGCCTTCTGGGCTGACACAGCTAGGAGGTGGACGGATGTCACGCATCTATGTGCAAGCATGCTTCCTGCACGTGCTCACGCCTCCCTCTGTGTCTGCTTTCCAACCTGAGATGCCCGACTCCTGCTGTTCTTACTAATTTACAGGTTTTCTCAAGCCCCCTGTAACACTCGATCTCATTCCTAAAGTGAGGCTAAAGGCAGGAAGGAAACAGGAAGGGGAAGCATGAAAAGCCAGGGCCGATGGGCCAGAGGAAGAAAACTAGGTGGGGGAAAGGAAGAAAGGCGAAGCTAACATTAATATGTGTGGATTTTATAATAAAAATATGAATAATCATTAAATAGTTCGCGATATCTTACACCTGTTTCTGTCACACCCTAGAGCAGAGAAAGAAATTCGTGCGTTGACAAAAATGACGGAGCCTCCTCTGTCCACGAAAATAAGACAAGTTCAAATGAACGTGAACAGTGGTCTAGGGTCTGAGGGGAGGGAAGTTGTGAGAATTCTCGCCTAACGATCTGCTTTCTCCTCAGTAGAAGTGACAAGGAGGGACTCGTACCGAGAGCGCTGTGTACAAAACTCACTAAAAACAAGTCCCACTTGTCACATATTTGCCACTTCGACTGAGTTCTAGACGTCTCTTAATGGGAATCAATGACAAAAGGAAATTTTTGTTTTAAACACTTGTTTACAAAGGGCTGGCCCCTGAATTTGCTATGTTTGTTGTAGATTAATTTGTCTGTGACAAAGGGGAAAAGATTTAAAGAGAAATATCATGGATGAGAATACTTTTTAATACTCAGAGGAACGGAAAAGCAGGCGCCAGGAGAATAGAATAACCACCATCTTCCTGTCAGTCGGCTTCAGCGCTAAAAAAAAGTCATCTTCCTGCATAATGAATAAATAAAATTTCAATATTTTAAGCCTCGTCAGAGAGATCAGTCTCTGAGGAGCGTTAATTTCCATGCTGCCTACAGGGCAGTATGTTATCACTGAGGGTTGTTGACTATGAAATGCTTAGATAAATTAAGTGCTTCTGAAGTCTGCAATTTCTAATCAGAAAATGAGACAAAGATTAAAATGACATTTTGAAAGAAGGCTTTTTATGGTTTTCGTTTAGAGATCTTTGGGTATCTGCTGAAATTAAATATTGCATCCGTGCTTTAATTTCTGACTATTCTGTCTCGTTGCATTGCAATTTGGAGAAGAGACTGTATTTTAATGTATTTTAATACACACCCGTAGAGACAAAATAAACTGCAAGTTAAGTGTGTTTAATGAATATTGACCGATGTCTGATTAAGTAGCTCTCAAGTCTATGGTCTCCTGACCTCTTTGCCCTGTTAAAAATCACTGAAGACCTTAATGAACTTTTGTTTTTGTGGATTTTATCTACCATTATTTACTATAGTAGAAAAAGAAACAGAGCTATCTCCAAAATATTTATTTATAAATTATTGAAAAATAATAAAGTCGTTATATCATAAAATGTTATTTTTAAAGAAAATAAGCCTATTTTTGTAAACAAAAATATATAAGATCGGAACGGTGGCAGTGCTTTGTGTGTTTGAGGATTTTTTATTGCCTGGCTCAGGAGAAGTCAGCCGCGCTCAGGAGTTTCTACGCTCAATCACTCGCCATATGGTGTTTCGGTTGAAACATATGAGGAAAATTCAGCCTCATCCAGTATATTTTGGAAAACGGAGATTTTTTTAATTAAACTTTATTTCGAGATGATTGTAGATTCACGTGCAGATGGTGGGAGGATTGGGAGAGATACC
>NW_011889205.1:519395-554345 GCF_000151845.1 Pteropus vampyrus | reverse complement strand
TCAGGGGCAGCTTCTTTTAACTGGCCGCTATGCCTTTTTTTTTGCTGTGTCTCCATTGTTCTTTGAGAATTTTTTTAACTTTCTGACAAAGCGCTATGTTTAAACTAATCTTATATTTTCTCTTCTTTGACACAGGAGTCAACCATTTCCCCCAGAAGTCCTGGGTCCTCTTTGTGAGGAGTGAGGTTCTATGTGTGTGTATGGCTACCAGAGTGTCATTAACTCATCCTAGGCCTTCTGGGCTGACACAGCTAGGAGGTGGACGGATGTCACGCATCTATGTGCAAGCATGCTTCCTGCACGTGCTCACGCCTCCCTCTGTGTCTGCTTTCCAACCTGAGATGCCCGACTCCTGCTGTTCTTACTAATTTACAGGTTTTCTCAAGCCCCCTGTAACACTCGATCTCATTCCTAAAGTGAGGCTAAAGGCAGGAAGGAAACAGGAAGGGGAAGCATGAAAAGCCAGGGCCGATGGGCCAGAGGAAGAAAACTAGGTGGGGGAAAGGAAGAAAGGCGAAGCTAACATTAATATGTGTGGATTTTATAATAAAAATATGAATAATCATTAAATAGTTCGCGATATCTTACACCTGTTTCTGTCACACCCTAGAGCAGAGAAAGAAATTCGTGCGTTGACAAAAATGACGGAGCCTCCTCTGTCCACGAAAATAAGACAAGTTCAAATGAACGTGAACAGTGGTCTAGGGTCTGAGGGGAGGGAAGTTGTGAGAATTCTCGCCTAACGATCTGCTTTCTCCTCAGTAGAAGTGACAAGGAGGGACTCGTACCGAGAGCGCTGTGTACAAAACTCACTAAAAACAAGTCCCACTTGTCACATATTTGCCACTTCGACTGAGTTCTAGACGTCTCTTAATGGGAATCAATGACAAAAGGAAATTTTTGTTTTAAACACTTGTTTACAAAGGGCTGGCCCCTGAATTTGCTATGTTTGTTGTAGATTAATTTGTCTGTGACAAAGGGGAAAAGATTTAAAGAGAAATATCATGGATGAGAATACTTTTTAATACTCAGAGGAACGGAAAAGCAGGCGCCAGGAGAATAGAATAACCACCATCTTCCTGTCAGTCGGCTTCAGCGCTAAAAAAAAGTCATCTTCCTGCATAATGAATAAATAAAATTTCAATATTTTAAGCCTCGTCAGAGAGATCAGTCTCTGAGGAGCGTTAATTTCCATGCTGCCTACAGGGCAGTATGTTATCACTGAGGGTTGTTGACTATGAAATGCTTAGATAAATTAAGTGCTTCTGAAGTCTGCAATTTCTAATCAGAAAATGAGACAAAGATTAAAATGACATTTTGAAAGAAGGCTTTTTATGGTTTTCGTTTAGAGATCTTTGGGTATCTGCTGAAATTAAATATTGCATCCGTGCTTTAATTTCTGACTATTCTGTCTCGTTGCATTGCAATTTGGAGAAGAGACTGTATTTTAATGTATTTTAATACACACCCGTAGAGACAAAATAAACTGCAAGTTAAGTGTGTTTAATGAATATTGACCGATGTCTGATTAAGTAGCTCTCAAGTCTATGGTCTCCTGACCTCTTTGCCCTGTTAAAAATCACTGAAGACCTTAATGAACTTTTGTTTTTGTGGATTTTATCTACCATTATTTACTATAGTAGAAAAAGAAACAGAGCTATCTCCAAAATATTTATTTATAAATTATTGAAAAATAATAAAGTCGTTATATCATAAAATGTTATTTTTAAAGAAAATAAGCCTATTTTTGTAAACAAAAATATATAAGATCGGAACGGTGGCAGTGCTTTGTGTGTTTGAGGATTTTTTATTGCCTGGCTCAGGAGAAGTCAGCCGCGCTCAGGAGTTTCTACGCTCAATCACTCGCCATATGGTGTTTCGGTTGAAACATATGAGGAAAATTCAGCCTCATCCAGTATATTTTGGAAAACGGAGATTTTTTTAATTAAACTTTATTTCGAGATGATTGTAGATTCACGTGCAGATGGTGGGAGGATTGGGAGAGATACCGAGCGCCCTTTACCTTGTTCCCGCGTGGCAGCGTCTTGCCAAAGCAGAGACGTGTCCCAGGCAGCGCGTTGACTTTCATCCGGTCAAGATACGGGCATTTTCATCTCCACAAATATCCCTCATGCCTTTTCGCCATGTCCGTTGTTCTCACCCCCACATTCCTCCTCAACTCCTGACAACCACTAACTCGTCTCCTTTTCTAGAGCACGTCGCTTTAAAATTATTGTATGTACACAGGGTGTAACCTTTGGGCGTTGGCTGTTTTCGCGCAGAATAACTGAATAACTCCCTGGAGAATCATCCAGGTGTCGCGTGTCGGTGGTTTTTGCCGGTGAGTGTTATTCACGGTAGAGATGGCCACAGTTTGCTTTGAAGGACGTCTAGGTTGGCCCCAACGAGACTGTTAGAAACGTTAGTGGACAGGTTTTTGTGTCAATGTGAGTTTTCATTTCTCTGGCAATGATGAGTCGTATGGTGAGTGCATGTTGCTTTGTTTTTTTGGAAAGCACCGCTCTATTTTTCACAGTGGTTGCACCGTGTTATATTCCCACTGACGACGCGGGAGTGACTGAGTTTCTGTCACTCCTTCTCAGCATTTGCCATCGTCACTATTGCTACTTCAGCCATGCTGACAGGTGCGTAGGGACATCTCACTTGGGTTTTACTTGCACTTGCCTTGGGGTTGATGACGCTGAACATCCTTTCTCATGCTCATTTGTCATCTCCATATCCTTACTATTGAAATGTCTGTTCACATGTTTTACTAATTTTCTAATCGAACTGCTTATCCTCTACTGTCGAGTTTAGAGAGTTCTTTGTATGTTGTAGACACCAGCCCTCTGTTGGATGTGTGGTTCACAGATACCTTCTCTCACTCCATAACTTGGCTTTTCATACTCTAAACACAGACTTTGACAGAGTGAAAGTTTTCAATTTTTTATGAATCACACTTTGGTATTAAGTCTAAGCTATTGTCTAGTATAAGTCGTTCTCATCCTGAAGACTTTCTCCACAATTTTTTTCTAAAAGTGTCATAGTTTACATTTCATGCTATGTCTGTGATCCATTGAACGTTAATTGTTATCCAATAATTTTGTATAATAATAATTTTCATGTGTAATTTTGTTTGTTTGTTTATGGATGACCAAATACTGCAGCTAACATCCCCAATGAATTGCTTTTCCACCTTTGGGACTCGGTTGAGTATATTTTCTCGGGTCTATTATTCTGTTTCTTTGATCTAAGTATTGTCTTTTATTCTGTTTCTCTGACCTAAGTATTGTCCCCTCTGCCATACCCTACTGTCTTGATTCCTATTGCTACATTAATACATCTTCGACTTGGGTAGACTGATTCTTCCCACTTTGGTTTGTTTTTTCCAAATTGTTTTAGCTATTCTAATTTCTTTGTCTTTCCATATAAATTTCATACTAACCTGTCTCCACTTACAAAAATTATTATGGATATTCGAGTAGAGATTGTGTTAAACCTATCTATCAATTTTTGGTGAATTGACATCTTTACTATCTAAGTCTTCCAGTACTTGGTATGAGATGCCTTGCCATTTATTTAGACGTTTGCCTTCTTTCATAAGTGTTTCGTAGTTTCCAGCATATAACTCGAGTGCCAGTCTTGTTAGATTTACACCTATTTCGTGTCCTCTGTCTTTGTAACATGGTGTTACGTTTAATCTCGGATTTCACTGCTACTCCGTAGAAATGCCATTGCTCTCGTCTCCTGTGACCTTGATGCATCGATCATTAGTTCCGGGAGTTATTCTGTAGATTCCTCGGTATTTTCTACGCGGACAATCACGTCATCTTGTCGGCAAAGAGGGACTGTTTTATTTCCTCCTTTCCAAACTGTGTGACTTTCGTCCCTGCCTAACCACCGTAGCTAGAGCTCCCCGCTTGACTTCACTCAACCGCCTCTGGCACCTGCAAAGTGGGAAAGGTCACGAGTATCTTGTTATCCCAGCAAGGGTGAAGGTCTGCTCTCCCCCGTGACCCTTTGTCGTCTGGTGACGGTGGGGCTACGGTTTTGTCAGAGTGTGTAGCTGGAATGGAGCTACTATTGCTAAGAGTTTTATCTTGCCAGGAAGCCCCTTTCCTGGTCCCTTCAGCTGGAGAGAGCAGGGTTTCGGGGGGATTTTTAATCTGTGCCAGTTGTCACCTTGTCCAGCACTCAGAGTCAAAAAGAGTGTGCAGGGACTCACCCCCATGTCATTCCTTCAGTTCTGAGGTCTCTGGCCCGTCTCAACCTTTCAGGACATTCTCAGGATAAAGAGCATGTATAATTGTCATTAACTCATACAAAATCATATCACCAAGGTATTTGCCAAATAGACTATATATTGCAGATAGAGTCCAAGGCTTTTATGGGTACTTAGCAGGAAGGAACAGGGAAAATGATGCCTACTCCATCTTCCCAGAAGTAGAAGTCTCAGAGTCAAGGAGATTTTGAAGACACTTTACTAAGAATATATATATTTAATTTTATCATTACTTTTTCTCAAATATGAGACCAAATTAAAATAGTCTATTTGGCAAATACCTTGGTGATATTATTTTGTATGAGTTAATGACAATTATATATGCTCTTTATCATCAATACCCATTATAATTTGAGACCAAAGCATTTCAGTATGTACTTATCTAAAGACTAAAAATCCATGAAATGTATTTCTTACCTAAACATTATTTTTGGACCACTAGATAAGGAAATATTTGAAATTTGAATTTATCTGACAGTCATATGTGATATTTATAGATCAAAGGAAGTTGGATTTTAAAAACATAATATTCAAAATAGGATTTGGTTACTCTAGAGTGTATAAATCAACGATAGGCTTCTAGGTTAGTTTTTTTAGTCCATATAACAAGACACATCTTGCTTCTTACTCAGTAATGCCATCGAATGCCTCATAAATCTAATTTTATCCTGAAGCTACTTAACTTTCAAAAAAGAATTGTAGTAGTTGCTAATGTTACAATTTTTCAACACATCGTTTAATAAAATTATGATTCGAGCGTGCATGAACTGATAAGGAAATGCCTCTTAATACAAAATGACCTGTTAATGTCAGTGAAAAAAGATCAATAATGAACCCCATTCTCAGAAGAATCAACATAAAAACATGTGGCACCTTATACCATATGTAATTGCAATTTGAATTAATTCTGACAGATATCTTTCTGATAGGATCTTCGGTTTTATTCTGAAATAACCAAGTAATGTGTCTGCTACTGTCCCAAATCTTTGAATTCTGCCTGTTACTTTTTACCTCTTTCCCACATTTCAGATGGCAAAGCAAACTCCCTTCCAAGATGTTCTCCTTGGCCGGCTTTATCATGGGGAGAAGAAGGATGATATAACAATCGACAGAAGCCACTGTTCCTAAATGTAGTTACAGAAGTCTCTGTATGTTTGTTCACACAGAGAGGGAAACCTTTGAAATGTGCCCGAGGAAACATTAAAAACAGAGGAGGCATGGGACAGGGCCAGAGACCCGCAAAGGGAGAGAGAAAGCGAGAGAAAGAACAGCCAGAGCGAAAAGACTTAAAAGCAGAGGGAGGGGAAGAGGCAGAGGACTGAGTCTTCACGTGGAGCCTAAGAAAGAGGCGGAGTCAGGCCCCAGAAGGAACCAGGACGAGAGGGCGGAGAGGAGGAGGCTGAAACTGAGCAGCCGCCGCTCAGCAGGTGCATTTCCCCTTTGGGGACCTTCCCCTGCCGGGTCATCGGGAGTGTGGCTGTGGAAGCGACGTTCTCCCTCACGCCTCCCGGGGGAGCCAGCTGCTCCTGGCCAGTAGTCTCAGCGGACCCCGTGGCCTCCCATTCAGAACCCCAGGCCACGGGACAGGTAGGGGTTCCTACCCTGAGGGGCCGTGGGTTGAATCCAGGCCGTTCGTGAACTGTCTTGTGAAAAACAGGACACTATTATTTTCACTAAATTCAGAAAAGCCTGATCAGGGAACCCGAACCGTCCCTAAAGAGTCCCTACGTCACCCCTGTCCCCAGAGCCCAACTCCACGCAGCCAACAGAACTGCCGTGAAAAGTGAGGGCAGAGGACAGAACTTCCCAGTTTGGCAGAATTTTCTTTTCTTTCCTTTTCTTTTCTTTTCTTTTTTCTTTTTTCTTTTTTTTTTTTTTTGCTAACTGCAATGTAGACAAAATGGAAGTAGATTTGTAACACAGTAATAACCGGTGGCCTACGTTTGTCATGCTCTGAAATACAATGGCGACATTGTGGGAATCAAGCAGGAAAGTAAGAATATGAGGTGCTACCTTGTATTCTATTCATAGCTCAGAAGCTAATCCCTAAGCCCCACGAAGAAGAGGCGGCACCTCCAAAAAAATTGAGAAGTGCTTCCCCTTCAACAACTAGGGCACCGGAAAGACTTTGGTGGCTACAGCGTCACCCCAGCATGACGTTGTCCGGCACACGGGCTGGATGCAGACACATTGCATGTAGATTGTCATACCCTGAATTCTGCAGAAAAATGATAGTTCCTCCTACTTGTACTATATTGGTTTTATTTTTTTATCAGTGAACTGGGAGATAAACAGAAGATTTTATCTCTAAGTTGAGCAGAGCTACATTCTTTGACTGTGACAGAATTGGGACTCACTTGTGACAAGCTGCAATAAAGGACGGAGGGCAGAACGTCTGCATCTATCCGGCCCTGTTCTCTGCGGGCCATGGACGGACAGTTTGCTCCCAGCGCGTGGGGACACACTGTGGGTCTGAGCCCATCAGAGTGACACCTGGCCCCTGTGGCCTTTTCCTTTGGGTTGGGGCAAGCTTCACGGTGTCGTGCAGACCCCCAGGGCTCAGGTGCAAAGCCATAGGTTTAGGTGGCCCCTGGCGGCACAGGAAGTTACAGGAAGAGCGCCTGTCCCAGCTCGTTTGTCTTTTCATAGGTCCCCTTGACCCCAGCGCTTCCCACCCTGGCAAAGGTCCGGAGGATCCAGGTAAGGATGAAAAGAGGCGACCTGGAGAGAGCCTATTTCTGTCCCACCAGCCCTGTCCACCCCCATCTCATCCTCGATTCCAAAGGCACCAGAGCTTTGCCAGGCCAAGGGGGCCAGGCCGGTCTGCCTGGCATCCAAACTGAAATCAGGAGAGGACAAAACCTCTAAGAAGGCCGCAGGGGCTGACCTAGGACACTTTTTTTTCTGTCTCTTGAAGGCAGTGCAGGAGTGCAAGCATCGTAGGGGCGCGGGCAGTTCTGCCAGGCTCGGATGGGCTTAAAGTCCTTACATTTGGGGACACTTTGTTATACAGCAGGAGTCCACTGCCGCTGGGGGCGATGCCACTGGGGGCGATGGCACTGGGGGCGATGCCGCTGGGGGTGATGTCGCTGGAAGCAGCATTTCTTCTACACGTAGACGGCACCGAATCGGACCAGGAGGGCTCGCGACACTTTCGGGGCCCTGGTCACATCATTCTCATTGCAGCACATCGTTCAGAAGCTGAAAAGTCCTGGCGCGGTACTGTGAGTGGCGCAGGCGACCAGAGGTGGAGATGCACGGCCAGCTGGAGGGACATCCCTGGACCAGAGGCAGAGATGCGTGGCCAGCTGGAGGGACACCCGGGGACCAGAGGTGGAGATGCGCAGCTGCTGGAGGGACATCCCGGGTCCCTATGGCAGGCTCCGCACAGCGACAGGAGGAGCAGAAGCTGCTCATCGGGTGCCCAGACAACAAACTGAGGTGCTGGCCAGGAAGAAGGGTAAGGGGGCTACTTAAGGGAAAACAGTGGTCGACAGAAGACGCAGCTGGAAATAAAAAATAAAAAAAGCTAGACTCTAAAGTGGAAGTGGTCAGCATGGAGGATCTAATCGGCACTGAGACAGAAAACATGGGGCTCGAGGTTTATAATCAAGGAGACGGAAGGTGACAGAGGGAATAGGTAGGACACACGAAACCTGTGGGTCAGAGAGAAACATGAATAAATAGATGAAAACGATCGTTAAACTTCAAAGAAGCTGTCTGATGCGTGAAGCGGACAGGCCGTCCCGGCCCAGCTTCTCATCAGGTAAGATGCAGAGAAGCTCAGCTTCCGAGTCAAAGTGGAGAAGGAGGAGCTAGAATGTGGTGGCTTTGGGGACGAGCCCTCCAGAAAGGTGGCTGCGGCCCGGGGGGGAAAATGCAGACGGCGTTGTCCAGGGCTGGAATGTCAGCTCCTTCGGTCACCAGGTGTGGGGGCCTGCGTGCCTCTTCCTCTCTCTCTGTCCGTCCGTTTTCTGATTTGTAAAAGGGACACGATTTTATCTATCTCCTAGAATTAAACATGCGAATTCTGTTTAATACATATAACGGTGCCTGATACACGGTAAGTATTAAATGGCAGCTCTTGATGGTTTCAGGACATCAGTGTTGTTTGGGGGTGAGGGGGGGACACGGAGTTGGCCTCCCGCTAACTCAGCATCCCATCGCCACCACTGTTAGACTGCTGAACTTCATACATGAAGTTCAAGTCTTGTTTTCTGGATTATCTTTACAGTAATGATGATGATTATTATTTTCATGAATATTTTAATGAGCATTCAGAGAAATTAAATTATAAATACATCATCCACGCCTAGGCTAATCCAGACCTTTCAAGTTTTAAGCAAAACAGGTAGAAGATACCCGTCTTTATCATATTAGTCAGCGGTCCCCAACCTCTATGGCACCAGGGACCGGTGCTCCTATGAGAATCCAGTGCCTGATGATCTGAGGTGGAGCTGAGGCGGTGATGCCAGCACTGGGGAGTGGCCGCACATACAAATAAAGCTTTGGTCGCCTCCTGCTGTGCAGCCCAGTTCCTAACAGGCCACAGACCGGAACCAGTCCACAGCCCGGAGGTCAGGACCCTTGTGTTAGATGACTCCTCATTTAAATCGCCCTCCCAGAACGGCACCGATCTGTGCTCTTCACATCCTACCAATGGGCTTGCACTGCAGTGTGGCAATTGGTCGATCAAGTTCTTCTCGTGCAATTTTCAGGCAAAAATGTCACCCAGACATACCAAGGAAAGGCACAAAAAAAAGAAAAAAAACATTTTTAGGGCTGAGCATCTTGAACAGGACACAGATGAATGAACACTGACAAGCGAGTAAACTCGTCCGTCGGTATAGCTGACTCTCATCCTCAAATTACGAAGAAAATAAAAAGTTATACTCCGAAGTGTACACTAGGCCTGTTTCTCGGTGGCAATTTCTTTTCTCAATTATTTCCAAATGTTCCTTCGTCTTATCTACATTCCTGTAATTTTTCCCATAAATTTAAAATATTTATAAAGAAATAATAATGTCGTAAATAAAAACGTCCAGTTTCGTGTAAATGTCATGTTGCGGAAGTTAACGTCCGTTTGTATTTCCTATTTAAATGTAGTGTTTATGTCACGGGCCTAAACTTGTCTGTATCTTTTCTTAGCAGCTTTACTGAGATAGAATTCACACGCCGTACTCTTTATCTACTTAAAACCTACAATTCGATCGATTTTAGTGTTTTCGCAGAGTTGCACAATCATCACCATAATCAACTGTGAGAACACTGCATCAAACCCCGTAGCCATTAGTGCCAAATCTTCCCCAGCTCGTGGAGCAGGAACCGTGGAGGGCGCAGAGGCTGGAAAGAGCCAAGGAATATGGGCGATGCGCAGTCTACCGCGATCTTCATGTTCGTCGTCGTTGTAACTTTGCGGCTTTTTTCTGTCCCTTCACAAGCAGAATAACACTTGGAGAAGCCACAGCTAACAACACACGCTTTACTCCTGAAGTCTAAATTATTTTGTTTGTGTAGAGGGGAAAACATTCATTTTGGCTTGGAGAGCAGGTGAACTAGGCTACCACCAAATGCTTCATATGGTATAATCTTTAAAAAATACAGCAGCAAAACGAGTAACTTTATGTAATTACTTTTGCCATGTCACAAATAATCCGCACGGCGTTGGGCTAGTTTCCAAGGCTGCCGTGACGAAATAACATAGGCTGGGTGGCTTAAACAGAAATTTATTTGCTCGCAATCGTGGATGCTACAAGTTCAAGCTCAAGATATTAGCAGCGCTGGTTTTCTAGGCTCATGAATGGCCGTCCTCTTCCCGTGTCCTCACACGGTCTTTGTTCTGTGAATTTCTGTGTTCTCATCTCTTCTGATTAGGACATCAGTCATACTGAATGAGCATCCACCCTAATGGCCCCGGTTTAACTTGCTTAGAAGAACTTATCTCCAAATACAATTACATCTTGAGGTACTGGGGATTAAGACTGCAACGTATAAATCTAGACGGGACACGATTCAGCTTATAACAGATATTAAGAGCAATCCAGAATGATTTTTACAAAATTGATTAATACAGTAGCATTTCATTTTATTGTAAAGATAGTTATCTGCTTTAAGTAGCTACTGATTTGTTTTGTATGTAAATTAATACATCAGACTGTAATTTTTATTAATTTATATATTTAAGTTATGCATTCAAGCGTTATGCTTCAAGTTCATATCAAGAGCATGCACATTCATTACCAAGTCAAAATGAAAGTGAATGTGGTACCAGAAAAGAAAATCTTCTGTAGGTTTCATAAAAGTTGCTTTAAAATTTAGCACTCAGGATAATCAAAAGAACTAGCATTGTACCTTTAGACTTCAGTTCTCTCGCTACTTGAAACGTCGGACAGATAAAACGTCTTCAAGGAAATGTTTGTAATTATTGTACTAGCATGTTCAAGGAATGCAACAAAATTTAAGTAATGGAGTTTCAAAATCAAAGTTCCTCTTCCATCATTATCAGCATTCTAATGGCCCCTTGCCAGTAATATATCAGAATATTTTTAAAAGCGTTGCAAACAGTAATAAGACATGAATGCTTTTCATCACCGCTGAAAGAAAACCCACATAAAGGAGTTTAAATAGCCAAAATAAAACGTCTAGAGCCACCCTGATTTCTACAATACCACTCTTCATCATAAGAGTTTATAGAAACAGACGTATTTGCTATTTTAGAAGGAACAAGAAAAGTTCAGACAACTTTTGAAGTTTGAAAATAAAATATGCTCCGTGTAATCATACAATACCTTTTTGTTCTGTGGTTTTTTAATTCTAAAATCTTCAGTATGTATCAGGTGAATTTTGTACATCTAATATCTCATGTTTATTGAGATGGGTTATTTTAATATTAAACTACAAAACTTTTATACTTTATTTTTTTAATAGTTTAAAATTTTTAATCTGAACTTATTTATCTTATAACTGGAAGTTTGTACTGTTCGGCCACCTTCGTTCTCTTCCTCCATCAACCCCAACTCTGGCTGTTCTCTGCTTCTATGAGTTTGGTTTTTCTAGATTCCACATATAAGTAAGATCATACGGTATTTGCCTTTCTCTGTCTGACTTAATTACTTAGCGTAATGTCCTCAAGGCCCATCCAAGTCGTCACAGGTGGGAACATTTCCTTCTTTTTTACGGGTAGATAATATTCCGTTGTACATATAGGTCACATTTCTCAAATCGCTCATCTGTCAAAGGACACTTGGGCTGTTCCCAGTGTCCTTTGCTGCAGGGAACTTACGGGTGCAGACATCTCTTTGAGACGGTGCTTTCATTCCTTTTGGGTGTGTGCCCAGAAGCAGACTTAGGAAATCACATGGTAGTTCTTAACGTTTTTGAGGAACCTCCATACTGCTTTTCATAGTGGCCGAACCTGTTGACATCCCACCAACAGGACGCAGGGTTCCCTTCCCCCACGTCCTCGCCAACCCTTGCACTTACTTCTTACTTCACAATCGTTCTAACGTACGTATATGCAATTATATTGAGTAGTCCGGAAACATTTTAAAATACAGAAAAATGTATGGTTGAAGGTTAAAATGTATTTCTTTCTACTAAACTGTGCTTTGCCACACAGAGTGAGGTAAAAGGTTGAAATTTACTTTATTTTTTATCTTTATTATTCAACTCCAATATTAATTTTCGACACCGACAATTCGAAAGATTTTGCTTTATATGTGTCCTGACGTGTGAAATAAGCATACGTGCTTTTTGTTACTGCAACTCCGTCCTCCCATTCATCTGCGTTCTCCTTCGTCGCGGTGGGGGGCAGGGTGCAGAGAAATGAACTAGCGCAGTAGCAAAGCAGAGCTTCCTAGAGGTATTGACTAATAAGAGAAGGGCAGAAATTGACTAAATGCTTTCAAAGAGCAAATGGAGCCATGATATCTCTCGGTCTATATCATTTACGCATTTAATCAGACCAAAAAAAAAAAAAAACACATAACTATAAGCCTTCGGTATCTTAACTTTTCTTTTTTTATTTTTACAAACCAATTTTTAGTCTTCATCCCATCATACCTGAATCACAGCCACCTGGTAACTGGTCTTGCCTAATTTCTTCCACATTTAAAGCGTGACATTCAAAACACTTCCTAATGTATGTTTTCACAGTGCAATGAGCTCCATGACATTAAAACGAAGAAATGAGTGTCCCCAGTGGACAGTCAGGACATGTCACCCTTCTCCCTGGAGTGGAAAGTTTTAGCATTAACCTTGACTGGGCAACTCGGGCTGTGTCATCGGAACGACCACAGTTCTTAGGATCAAAGTAGCTCAAGTTCAAGATTCGTCTGGGTCTTGAAGCGAGGCATTAAAGATTTCTCTTTACGATGGTGAGATACACTCTGAGAAATGCATCCTCAGGTGATGTCATCACGTGAAAACCACGGAGCGCAGCGCACATCCACACACCTGGACGGTACAGCCTACGGCACACCTGGGCCGTACGGTGCAGCCTACTGCTCCTAGGCTACACACCTGTACAGCGTGTCACTATACAGAACAGTCTGGGCAACTGTAACACAAAGGTAAGTATTCGTGCATCTAAAGGTATTTCACTCCGTCATCATCTTACGGGTCCACCCTCACATATGCGGTTCATGGTTCAGCGAAACAGCTGCCATTACACGGCGCATGACTGTTCAGAGGACTCTGACTCTTGGATTTTCCAAAGGCCCAACCAGGCCTTATCTGGAATGTCACGGCTTATTGAAGTCAGGCTCTGACATCCAGGAGAATGGTTTTGCGTGGTCGTCGTTCTACTGTCTAAATAAGGTTTGATTGGTTTGTAGGACTCTGTCGCTTACTGAAATTTCTAGGATTCTTTTCTCATTTCTCATCTGTTCTCTTTAAAATTTTGTTGTTGTTTCTCATTCTCTTTTTTCTTTAAACTCTAAGCTTGTTTCTGGTTTGTGGTCTCACTGGCGGTTTGGGGAATAAATGCGTTACTGACCTCTGCTTTAAATTAAAGAGAAAATCACAGAAATCGGAGTTCTCCTGATGACTTCTGGTTTTAAATGTCACAAACATATGCAGGCCTGAATGCAAAACTAATTTACTTAATCCAATTAACTTCATAATGCAAGTACAACATATCGTTAATGCTGTCTTCTCCCATTTGTTTAATGGATTACCTATTCCATTTAATGTAAAAAAGAAAAACGGAATTAAATTCAGATATTGAAGGGTTTTCTTGAGAATGTGGCATAGGGAAAAAAAAAACACACAGAATTCTACAATGACAAAGCTAAGGCGCAAACAAATTCGATGCATTTCATAACCCTTAACTAGATTTAATTTTAACAGAACTAAGTTATGCCATCACTATACATAAGGAACCTATCCCATAGGGCTAAGCTCTGGACAAGCCAGTTAAACCCTTCCGCTCATATAAAATACTGCCGGTATTCTGGTATTATCTTCTTTTCTTTATAATTTGTTTCTAAATTACCTGATTATCTTTTGAAGGCACTGAAGGCCTACGACAATGTTAAAAGACAGAAACTATATGTAAATTTTATATGCAAATGATAGAGAAGGCCCAGGACAGGTGAGTCTATGTGTTCCCCATCCACAGGCTCATCTTAAACTCATCTTCCCCTTACACTCATCTTTACCTGAAGCACAGGAATTTAAGCAAATCTACTCCCAAGTTATGTGAGTAGACATGTCAATCAGATGCCTTTGTCCCATTTTTCTTATTCTCTGGATTCAGCACCAGTATAATATATTCTATATGCTGATAAACTAGAGAAAAGTTGTCTCAAAATTTTGGAGCTAAAAAGCAATTTTTTGTTTGGTTTTCCTTAGTTCTGTTTTATGAGAAAAAAAGAATACAGGTGGTATGTTCTTCCGGGTCATTGTGTACCGAATATATCCTTTTACTATCTCATGTTAATCTGTCCGTGACTTAAATAAAACCATCGCATAATGCATGCAACTCTGGCTGTTTTTAAATTATTTTTCAAACGGAAAGTTTCTGTCTTAAAAAATAATCACACATCTTAATTTTGCTCTTATTTTAAATCTTTTGTGTATTTTGCACTTTTTCCCCATATCCGTTTTTGCTAGAATTCAAAATTAATTTTTGTGTTTTGTACGTTATTTTATTTTCGTAATGGACACCCTTCATATTTTACAAAAGTTATTAAACTATATTTTTCTAACCATCTCAATAATTATGCAGTGGCTACAAGGTAGGAAAATATAGAATTATTTCCTCCCTTCATTTCTTGGTATCCAGTTTGTTGAGATTTTCTGAGATTTTGGTTCCAGATCGTTGTTTGCATTTATGTCAGTATTTGTACACCATGTCTCTTTCACTTTACTTTTATTGATGAAAAAATTGAAAGGTAAACAAACTGTAAAATATTTCCAAAACATATGTGGAAGCAGAATATTACGTTTCCCCTATAATCCATTTTTTATTTTCATTTTATAAGCCTTTTGTTTCCTTCAGACTTCACTGTTTTACCCAGTGCTGGCAAATGGGATTTTGTACAGAGCCCTGAGACCACAGCTTCTCCTAATTAGCAGCTGCTTGTGAGAGAAACTCAGGACAGATAGGAAAGAGAGAAGAGGAGCTAGTTGTGGTGGATGAAATAGAATTTTAAATAATGAAAGAATGGTGTAGGAAATAATTTACTAGATTTAGAAAATGAAAGGTGACACACAAGACTGTATTCTTTTTCTCTGCGTGTAGTAACTATAGAATACTGGTCCTTGAATTTCCTCTGGAAGGTAACTTGTAATCTCCAGGGAATTATTTTCTCCTGATTAATGATTACTAGTGATATCGAAATTTGTAAATCTACGTGTATGGATTTGGAAGATATATAAACACCCATTCCTCTTTTATAATTAAAAGGATTGTATATTTTCTGATCTTTGTACTGAAAGAGTGATAGGTTGTTGCTGTTTTAAAACTATTGTGTATGCATGATTATTGTCACATCACCCGTGACACATAGCAAATGAATAGTTTCAAACACATCTATTCTTTTGGAACTTTATTGGCTTTTTATTGACCCTCGATTTGATAGAAAGTAATCCTAAGTGTATCTCTGTACATCTGGAACATATACCATGGGAATAATCTGTGCACAAGCCAGTGAAACATGTCTGCTCATATAGAACACTGCTCGTATTCTAGTATTCTTTTCTTTATATTTTGTTTCTAAATTACCCGATAATCTCTTGGAGAAACTGAAGGCTCACTACAGTGTTCAAAGATGAAAGCTCTATGCAAATTTTATAGGCAAATGACACAGAAGGCCCAGGACCTATGAGTTTAAGAATTGTACATATTCGCTCCTTTGTTCACAAGCATTTTTCCTATTCTGTGACATTTTTTAAATAACACTATCTTAAGAGAGAAAATTTAAGTCAGCTGAGCATGAGGAAAATCAAATGACCAGCTAGTTCTCTGGTTTCTAGACTCGTAGGACACCTGGAGCTTAGGAAAGACACCTGTCCACGTATTCCACCTGGTTCACTGGTCCCGTGTTGGGTGTAAGGACCAACGGTGCTTTAAAAAAGTGTTTATTTTCTCATCTTTGTCTTATTGACAGGTACTTTCTTTCTGGATATGAAAAGAAATTTTAGGTGTTCTTGAGTTGTAAACGCTTCCTTAATCTCACTCCTAAGCTCTCACACACACAAAAAAAAATGGAACCCTATGAGCAAATTTGCTCTGCAATTCCACTGGACACATAGCGTTTCATCTCCGACACACTGCCACGAGGTATTTAAGAAAATCTCAGTTGTGATACACTTTTCAAGAGAAATTTTTGAAAGAAAATTTGTTCTATTCTAAAATTTACTTTTTTACATATTCGTTTTCAGAGGTCAAAAGCAAGTGAATAGTTTAAAGAAATTACGTTGACCCTCCGTATGATCAATTTATGAAAATGAATTTTGATTTGTTGCCAGTACGCTATATTCATGATTTTCAAAAGAAACAAGTTGACAAAAAGAAACATGCTTATATAAATAGTAAATATTTGTAATCGTTATAAATTCTTTTATATGTTATAAATAATTATACATTATTAATGTTCTCCTTTAGAAAGATCGTAATCCAAAGAAGTACTGTTGAATTTTTATCAAAGAATTGACCAATAAGTCATTTTGCCATCACTTGCTAAGAAGTTGAGAACCAAATTAACTCTTAATGTTTAGCTAGTTTGCAGATGAAGGTGTGAACACATTTGGAACTTATTTAGGCCTCCTTTCTAAGCTCATGATGCCTTGTCATTTTTAGTGCTCAGTAGAGGGTAATGAAATGACCCATTTCTTGATAACATTATGTTATTACATGTGTAGGTGTGTGTGTGTAAGACATGTATCAATTTTCTTAAAAATGTTCATGTACTTTGACTCAATAATATGATGCCTGAGAATATACCAAAGGTGATAATCAAATATATAGATGATGATTTATGAGCTAGGATAGATTATATATTAATTAAAGAAGTTAAAATTATGTAATAACATTAGAATCCAGTAACAGGAAAACCATTAATTAAATTTTGTACTAATAATACAAAACATGTTATGGTAATTCATTTTAGGCAAAGAAAAGATTCTCGTGCTATGATGCTGAATGAACAAAGCAGAATATAAATATAAAATTATAATGCACCGTGGTTTCAATATTATGAGAACCATGCATATTCTAAAGAGGAGAAAACTGAAAATTCCTATACTAAAACATTCTTAGAGGTTCTCTGCGTGAAAAGATTTTTGGATAATATTGTTAGCTTATTATATTTTTCATTTTCTAGATTTTGTAAAATAAATGTGTATTATCTATCATAAATGGAAAAAAGTCTATAAAATGACTATTTTTCAGGGACAAAGAAAAAAATTATATGGAATATCTAGAAGAAAGTTGGTTTTTGTTTTGTTTTGTTTTGTTTTGTTTTGTTTTGTTTTGTTTGCAATTCTCCTCCCAGTCAGCAGAGATCAAAATAATAAAAACAAATATTTGTTAATTGTCTCATGCATTGAATAATCACATTGTTACAGAAGAAGCAGATAATTTATTTATAAGTTTGAGTATATTTTACAAAATGGCCACCTGCTAAAACATTTTCTGGGAGCGGTACAAAAATTCAAAATAGAAGATCAATCATAATTAGGAAAATTACCAAAAACAAAAAAACCACAATATTCCAAAATTACCATTTAGACAATTGACCAAGCAAGGCAAATAAAACTAGAATATTGTGTTTTTGGATAGAAAATTAAGAACTGATCTTTGTGGTATTAGTAACAAATAAAATAGTAAGTAATAAGAATCCTTTAACTTCGTATCTGTCAACTTCAGAAAGGTGACTTGCTGCATATAAACTGATTTATTTCAAAGTTAGGTAGATTAGAGCATTTTAACAGGCCCCAGGCTTTATCTTACATGCTCAAGGCCATGCTCCCTCTGGGTTCTTGAGGCTCGTTCAGGTGCCTCGGTCTAAAAAACATTCTCTCAACGTGTGGGATGCTACACAAAAGAATATGCAGAAAACAAAATGACCTAATACACCACGTTCTATACTATAGCCTTTATGGCTAAGAACAAAAACAAACAAACAAACAAACAAACGAACAGTATGTTTCCTATAAAAACAAAAGAGTATGATACACTCCTGTCGATTCCAAAACATCTTGAAAAGAAAGTTTTCCTTTAGTTTCTATTTCCAAGTGTTTTAAAGAAGTAATTAAATTATGCTGAGTGAAATAAGTCGGACAGAGAAAGATAAATACCATATGATTTCACTCATATGTAGAATCTAAGGAACAAACTAATCAAAAACAGACTCACAAATATAGTGGACAATTTGGTGACGGACAGAGGAGAGGGGGGTTGGGGGGCTGGGAGAATGGGGTGAAGGGTGAAAGAAGTACAAATTGGTAGTAGATAGATGGTCACGGGGACGGGGAGCACGGCAGAGGGGATGCAGTCAGCATTAATATGATGGGTAGGCGGAGGGCCAGGGGAGGGAGGGAGCAATTGGGGGGATCGTTTTATCAACAGTATAGATGTCTAACCAATGTATTGTATACTTGAAACTAATTTAAATAGATAAATAAATTTAAAATGAAAAGAAGTTAATAAAAAAAGTTCTTGAAAAACAAGATTTGATGAGCTTCCAGGGGCTGCAGGGAGAAGTAATCAGAGATGGAAACACAATAAAATGCACAGCTCCTTGAAGTGTTGGCAGGATGGTGCAGGAAGCTCTGTCTTTGTAGCTGGCATGTATTTGGCAAGAGCAGCTGCGAAAGAAGGAAGTTGCATTCAATTCGGGGACTTAGAAAAATATTCTATGAAGATTCCAATAAAATCTTTGAGTAAAAGATACATATCTTTATCATGAAACAAAATTCATTTAAAGTATTTTATATGTAAAAAATATTTACATATATTTACATTTATTTTTATATGTAAAAAAAATTGTATTCTGTAGTCATATGTAAATATATGGACACACATATATTCATATTCAGATATATGCATAAGCCTACCTATATTTCAAAAATGTTTCCTAATTAAAATCTTATAAGCAGTAGAGTTTAATAACTAGAAATAAATAAAAAGAATAGCTTCCACAGAAGATTGCCATGTTCCTACAAAAAAAAAAGGCCTTCTTCAGTTACTTTAAATCTTGGGAAGAAAATTTAGTGCTTTAGCTAAGTATTTTGAAAGTTGGTTTGTAATGGCAAAGAGACTCAGGTGCTACCTTAGAAATTCTCATCAGCTGAGGCTACGATAAGGTCAAGTCGCCGGTCTTCTTTGACCAGTGATGGTATTTGATCAACAACGACAAAAAGGCCTCAAGGCAGCTGTCAAAGTAGACACAGTGATCCACTAAATTATCTTAAGATAAAACCATAGTAAATGTCTCAGGCTGTAGATTACTCACTTGCGATGATTTCTTTTATTTTGTTTTCATATTTCAAACCTTCGTGGTAAAAACACGGTTTTCATTAACTCTTGGTTTTATTTTGAACCATTTAATAAGCTGGAAAGCAGGAACCAGAGCTAAGTACTGGTGGCTGACAAATTACTATATACTAAAATGTATACATCATGGAACTACTATTTCAATGGGCAATATAAATTACCTTTCGTGTGAGTTTATATGTATACGACGTAGAAATAGATGACAAAATGTTAGGTCTACATCTGTGTCACTGGCCATGGGTCACGTCTGGTGACTATACGAAGAGTACCTACCCTCTTTTATTCTGAATAGTTTAATTGCCATAAGATTCTCTTTTGTAAAACTCTGAGATCCTATCATTTCAATTACAGATGAGAGAACAAGCTCCCGTTCCCTACCTTGAAGCATCCATATAAAACCAAATGATTACCTGGGACATTTCCAACTAAACTGTTTTCGCCCTACGCTCCTTCTCAAGACTACCTCATTCACTGCTCCATGCCTCTGAAATCATTTTAGAAATTGTCTTCAGGGCAATAAGAATAAAAAAGGAATGAAGGTCCATGAGCTGCAGATGTTTAACATATAAATATGCTATTTATAAGCGACCGATTTTTGCACTCAGTTCAAGGTAGGTAATGGCTTACGATAAGAGATATACATTTAAGCTAAAGGACCCAAATGCTTTCAGGGACATAATATTCCAAAATGTTCTGCTTCAGGGAACACTGTTTCTGAAAATCACTTCCCAAGCAAGGGTCCGTTCTGGCTCGGTGTTAAAGAATCGTATTTCCAGTGCTGGGCTCCGCCGGGATTCTCTGCAGTGTGAGAGGAAGAGGGATTCAAGCAAGATTCTGGTTTTACCCCAGAAGATGTATAAGGATGTGTATGTCAGCTGGGCCCACTTAAATCTACGAATGTGACCAAAATATTTGGGAATTGTCTCTCATACCAAGAAAGATATTGCTTTCTAAAAGCAGAGAGTTTAAGTACTTGGAATACCACGTGGAAGAAACACAAAGGATGAGTTTATCTTTGACGACAAGACACAGTTAATCTACCGACTTTAAACTACTCTGCAAGCCACAGATTTTATAGGCAAAACCTTCTTTATGTTCCTTTACATTAAAAAAATAAAAATTGTATTGATTTCCACAATATAAATGACTAAGAAGTCTTGATATAGTTATGACCTTGTTGAATAACTATCTAAATAACCTTCAAGTGACTTCTAGTTCTTATTGTGTTTTTCTTCTTAATTATTTGATTTGGCAATGTTTTTTTGGATTTGACTCCAACAGCACTGGCAAATAAAACAAAAAAAAAGCAGTGGGACCACATCACACTGCAAAGCTTCTGCACAGCGAAAGAAACCATCAACAAAATGAAAAGGCAGTTTATGGAATGGGAGAAGATATTTGCAAATCGTATGTCTAATAAGGGGTTAATATCCAACATATATAAATAACTCATATAACTCAATAGCAATAAATCAAATAACCCAATTCAAAACAGGCAAAGGACCTGAACAGACATTTTCCCAAAGAAGACATACAAATGGCCAACAGGTGACGATCAGCATCACTAATCATCAGTGAAAGGCAAAGCAAAACCACAAAGCGACGTCACCGCACACCCGTCAGTGAGGATGAGAAATAAACAGAGCCCCGGCTGGTGGTAGAGCAAGTCGGTAGAGTCACTTTGGAAATAGTATAAAGAAAGAGTTCTCAAGAAATTAAAAATACTCTGAAGCTAAAATTGACAAAACCCCACAAATTTTAAAAATCGGAGAAATATTCAAACAAATGTGTGTTGGGGAGAACAGGGTGTGACATCTGCAGGCAAAGGGGTTCCTGAACCATCTGTGGGGAGACCGTGAAAGAAAACAGACAAAGCAAAACCAAAGCCCAGCCATTCCTGTGAATTTCCAACTGTAAACTGCCGTTTCCTTTAGGGAATGGAATTAACGCTGTGTGAACCTAAAAACAGCACATCTAAAATTTAATTTAAAGGGACCTTAAGTTGGTACTGAACATAATCTTATTTGGAAGAAAGCATTTTAAACTTAGGCCTTAAAGAATTTATATAGGTAACACTAAATAGCAATACGATATCAGAATCAGACATTAAAGAACACTGAAGAAAATAAGCCGTGAGCGAGACAGAAGAATCAATAGACTTCAGAACTGAATTTACGAAGGTCTTTGGATGCTCAATTAGAGAACATACGATAAGATGCCTTAATATAAAATTTTAAAAATAAAATAGATTTGACTAAAAATGGAAAGGCGAATTGGGAAGTGAGCCTAACAGAATGTCCAGAAATACGGTAAATGGTTAAACGGCATATGAAAGAAAACTAAAGAGAGCCTTATTGAATTGGAAGATAGATTTAAAGAAACTATTACAAAGCAGTCCGAAGACAAAGAAACGCTGGAGGTTAATGGATATGGGGCACGGGGGAATGAAGAGGTCAAACGTACTTCTGATCGGATCCAAAAGGAGAATGGTAAAATGTCTTTTACCATTTCGTATAAATCAAGTCTACTGGCAACAAATTCCTTCAAATATTGTTTTTCTGAGAAAGCCTTTCTTTCTTCTTCACTTTTGAAAAGTAATTTTGCAGGACACAGAATTCTAGGCTGGTGGGATTTTTTTTTCTCTAAACACTTTCAATGGCTCACTCTTCTCTTGCTTGCATTATTTCTGACAAGTCAGACGTCATTCTTATCTTTGCTCCTCTATAAGTAAGATGTTTTTTCCCCTCTGACTTCTTTCGAATTTTTTTTCTTTAGCTTTAGTTTTCTGCAGTTTGAGTGTGATGTGCATAGATGCAAGGTTTTCTGTTCGTTTTTGCATTATCTCGCTTGGCGTTCTCTGAGCTTCACGGATCTGTGGTTTGGTGTCTGACATCAATTTGGGGAAATTCTCAGTTACTATCGTTTCAAATATTTCTCCTGTTCCTCACTCTCCCTCTTCCCTTTCTGGCATTCCCGTTATGCTTATGTTTTACCCGTTACAATTGTCTCACAGTTCTTGGGTGCTCTATTACATGGGTTTAGTCTTTTTTTCTCTTAGCTTTTCAGAATTGGACGTTTTTGTTGACATAACCTCTAACTCAAAGATTCTTTCCTCATCCACGTCCAGTAATGAGCCCATCAAAGACATTCTTCATCTTGGTTACAATGCTTTTACTCTCTAGAGTTTCTTTTGGTTATTTCTTAGAATTTCTATCTCTCTGCTTACATTGCCCATATGTTCTTGCACACGGTCTGCTTTATTCATAAGAGTCCTTAGCATATGAATCGTAGTTGATTTATATGACCAGTTTTATAATTCCAACATACCTTCCATACCTGAGTTGGGTTCTGATGCTTGCTCTGTGTCTTCGAACTGCCCTTTTTGCCTTATGTCAAAAGCCAGACCTGATATAGCCGGTACTGTTTCCTGCAGAGTTTTCTGCTCATGGGCTTCTACTCCCGTAAGTTGTGATTTTCTGTATCTGCCCATCTGTCTCTAACTGGGGGGAGGAGGAGGCTATAGTTTGTCTTGTGACCTACAGGTTTCAATCTAAGAAGGGATGTTTATTTCCAGCTTATTTAACTTTCTACTGTTAGAATGGAGTGACAACTTCCAAGCTCATCACATACTAGACCAAAACACCGGAACCACATTTTCTTTGAAGTATACAGCTTATAAATAGTCATTTTAGTGCCCTTATTTTTTATGTATCTCCCGCAAAACTCAAAGAGACAGAAACTGTGATTCTTAGAGTCGGTAACTTATCTTTAGTATCAATCTCATCTCCCAGCACATAGCAGGAAATCTCACTATTTCAGATGTAATGAAAAAGAAATTGGATCTTGGATATAGTTAGTCACTTCGGCAGATAATATGCTACCACTTTTGGGGTCATTATTTCTGCTTAAAAATTCTCTACTGAGCTGCAGCTTTTAAAATACTACTAACTGAAGCTAAGTAAGCTTCGTTCGTGCCTAGATACGCTTTCCCCACCGGGTGATACTCATGTGAATAATATAGCGAAGTGGTTTTCTGAAATGTACACGCAGAAACTACTCTCTCTAAGGGCTGTGTTTACTGGTAACAGCACCAGGCAATGCTGGGCTGTGATCGTCGCCTTAGGTTTCCGGTGGGTTTGACGTCTATTAACATTGATGAGCATCGCTCAGCTGCCTCTGTGCTTAAAGTACTAGAATCCTGTCCCCAGGCTACGTCCCTTTGGGTTTGTATGGCTAATATATGTCATTAGACCATAATGGTAAACATAACTACTTGGAAATTACATTTCACCTTTCCTGCCTGCAGATCTCAAATCAAATTGCAAACAATTAATTGTGCTTATAACACTTCTGCAAGGCAATTTTGAAAAGCAATACATGAAGAGAGCTTGCACCGTTTCCGAAGTGCGATTTTGGCTGAAAAAAGCGTCAATCGTGACAATAGCAATTCTTACAAATCTACAGTATATAATGTAGGGAATAGAAATATAATGCCCAATATAATTGGATACATAAATTGGCAGATATAGTTAACTGTTAAAAATTCTGCCAACACACAAGGCTTAATAACTGCAGAGTAATTTGAAGTATTCAAATTGCAAGTTGGGTTCTAGTTTCATGACTTGTCATTGCAGATACGCTTTCCCCAGATAAGTTATGCAACAACACTTACAGAGCATCAATCATCTCATCTCTCCTGGCTCTTGTGAAATCTGATAGGACCGGAGCAGGGAGGACAGAGGAGATAGCGAGGGGACTTCAACTTGGCACAAGAACGGGACACAGTTAGCATTGGAGAGGAGCCACGGGCCTGTGGGCCGTATGTAATGGAACGCGATGTGAATGGAAACTCGAGTCGCAAGCACGGATAGCTGAGAAAACGCTCGTCGGTGTCGTTCGTGGAGCGCTGGTCCAGGTAACAGGAATGCAAGAGGTCGTAAAGTCAGACAAATCCCTGTCCTCCTGAACCTACTCACATCCGAATGAGAAGACAGAAAACAAATTGGTACGTGAGCAGTGCCCTGACATTTTGTTCTGAAGACCCCTTTATACTCTTGAAAATGGAGAGCCCCCAAAACTTTATTTATTTCAGTTATATACATTGATATTTACTGCGTTCAAAATTAGCACTGAGAAAACATTTAAATACTTATTTATCTATAAAGAGTAATCATAAAAGCATTGCGTGTTAACTTACAAAATATCTTTTTTAGTGAAAACTCTGTTTTTAAAACAAAAACAGTGAGTGGCATTGTTTTACATTTACAAATGTCTATAATGTCTACTCGATAGAACATAGCTGGATTCTCATAACTATGTCTGCACTAAATATTGAGATATGTTTTTTGGATGAAGTACATGAAGAAAATCTACCCGGGAAAAGACAGAAATGCTTTAATAGATATTCTCTGATACTACACTAAAACTCTACAAGAGGTGGCTTCCTAAAGTTTAATTGCAACGTGGAATCTGAAGTTTTATCAACGAACTTTACGTAAAGTCTTTTTCTCGCTTTTTGAATGGATCTTTTACTCATTCATAATTCTGTAAAATCATGCATTGGTTATTTGGAAAAGAATTCATGAATTTATGCAGCTCTTCTAAATGTTGGCACATTTCCTCATGCTACATATACAATGTTTGTTAATATCACCCTAAATACCACTGAAAATACTTTAAGTATTGGGAAGCTGTCATGACAAGAGGTGTAATTTTCCAAAACTCTAATTTTCACTCGAAGCTTTAATCTATTATTGGCAATGAGACACTGTCAGTTGTGTGACAGATTGACGTTGTTCACTTTTGAGAACGTGCTGTGTCTTCGGTCATTCTTTTCCAGTGACAATGGCTCTGTACGAAAAGGTGCAGCATGGTCTAGTTCACAACCCAGCGGATTCCACGTGTGCTTTTCCTCGGAGATTCCTGCATACTCTGTTATGTCACTGTCTCACACCGTTTCAGCTGCTATGACAAAAACACCATCGACTGAGCGGCTTATAAATAGCAGATGAGACCCCAGAGTCAGCAGACTCATTGTCTCGTGAGCGCCCGCTGTCTGGTTCATAGATGTGCTCTCTCGCTGTGTCCTCACGTGGTGGAAGGGATAGGCGTGCTCTCTGGGGCCTCTTTCATAAGGAGACGAATTCCGTCGCGAGGGTTCCATCCTGAGGCCCTAGTAACCTCCCCAAAAGCCCAGCTTCCCACACCGTCGACTCGGGGCTGTGAGTTTGGGCAGGGGACACAAACCTTTTCATAACACAGCATATTAAACAAGTACGTACTGAAGGCTCCAAGAACAGTCAAATTAACATTTTTTCTGCTTTGTCAGGAGACGTTCTTAAGTGAAACTGGCTTTAATTTTTTACTTCAAGTGACAATGAGGAATTCAATGATACAGTCTGTTGCCACTGCCTTAATTTATGCTGAGACATCAACAGTTTTACTTACGATTGCTTTTGCACCATCGGTGCAAATACGGCACGTTTTCACTTGAAAATAACACCTTGGTATTGTTGTAAAACTATTTTTTTTGCCTCATAAAACCGCTGACAGGGTCCATGGACGACACTTGGGGAACCACTGAGTAAACAAGCTAGCGAAGTAATTACGGATCATGGTAAAAGCTGTGATAATAAAACATATGACGGGGGATGATTGAGGACTTGCCTGTATTAGTTATATAGAGAGAACTTTTTACCTGTCTATGAGATTGACATTTGAGACCTAACCCAGCAATACAAAATCTGTCAGAGCACTGCAGAGTACACAAGCCCTGAAGTCGGCAATTATGTGACACGTTCCAAGAAAAGAAAATACTCAGTGTGACAGAGACTTAATAAGAGAAGAAGAGATGGGTAAAGTCGAAGAGGCAGGCCCGGCCGAGCTGAGGTAGGGGACCAGAAAGAGAGAAACGAGTAAATGAAACCAAAACGAAAAACAAGGCTGACGAATGATGGCTCCAAATTTTCCAAAAATAAAAATGCTACATACCAGATCTTAGATTCAAAGTTGTTTCGTTGGCTCTCATGAATTGCCAGAAGGCACAGACACGTGTCACTAAAGCCATGGAGAACATGTATAAATAAGATTTACTGAAAAACGCACAGGCAGAAGGCTGTAGAGGACCCCGCCATCTGCCCTCACAATCCTGGGGAAAGATATGCTCGGGGGCAAGGTGGGGACATGGAGATGGCCTGGCTGGGTACTCCACGGAAGAACCTGGCCATGTAATCCCACACATAGGTATGCACAGGCCTGAAGGGCTGGCTGGAGACGTCCACGCAACTGAAACAAAGGTGTCTTTCTGTGTCACGGGACTCTGATGGGAAAAGCAAAGCAGGGGCTCCCAAGGGTGGGATCCGTCCAGTCAGCTCTCCGATCAGTTACCAAAGGGAGAAGGAAGGACGTCATCTCTGCCCATGACGATGATCATTATGATGGTCACTGTTGCTTTCCAACTTAAATTCACTTTGGTGAGAGAATGCGGCCTCTATGATACTGATTCTTTGAAATTTCTCAGTGGATTGGAACATGGGGAATTTTTGTAATTGTTTTATGAGGGCAAGTTTCTTGAATGATTTGTTCGCACCCTCGACCAGTCCCTTCTTCTACGATGCTCGCCCCAAATCCTGTGTATCCTCTGGGTCTCAAACGGAAGGTGGCTTTCTAGCAACCCGGTTAAGGCTTTTTTGGGGCTTGATTAAGACTTGATTAAAACACTCTACAATTCAAATCACTTAGAACAGTGATTGTTAATTTAGTTGTGTGTGTGCAAAAAACATTATAAGCTTCATGAAAGCAGTCTATCCTTCTAAACTTTGATTCCTAGCACCTTATTCTGGACCTAAGTTAGAGTTCAATATATAACTACAAAGAATGAATGAATTACTGAGATCGCAGATGACGTAAATTTGAGAGGAAGGATTCGGGAGGGTTAGTTCTGTTTTCTACATGACGAATGGGAAATGGTTCTGGAAGGTCCACTTGGAGGATGGCTAGCAGAGGTGAGATATGTGAGTCTGGCTCTGGAAGAGAAGTCTGGGCTGGAGCTATGGATTTGAAGGTCTCAGCTTGAAGCTGGCAATTAAGACTATGAGACAGAATAATGTCAGACGAGGCTTTATCGTCGTCTGTAAAAGAAAAACCGCCAGGGCTAGAAATCCTAAGGCAAATTGACATTTGAGGAAGAAATCGAGAAGTGCGTTCTCACATCCCTGCCTGAAACCGAGACAGTTAAGTTTCCTGCACAGTCATTATTTTGTTTATTTTCTGTCTCTTCAGAGAACCATTCTTTAATCATCTTGGTATCCCTAGCAACTTGTGCCTAATCCTCATCAAACTTAATCCATCGTATGAATCAATGTTTCAGCGAATATAAACTTATCACGTAAATAAGCTTATCATTTATATTTTGCTTTTTTTTTTTAATTTATGTTTTTCTGCTTCATTCCTGTTAGCAAACAGAAAGATAAGATTTTCGTAATAGAATTTATCTTTAATCTTTTGATTGCCTGAATGTTCTCTAACCTCTGATTTGCTGTTTTTAAAAAACATCCTCTCTTAAGATTGACTTTTTGTTAAAGTACTGATCTTAGGTGGCGGACAACAGGAAGAGGAGAAATTAAATACATTTTTGGCTGACATGAATCGATAGGATTTTGCTGCCTTTTTTTTTGTGTGTGTGTGCCCTTAAAACTTAAGTTCTCAAAATTGATGGAAACGAGCCATTTAGTAAGTAAGCCACTAACAAAATTACTCAGAGGCATACATCTGAGATCATAAAATAAATCCACCTATGCTTTACAGAAATTACCTTTTTATTCCAAAACCCAACTTGCTAAAGGTGTGTGGTCAATATTAGAATTTTCATTTGATATCAAAAAACATACTTTATTTCAGAGTTGCGAATAAAGGAGTTATCTAAATTAGGAAAAGCATTTCTAATTTTCAGTGATTTAAAATCAAGGAAGCACAGACCACATTTTCGAAGATTATACGTTGAAGTGAGTTCACACAAAATAAATAATATCAAATATGAATTAAACTTAATGTAGTTAAGACTTTAGCTCTCAGGAACTATTTAAAAAAAAAACAGGAATATATAAACACAGGTAGACAGACAAGTTTTACAATGAGGACCATTCTAACACCTACACACAGTTAATAGTATTTCGTGCGCTGTGTAAAATCTAGAAACGTACATCTCATTGCAATCCAATATGTTCTTCATAGCATTTTAAGAAAGTTAGCGGAACACGCAGAGAAATGCTGTTTTCAATAGCCCTGTAGTGGAGCGTTGCATCGTGTTTCGTCGATTTCGTATAAGAACGATCCCATCAATAGCCTCCACGTACATCATCTCGATCTTCAGCTCCACTCCAGGAATGAGCAAAGGACTCTGAAACTGCAATATCATCTTTTTCTTGGTGCTTCGGAAATAATCTTTGGCGGTATTAGGGGTGCAGGTCAACAACTTTATCAAAAGATGGACCTCTTTCAACAGAACGGGAATTTAGCTTGAAAACGGGGAGGCGAGAAACTGGTGTAGAAAACATGTCTCCCTTGCATTCTTCACTTTAAAGAAAGGGTCACAGGACAGGAGGCTGAGCGAGAGTCACATAGTTCTGAACTTCATACGATGCCCCAAACACGACGAGCTGTAGACCCTTCAATCAAAACGAAAATTATAGCCCTGAGCTGCATTTCTATCAGAGAAAAGCAAATGTTGTGATTTCTCCCCCGAAATCAAATTTAACCGGAATGATTCAATAAAATGATGGTATCATTTAAATGCTGCGTTTTTTTTTTTTTTCCCTAAAGGTTTGATTAGTCCAGACACCTGAGTTGAGAAATGACTGTTGCTTGATACTTCAAAGCGCACTTGGCAACTTTGATTAAATATTTATGTTAAATGTAGACTTAAAATATATTCCAATCAAGACACCGGCAAGCCGGATGTGCCTGCTCATCACTTTCAGAGTTCTGGTTGAGGGCGGTATAATTCAGCATTCAACCAGCCTGAGTGGCAGAGCACTCACATTTTTTCTACTTAAGGGAGCCTGTGATGGGCCTTTGCCTTGCGGGGTTGGGTCTAAGCCACTCACGGTTTAGTCATTCGTGGGGATTGTCTGGAAGAAGAAATAGTAAGCGAGGTGAAATTTTGTGTGGCTCTCTTCATCCCTCATCTGTGACAATGGTATGTAGCCCCATATATGTTCTCTTTAAACAAAATTTTAACATACCTCTTAAGGCTAGTCTAACTCATAATCTTTTCTTATTAAAAACTGTTCTTAGTTCTCATTCCGGTTGTTTGAAAATTAATATGTATTCCTTCAACTCAAAACCTTCCCAGCACACGCTTCTGTAAACGGTGCTAAACCCATACTGCACGTGCCTTGCTTTGCGTTCTCACGGAGAGCAGCGACATCGACCTAATCTCTAACGTGGGAACTTGGAAATCTGCATTCCTTTTCCTTTTCCCCTCTTCCCGCGCCCCATCGGGTGCTGAGTGAGGTCCAGCCCCCCAGTGCGCTGTGCACCTGCCGTCTTCCTGCGCGCACCCGGCCGGGGCCCG
The DNA here is from genome assembly GCF_000151845.1 of Pteropus vampyrus. Taxonomy (NCBI): domain Eukaryota; kingdom Metazoa; phylum Chordata; class Mammalia; order Chiroptera; family Pteropodidae; genus Pteropus; species Pteropus vampyrus. Next base: position 524,489 of record NW_011889205.1, on the reverse strand, counting down.
CTGCCTGTCGCCGCCGTGCTGGCCCCGGCCCTCGTCCCTCCAGCCTGGATGCTGCCACCAACTCTAGCTAGTGCTCCGTCCCGCGTGCCTTTCCAGTTGGCCAAGTCTAGCCGCGTGACTCCAGAGAACTTAAGTAAATCAAACCTGAAGTTTTTAGAGGCTTTGGACTCACACATTTAGACCTTTATGATTCTAAAGGTGCTGCTGACCTATTCACAATTCCGTTACCTTTCGGCTTTAAAATTTTGTATCCCATGCTATAGAGAAGCGTAAATAATGTTTATTTTTATTTTACTTATTGAAAGAAAATGTGTACTTGCTTTAAAACATTTAACGAGATGTATTTTTAAATGTGAGACCGGAAGACCCGCTACCCTTTGCCCATCCACTGGGGAGTAGTCGCTGTTACCGGGGTGCCGTAGGCTGACACAGTAAGTTACACTCCCCTTAGAATCCCTTTTCTGGACCCAGTTCCTCACGTCCCAGAGCACAGACTGTGGGAGGAAGATGCAGACTGTGTTCGAACTCGTGCCCCACGGGCTGCACTGGGCCATTTTAGACTAAGCAACACTTCCCCTAGCAAAAGTTTCTTATTGGTTTCTCTTTGGGTTAGGACTTTTTGTTTAAAAAAAAAAAAAAGTTGCTCAAACCAACTCAAATTGGGAACTAGCACTGGCTTTTTAGGATACAACAGGGGACTTAAAAACGAGCCTCTAATTGTGACAGATTTCATGGAAACTGGCGTTGGAACGGAGCGTCATCATTTTCTCCTTTTACATTGTCTCCATTCTCATCTTAGGTCATTTCAGATGCCATCCGAGGCCAGGTCCTTCTTCTCCATAAACTGAATCGGACACTTTTTACCGTTTCCCAATGATTTTAATTCGCGTGTAACTTAAACTTACACAAGCATCCGCCTTCGGCCTTGCTGGTTGTTTCCGCAAGCTTTTCTATTTTCCGATTGCAATTTCCTAGAATAGAAATCCTTTTGGGTACAGCACACTTTCTTCCATCGAGGTCAGAAGACATAAATTGCCTGTCAGACCCGTCAGACCCTACCTGGGCGCTTCGGGGTCAACTGCCCCCGCTTAGAGGGCATTAAAGATGGCAATGACCTGCAGCACGACCACGGGGAGCGTGGGGGCCAGTGCCGCGTGCCAGCTCGCCTGGGCGGCGGCCAGTGTTCTGCTTAAGCACCACTCTCCGGGTGGCTGTGAGGGCTTTTGCAGATGCGATTAACTCTCACAAACCAGCTTCCTTTAAGAAAAGGCAATTATCATCCTATGTGCACAGGCCTCGTTCAATCCGCTGAAGACTTAATGCCGAACATATTCCTAGCTCCAGTGTAACATAAAAGTCCTGCCTGGGTTTCTAACCTAACAACAGCCTGCCCTGCAGATTTCAAACTCAACGCTACAGTATCGGCTCCTCCCTGAGTTTCCGGCCTGTCAGTCTGCCTTAGAAATTTCAAACTTGTCAGCTCCTACAATCGCTGAGCCAATTTATTAGAATCAACCCCCGTATCTAGATCGCGTAGGTCTGTATCCATATCACTATACTGTGTCTCCTGACGCTTCTGTCTCTGTGCAGAAAGCTGACCGTTACGGATCGTAACACCAGGCTGACGAGTTGGTTCTTGGTTTCCAGAACTGGTTCTCTAAATGACACTAATGAACCTATGCCCACTAGTAAAGACAGCACTGATAGTCTGTGACATGATGCAGTAAGGGAGATATGCAAAATGTCACCACTGGATGCTTTTAAATCAAATGCTTATGAGAGCCGAGGTTCTGGGCGACCACGCGCTCCATGACTTTGAAGGTTTTGTCAGACTCAGGAGTGTAGTGAAGTTGGCCGGTCGCTCTTAATTCTTGAACAAAGTGGGAGCTCAGGGCTCCAGCGCTGCAGACGTCTGCTCTGCGGTCACCCTTACGTCCTTCAGACACAGAACTGAGCGAACCCACCCGCCGTGTCTTCCTGTGAGTGGCTGGACGGCAACACGCAGCGCAGAGTGTCTGTCGTCACCGTGAGAGCACCGACTGCGAGGGGCCGGGTCCTGCTCACAGGGATGGGGACAGACGGGCACATCCCGAAGAAGCCGGGGACGTGGGACTACATTCTGCTCGAGACTGCTGAGTTCTCCTTGCCAGAGAGGCGGCCCCCCCACCCTGCCTGAGGTAGCCGGTCTCCCCTCTCCCTCGCGAGGCAGTGCTGCTCTCCTCGGGACCCGCCCCGTCTCTGCCCTTGCCCCGGTTCAGGAACCCACTTTGCAGCGAAGCAAGAACAGCAAGGACTCCACGCTGACGGAATTGGCTGATTCGCCACTGTCCCCCCGGTCCGGAAGCCGCTGACCACTTTTTGAGGACTCAGTTACAGCACCAGCTGGGTGGCCCTGCCTCGTAGGACTGAGCAAGCCCTGGTGGAAGGCGGCGCGTGTCCTGAATCAGCACCCCACGTGCGCCGCTGCATCTCCCCCCGCCAGGATCTGTACCTCTCCGGGTCACAGGGTGGACATGGGAGTGACACCACGCGGATACTAAGATCAGCTACAGCCATGTAACCAGCTGCACAAATGAAGACTGAACATATTATAAATATCCTTCCTGATTTTGTTATGAGCATGGGTGCGGACGTCTGTGTAATGGCCTTTTCTTCTCTCTCTTCTCCCTTTATCACGTAACATAAATGTATTGCGTGTGCGTCATAGAACTTAAGCATTGTTAACCTCACGTTACAGTGTTTAAGTTAGAAAATATAAAGGAGACTTAACATCGCCCAAGGAATTGGCATCCTCTTCCGGGAAAAGGGTTAGTGTGTCTTCAGTCACATGCACGATAGTCGTGTCATGTTAAACAGAAGTGTGACTTCATCGTCCTGTCGATTTGGAGATTAGATATTGTTTAAGAAAAGGTGTGTGGGTGCCGAGCTGACAAGGGGTGGGCTTTAATGATTAATTTCATGTATCACCTCGGCTGGGCTGTGGTGCCCAGTTGTTTAATCAAACGCTAGTCTGTATATGTCTATGAAGGTATTCTGCAGATTTAATCAACAGGTACGATCGATTGACTTTGAATAAAGGAGATTACCATGGAGATTGGGGGTGGGGGTGGTGATCAATCCTCGAAGGCTAAGAACAGATACGGGATGTCCCCAGGAAGAAGGAATTCTGCCTCAAGACCGTACATAGTGACCTCATCAGATCTCAGAGTCACCTTCCAGGTTTCAGACTGGCCAGCCCCCACAATCACACGAGCCCACCCAATTCCTTAAAATAAATCCGTTTACCTCTCTACCATCTATAGAGAAGTCACGTCTAGCCTACCGATTCTGCTTCTCCGAAGAACCCCGACGGATACAGAGCAGTCCCCATCTCAAACAGGTGATGGCTTGACGCCATGGAGCCTTGCTTTGATGGGGCTCGGCTGCGTGTCACTAGGTTAGCACGAAGGACCATGACGAATGGAGCCCAGGATGCGAGCACGAGCACAGCTCTCACGTCCCGTCCATGCAGAACGCGGGCTCCGGGCGAGGGCTTGGTCCCACGCGGTGGAGGGCACTCTAGTCTCTCGTCTCCTGTGACTTCGCCTCCCCTTAAAGTCTCAGCGCCTTTCCATGCAGACGCTGGATAAGCACAGTAAGTGGAGTGGCCGCCCTCCCAGGGAGGCGTCTCGGTCCAGAGGTGTCAGTCGCGTGCACGCTGCATTGATGGGAACAAATCGTGACTCCGCACGCATTTTCAAGAGAGCTGGGGAAATGGAGGCCCTGGCTGGGTTGTCTCACACCAGAGGCCGGCCAGTAATGTGCAAGAGAACAGGAAAAAATGCACACGCACTCACGCACCCTGCCACACGTACCTTATACAGTATTTCGGCGATAGCGACAATAACGCTTTTGCATTTTACATGTAACTTGTTACACTTGCAAGTTCTTTCCTAAGTTACATGGTTTTAAATGCCTGGAGCAATAAATATTGACCCGAGGAGCTATACATTTTCACATATCAAAATATATTTCTGATTAAAAAAAAACTTTATGGGTTTTTTTTTGGAGGCAAAACTATATACCTAATAGTTTGATGATATAAGCCAAGGAAAACTAACACAGTTTTGGGTTACCACGCAGATATTATGTCATAGAACGGGAACGTTAGGCTCCATTCGAGGGCACTGAAATGTTTGGCCGATCTGCACCTGGAGCGCTGTGTTCTGTGCCGATGACTCCGACGTAGAATTACGAAGTGAATTGGTGGAATTCAGAAGACAATGCAAAAGAGGACGAAATTGATGGAACCAATTAAGGACAGGGAAGGAGGACCCAGACATTAGCTGCCAAATATTAAAAATAGGAATCTAAAGCTAGGTAATGTGATTCTTACCCCGACTGCTCATTAAACTCAATTCTATTTTTCAATACTTTCAGTTAATATTATAACCGTCATTACACGTAAACATCACTCCACTTTTTAATTAGGATTTAAAAAATCTAAAAAGACACTGTTTTAAGACTATTTCCTTCTTTTCCTTTGGCTAGATATATGGCAATTTTATCTGTTTGTTTCCTAGCAAATAGAGGTTCTAACCGGTCTTGACTCCAGCCCTTGACGCAGGCAGAGTGATCCTGGGCTTTTGTGTCAGAGAAACGTATTGATGTCCAGTCCTGTGGTCACGCAACCGTTCATCCGTCAGCCAGACACGTCAGTGGATAGTTAACCAAAGGAGTTCAACGAAGCCCCCACCAGGAGTGCAGGGATCCTGTGAATTTTCTTCGTGCTATCTGAACTTACTGGGCGCTCGATAAATGCTTCTTGCCTTGTATGACAATTAATAAATGGGTCTTCAATATAAGTATGAAAATAATTATTGTTAGGTCCGCACACACGAGCCTCTGTAACTTCCTCCCCTCCTCTCCAGTGTTCTTCACTGGGGTTCCGTGTCTCCCAGACTCAGAAAGGAAGAGAAGTCCACTGATTGTCACGTCCACAAGTCTCTCCTCGGTTTTCACCTCATTTAACCTTTCTGCAAATGTGTCATATTTGCATTTTCACTTTTCCCAAGGCAGGACAGGAAGGAGAGAGGAGGGCAGCAGGAAAAAAAA
>NW_011889205.1:516844-518080 GCF_000151845.1 Pteropus vampyrus | reverse complement strand
TTCACTTTTCCCAAGGCAGGACAGGAAGGAGAGAGGAGGGCAGCAGGAAAAAAAACCCATGATTGAGAGTAGATGGGAGGATTTAACGTGAAACCCAGAGAAAATCAGTTATCTTAGGCCTGGCTCGTAGGAATTTCTCAGAAAATGTTACTGTTATTACTACTTTGCGATCATCAAAGACGCGAAGAACGTTCATGCCTCCTCGCTTTTCAGCCATGCAGCTACTGGTGCTCAAGATGTTTGCATTGTCACTTCTCAGAAAGATGCTTACCTTTAAAGAACCATTGAAATGTCACTTCCTTTGATCACTTCCCCGAACCCCTTTACGGGGAAATTACTGGTTCCTTCTCCACTGTGTTGCTTCCGGAGGAAATGGCACCAAACCTGCCTCAATGAGAAGCGAGTTGGGAAGTGATGGCCGGCTTACAGTGTCAACACGCTCGCTACATGAGCGTTATTTCCGGGACGGATCAAGTATGGGGGGCAGGCGTGGTCGCCTAGTTGCCAAAAATGCAAACTAAAAATGCAACTTAAAAAAATTTTAATAAAACCAAAATGGATCAGAATTTTGCTTTTTCATATTGCATAATGCTGTATGCTCAATACGTAAATAAGAAAAACCGAACTATAACCTCTAAATTTTAGTCTCTTTAGATAAATTGTTCATCTCCTCACAGTTAGCACATTTGCATAAATACATACAGCATGCCCCTATACACATGCATATGCTTTAGAAAAATAATATCGTGACATAAATGTTTCGTATTTATTTTTTAAATTAGCAATAGATGATGAACATTTCCTCTAGTCAGTAAATATTACGCTATGACGTGTGTTGTCATGACTTCATTGTGTGACATTCTAGGTTCCAGACGGACAAAATATATAGGATTTGAAGTGCCAATAGAACCTGGGGTGGCATGTATTTGGATGTCATCTCTATCCCCATATGGGTAGAAGCACCTTGTACTAGCAGTGACTATTCATGGAAATGTAGAAAACAAGAGAAAAAACTTTAAGCACTTAAAATATTATACTCTTTTCTCTCTCTCCACATATATATGTGTGTGTGTGTGTGTGTGTATGTGTGTGTGTGTGTGTGCCATCTTACTTACATATTATGTACATAAACTTGTTAACATCTTTTTGCTATTATGAATAATGCTAAAATATATATTCTGTACATAAGATTATGGAAAATTACTGGGAACTATTTCACCAAGGCCTGTGCAAAAT
>NW_011889205.1:505678-515409 GCF_000151845.1 Pteropus vampyrus | reverse complement strand
TGTCTCTTCGTGGTTTTCCAGAAAAGTCAACATACGGTTAGCTCACCCTCGACTGGTCCACCCATACACGTTGTTGCACCCCGTTCTCGATGCTGGGACTTTAGTGGTGACAAGACATAGAAGGTCCCTTTCCTCAGCAGATTTATTCTGAGGGGGAGTAGAAGAGAGACTATCAGAAGTTAATAAAAACAAACACACACAATAATTTTAGAAAGAAGCAAGGGTCATGGAGAAATAATTTCAAGGATACATAATGATAAAGTAAGGAGTAAAATGTGTTGAGAAAGAGTATGTTTTTAAAAACTGTTTTGTTTTGTTTTTTTTTTAAAGATAACTCTACCTGCTGGGCTACAGCTTATGTTGAAAACTAGATGCAGAAAGCAGGAGAGAACCCAAAAACATCGATAATTATATGCACATTAAAAAGATAGAAAAGGTTTTCATTCATTACATTGTTTCCCCATAAACCCCGGGAAAATGATCATCAAATAAATAATGCAGAAAGTTTCTCAGGATTTAAAGGTCTGAGTTCACAGCGCAATTAACAATAAAGAAAAAATAGATATTGCTTGAATATAGTAAAATTTCAGCATACCAGAAATAAAGAGAAGATCTTAAAATTTCCTGTCAGAGAAAGCAGCGCTTTTTAGAGTCGGAACATGATCAAATTTGTCTATTTCAACACTGGAAGCGGAAAGATATTTAACAATGCTTCTGGAGAATTCAAATCTGATATCGTTTCATTCTGCACTTGGAATAAAGGAATTTGCAGACGTGCTAGTTATCGAATAATTTGTACCCCTCGAGCCGCTTTTTGGCAAACTAATGGAGAGTCTGCTCCACTAAAAAGGGAAAATAAACAAGAAATAGAAATACACAGGCGCCAGGAAACAAGGAACACAAGCGGCATGGCAAGAAGGGGGATCTCGGAATGATAAGGAGAATTCTAGAACAGCAGCTGCAACAGAGTCCCAGAGGGAGATCGGTTTACATTTGAACCACCACGATGGAGCGTCAAGTACAGAGGAATACCTCTAAGGGGGAACGACTGAGAAAGAGTGATTACGTGGGCGAAAAAGGGGTTCTACTGAAAGCCACCTCACAGGGCGACCCGATCATAAATTCTGACTGGGCAGGTCGGTCGTGGTGCGCGGTCAGTCCCAGGCCTGTAACTTCTTCAGTAAAAAGCTCGTCTTCGCCTTAAGCCAGCCCTGCCCACAGATTTTGTGCACAAGGATAACTCACCTCAAGAGAGCGCATCCTCCTGTTAACTCTGGCCATCTGATCCTCACCTTGCTTCCTCCCACCTCCCCATCACTTTCCTGAACTTCAAATGCATAAAAGGTTGCCTGTGTTTATGTGAGCAGGGCCGAGGCAAGTTCACGGAGATCTATCAACTGGGGATTGAAGGGGCACTTCTAAGTCCCACGCGCTAAGGCAAGGACCTCCCAGACACGGCAGGGAGCTCGTGGATAAATCCATCTTCAAAAGTTCCCCTGGATAAAAAGTCGCCATAAATTCGCTGGACCAATCAAATAGGGAAATTTAATGTAAATCGTTAGAAATGACTATTAGACCATTCGTGTTTATGAGTGACATATTCATTAGGAAGACAAGTTTTGGCTTGAGGTTTGCAAAAAGAAAAAAGTCATATTCGATATTAATTATTGAGTACCCAATAAAACAAAATTTGCAAAAAATACAATATTTGACAAATTAAAACAGATTTAACTTACTAATATGAAATGTATGAATTTTGTTTCTCACCTAGAAGTATCATCAACTTTTAAGAAGAGCATTAAAAATGTTACGTATGGGACTTTTCAAAGTTAGAGGTGTTTGTGGAAAACACATCACTTATCAGTTACAACCGAAAAATAAAAATAAAACAACAAACATCACGTAATTACCTTGGAAAATAAAGGGCACCAGTAAAAAAATCGAACTAGGTATTCTATTCGATCTCACTCAGATTTGTGAATAGAGGTTTCAATTTTCAATTGATTACGTGTGCTTTGATTATGAGTGCTTTGTACAGCATTAAAATAATATAAACATTGCCAGGGCTAATGTACAACTCTCTCTCAGGCTTTGCTTACCAGAGTTAAAGTAATAAGGGAGGAAATCATTTATTAACAATACTCATGAGATTAAATTCTTTATACCCTAAACCTACTGCAAAAAGACCTTATGTTTTATTCCTGCGTATTGTTCGGATCAACTAAACCAGTGGATGAATAATTAATGCTTCCTGTCAATACCATGAGGAGTTTATTTGGCTAGTGTCACGTTTCCTCTATGTAAACGATTCTCTATGTTAGATATATAACAAGTAATTTTATACCTTAAAACAACAAAATGCTGCCAGAGATGTGTCCATTAAAAATAATTTGAGTTATTTTGTCAAATACATACGAACTGATACATTTTCCCTCATCGATGCATTAACAAAATGAATCTCTCTTCCTCTCCTGCTCTACAATTCACTGTGGTTTCCATCCCCCTCCCTAAATCAAAGTGTGCGTTTGATTTATTTAGTCAAATAATAGTTTTTTTTATCAAATTTTAATACGAGAAAAATAATATGTAGAAAAACCAATTTGGGGGTGAGGGAGAATCCATGAGGTTGGATTATTTTGGTCATAAGTAAAATAAAACTATAGATATAACAAGATTTTATAAAATTACTTATGTTTTTCTTTGAAATAATTACAAGTACATTCCTAAAGGTGATTCATAGAGGGGGGACCGTAGAAACAATGACATAGGAGAGTGACACAGGTTGGTATACATCCAGGAATGATTAAATAATAACCATTTTGGAGTCTCCAGCTGTCCCCTGACACTAAATCCTCCAGCGCTACGGGAATGGCCCAGCCCAGTTCCCTCGTGTGACCGCGTGCGTGCTTTTTGCTCACTGGAAAATACCCAGGTGAAGGTCCTTTCTAGGACTGACGAGTCATAAATCAGCTCATAAATAACCTTGGAAACGTGGTTCGGAATGAAGAATCTAAGAAGGGGGCTTGGCTATGGGCCGGAGGGAAGCCAGAAAGTTCTAAGAGGAGAGAAGCAGATTCTGGTATCTCAGGCCCTCGTACATGATCCCAACTTAACAAAGAAATCGATATATAACACAAAGGTTTTCCAGGGGCGAGGGTCACTGGCTGTCATGCGATGTAATTGTAGTGACAAAAAAAAAAAAAGTGTGGTTCTTAGTCTTCGTTTTAAAGCGAACAGCTTAGCTGACGTGGAAGACGTAGTTGGTTGTCGACACAGGGCCATTTCCTCCTTCCTTCAGCAACAGAACTGTCTTCATCCTCCTCCGAGCAGGCCCCTTCTTGGGGAGCTGGACTCCTCCCCAAAGCCAGGAGCTGCGTGTGCACCAGCCTCGGCCAATTCCGACGGCCGAGCTGCCTGTACTAGCCGTGTGGTTTTAACACAGGTATGAAAGAAGCTCTGCCCAACAGATGCTAAGGAAAGTGTGCTAGAAGGCCCTGGAAGGCTCTGGAAGGCCCTGGAAGGCCCTGGAAGGCTCTGGAAGGACCTGGAAGGCTTTCCTCCTTCACAATAAGAGACCTAAGGTAGGGGTGGATTTCTCTACTGTCTCTATGTGTGGGACAGTTTGTATGCAGGCAGCTGGCCAGGCTCTACTACGGCAATGCCACAAGGATGCAGAGAAGGGACCAGGACCAGGGTCGGACCAAGCCTCTCGATGAAACGACCATCGCCCCTCGCCTTCATATATCCTGTTTTATGATGTAATAATGCCCTCGTCATTTTAATTCGCCATCCCGTCGTCTGCGGCCAGCGCATACTCAGACATGTGTTCGGAGTTTGGATGCGAGGCGGCAAGGGCTTGAGAGCAGGTCAAGGTCAGACTGTCGGGGAGGCAGGAGCCAGACCCGGAAGCGTGGGCCTCGCTTGGTCCTCAGTGAGGGGACCGCTGATGGTTTGGGGCAGGGGACAACGTGATCAGAGCTGTATTCCAAAGGCCGAATTTAGAAGTCGTGCGTGGGAAGGATTTGAGAGAAGCCTTGGAGCGGTTCAACCCCCTGGAAGGCATTGTTGAATATTCATAAAAAAAAAAAAAAAAAAACAGTTTATCGCTCAGCATAAATAATTTTTAAACACAAAGTCAAATACAGTATGTGTTGCCATGGAAGTGACAAAGCCTGGGGAAGATGATGACAAGCACAAAAGATGGTGCCATTGTAATTTAAATTAGTGTAAAGCTTTCCAGAATTTAAGTACATTTTCGGGCAGAGTATTTTGAATACACGGGGAAATGATTATGGTTCTAGTTCTTGCGAAGAAAGAAAACAACAAAAGAGGGTTTTGCACATGAGACCTATAAAGCTAAACAAGATCAAGTTCACTCAGTCAAAAAGCTGACTAGGGTCTGAAAGCGTGAATGAGTTGATCAATAGGAACGACGCAGAGCACAGCTGTGGTGTTAGCGCTCTCACTTGTGATGGTCGTAGTCATTCTGATAATGATAATGACGCTAAAATGCGTTGACCTCCATTAAGTGCTAAGCCATACGCACAACCCACACAGGCAGCTTCTCTCCGTCCTGCACGGCCATTCACATGCGCTAGTGAGAATGGAGTGTGATCCACATAAAGAACCACTGCTGAATTCACAGATGTGAGAAGCCGCGGTGAGAAGCAAAGCAATCGTCACACAGTAAATGGTTAGATCAAAATTATGCCGAAATTTAGAAAGTATGAATTAATAAAGAGTTTGAAAAGGACGGTGGGCATATGGATGTTTATCTAAAGAAGATAAATATTAAGAGTTTGGAAATTCGAAAGACATTTCGAACAATTACTTACCAAGGAAATCACTACATGTAAAAAAGAAAGGTCGTGAAAGCTAAAAAATAAAAATAAAAAAATCCTTAAACAGAGCGCACATAATAAACGTTGTATGAAGTCAATGAACGGATGAACTGTTTTGGGGGAAGCACAAACACCAACTAAATCAGACGTCTGTGAACACACAACTTGATCCACGTGGCTTCGCGGCGACCTGCCCTGCCCCGTGGGACGCGCGCTCGGTCCGGGAGCCCCGGGCAGCTCCGAGCAGAAGAACGCAGCCGATCACTGTTCGAGTTGCGGGGTCAGGTTGCCATCACCGACTGCGCTAACGCAGGCCCTGCGCCCCGCCTGGGCGCCCCGTCCGGCCGCCGTGACCGCCCCGGGTCCAGCGGGGCGCCGCGCGCCTTCCTGCTCTGCGGGGCTCCTGGACCCGGCGCCGCGGTGACGTTGCCATCACCGACTGCGCTAACTCAAGCCCTGCGCCCCGCCTGGGCGCCCCGTCCGGCCGCTGTGACCGCCCCGGGTCCAGCGGGGCGCCGCGCGCCTTCCTGCTCTGCGGGGCTCCTGGACCCGGCGCCGCGGTGACGCGAAACGACTTCAAAACCGGCTTCCGCCCGAGTATAAAACACGATCGCTTCCTGTTGGAGAAAAAACAAACGAACAAACAAAAAAACAGAACGTTTACGGAAATATATAAAAGTAACAAATGTTGTCATTCGAGAAATAACTGCCTGAACGCATTTTGCCACGTGTCTAATTTTCGCTACATATATGACAATAGGCATGCGCGCTGCACGATAATGTGCGTATTGCACGATGCAGACATGCTGCTTACTGATTTTTTTCCTAGCGTTTTAGCCTTACGGCAATCTTAATTTTGAGAAACTCTACATCTTTTACGTTTCATTTCTTATATCTCTCTCTTTTATGCGTGTAGAATTGTTTTGGTATATGTTATAATTTGAGAACATAATTATGTTTCTTTTCTTTTTTTTATTTTAAAATTTAAAAAAAATTATTTATTTTAAAAATGCAAGTGATTCAATAAGCCTTTGAGTAAAGTGACACAGGGGCCCATCGCTGCTTTTCTCCCGGCTCGGCCAGTCCAGGCCACCGAGGTTAGCACAGTCTGCATTTGTCACGTACATTTCCAGACATTCTTTCTTTTATGTATCACTTGTGGTCTAGATATATCTTTTTAAATCACATTTGATCAATAAATTATACCACAACTTGCTTTTTCATCATTAACATTTGCTCGAAGGTCATCTCATGTTACCCAAACAGCATCATTTTTCTTTCAAGTTACTAGTATTTCAGGGTGTGGGAGTTCCGTAATGCACTTAACGGTGCAGCCATGGTCGGCATCTGCTTCTAGTTTTTGTTTTTTTCTTTTGCGAATAATATTGCAACAAATATTTCTACGTGCATTTCATTTCACACAAGTTACGATGTTTGCAGGACGAAATTCTAAAACGTAAATGATAAATTAAATTCTGAGGGGTCTTCCAAACTGGTTCCAGAACGTTCCTATCAACCTCCATTTTCACCAGCAGCGTAGAAGAGCCATCTGTCCCCCCGTGTCACCCCTACCTTAGCATATCTAAAATTGTCCGTGTCTTCCACCACGGATGGACCCGGGGCAGTACGCAGTTTTATTAATTCGCGTCGCCTCGCTCTGCCGTGCGGGTGGTGTCGCTGTCCTCCAGGTTCTGGTCGTCCCTCTGCTTCCCGTGCAGATTTCCACGGGTGGGTTTCCAGTCTCGTCGGCCGTATTTCTGTGTTTGCCTGTCTGTCCCTCCGATTTAGAGAGCGGCGATTTGCCCCGTAACCTCATTTCTCCTACAGATCTAAAAAGTGTGGACCTTCATTTTTTTTCAACTTTCTATTTGTTAGGACAGGATGGCGATTTCCAAACTCTTCACACGCCAGACAGGATACTGACAGTTCTGCCCTTCTAAGCTTATCATTCTTGACAGAGAAGGAAGAGAGATACAAGTTGAATATCATGCTTACTGTTTTTGTAGGGCATTACCAATTTCTATGCAGATTAAAACTAAAAGGTGATTTTATTCCTCTTAATGGTTTTCTCAAGGCTTAATTCATTCTCAGACTATTTTACTGGCAGGATTATGATCTAAGTCAGCCCCACTGTTTTGAAAACAGGAAAGGATGACTGCACTGTTCTACCTAATTACATTATATCCTTATTCTGCTTTAAAATGTTACCAAGAAGACTAAAGCAAGCATTCATGGGTGCTCTTATAATTATATCTGGACACCAGTTGTTTGTCCATCAGATAAATGCACATCTAATTAGATGTAGGGAAGAGGAAACAGAAAATGCACACCGATATTTTTGCATTCGCTGAAATGTTCTTACGTCTGTTTGGAACACATCATTGTTCTACAAATGAGCACCCGTGTGTTATAGTGGGGAGTAAAGCAACCTTTCTCTCTTTAGTTCCTATTTTCCCATTGGACCCTACAAGGAAAGGAAATGAGTTCTAGGCTATACTTTTGACTTATTGCGTAACCAAACACGCTTCAATAAACACACATGTGTTCAAACTTCAGATGTAGCCATAAACTCAACCATGAGGGAAGAGAGTGAACACACACATTAAAGGTCCACTTTTAACAGTCTTGTTCAGAATCCTATCGTCTTAAATTAAGGGTAGGTTTATCTAGTATTTTTTTAAGATACACAGTCTTGAATTTAGCCTTCCTGAACTCTTTACCTATTACATTGCATTACCTTTTCGCCGTTATAATATGCCCATGCTTATCATGCTAGAATAATACGTGCTTGCAATATTTTGGATAACAGGATTCTGAACGATGCCTGCAGTATTTTTTTTTTTTTCTGATAGTCAGGTCTTTTGATGTTGTTATCTCTAAGATTTCAAAATAGATCAAACAATTTTTTTCATGAAAGCTGTTCTTCACGAAATTCTGATCCTCACCGTTACTCGTTTTTTAAGTACATCATCACATAACTTATCTCTCATGTTTATCAATCACTATTTCAGCTAAGTCATACATTTTGAATGATAATTCCCATATCAGCTTCCCCTCCTTCGCCAAAGTACCAAGATATACATCTAGGTACTTGCCTCTTGAAATGTACTAAACGCCCATGAGTGGAGATTTGAAATTTTGGAGACAACTCTTTCTTCTTCCTCTGACTTAGTGCTGTTTTATTCTCTCATGTCCTCAATTTCTGATTATTCCTCACCTAATATTGTCTTCCTATCCCTGAAATACCTACCATGACTATGGTGAAGCTCTTGGTCCTTTTTTCAGTGACTCGTCTATTTGTTAAGCATGTTTATTTTTTTATTTTTACGTATGAGTTTCCTGATCTAATATTTATTAGGTTAATTACCCATTGTCGCCAGCATGTGTCTAAATGCCTCTGTTGCCCTTGCTACTTATTTATTGAGAAACACTATTCCTAACCCCAGGTTGTTCTCTCTACACTAATGACAAGTCTGCTTGGGTGTGATAGTCGTGGAATGTTCTGTACAATGAAAACTCCGCTTCTTTACTTTGGAATCTCAAAAACAATCAGTGAAAAATAACTTCTGGAATAGTATATGTCAAACCAATGTATATCGCACCTTTCATTCTACTCGTTAACGGGTATAATGGTCAGTCTAGCTCTTGGGTAGAGAACGAACCGGAAGTGGGAGGATCCTGAGCCCGACGTTAAAGTCTCTGGAGCTGAAAATAATTCAGATCCGGATGCTACAGACACTGGAGCGAACGCAGGAAGCACCTGGTCATCACAGCGTAAATACAACCGGCGAGACTGCGTGATGGACTGAACAGGAGCCGAAGAAAAAGCAGCAACGCCAAGAATCTCTCTGTTGGGTTTTAACACCGGTTGCCTTTTACTAAAACATGGAAAAGGGGAAGGTGAGCAGCTCGGTGAGCAGTCGGGCCCGTTCTGAGCACCTTACGCTTGAGGCACGTGTCACCGAACCAACCAGATGTGTCAAGTTGGGCGTGAGATAGGAGACTCGAGATTTCGAAAGGGAAATTCTGGCAGGGTTTATAAATCACCTGGAAGGTATTGGGAAGTAGATGACACAGAAAAATAGAATATAATTGCTATAATTCAGTGAGTGCCAAGTGCCGTGTTAAGTGTTTTGCGTGTTATCGTAACTGATATTCTAAACGCCCTTTAACCTAAATATTATTTTCAACTCCATTTTGCAGGTGAATCAGAGACAAGGGAAGTTAAGCAACTTGCCAAACAAAGGTCGAAAAACCTGTCAGCGCCGGTCAGCTTCAGAGCCTTGCGTTCTGCTTAAAGACGGCGCCAGTAACACTGTGTGAGGCTCGTGATGGATGGACCACGAGAGCAAAGAAAATACAGCTCAAGACTTACGGCTAAGTGACTTGGCATTTAGAAGACAGGTGAATAGAAATAATGAGCAGAGGCAAGTAAGAATCCCTGAGCAGAAATGTAAGTAGAAAACCAGAATAATACATCATGGAAAACGAAAAAAGGAAGCTTCAAAAAGGGGGTGATTGCTTAGTTGTGGGGAGATGACCAGAATGTTCCCAGCAAGCAGAGTTCGGGTGCATATTCAGAAGCCAGAATGAGGAGGATGAGAGTCGATATGGATGAGTGTGTTGCACACAGAGTCGATATGGATGAGTGTGTTACACACAGGACATATCCTGGACTTCAAACGACAAGAAGAGAACGAGAAAGACACACTCACCCTCAGTGACGAGAACAGAGCAGAAATGGAAACCTTGGCCAAAGCTCTGAGCCTTCCGGTTTCTGAGCCCCAGGGACCAGAACTACCCACTGGGTTGGAGGGAAAGGAACTGGGAGTGAGACTTGAAGCCAAGCATCGGGGTCTGCCACTCCATTGCCTACCTGCCCGCCCTCAG
>NW_011889205.1:504647-505628 GCF_000151845.1 Pteropus vampyrus | reverse complement strand
CTGGCAGGATTATGATCTAAGTCAGCCCCACTGTTTTGAAAACAGGAAAGGATGACTGCACTGTTCTACCTAATTACATTATATCCTTATTCTGCTTTAAAATGTTACCAAGAAGACTAAAGCAAGCATTCATGGGTGCTCTTATAATTATATCTGGACACCAGTTGTTTGTCCATCAGATAAATGCACATCTAATTAGATGTAGAGAAGAGGAAACAGAAAATGCACACCGATCTTTTTTGCATTCGCTGAAATGTTCTTACGTCTGTTTGGAACACGTCATTGTTCTACAAATGAGCACCCGTGTGTTATAGTGGGGAGTAAAGCCACCTTTCTCTCTTTAGTTCCTATTTTCCCATTGGACCCTACAAGGAAAGGAAATGAGTTCTAGGCTATACTTTTGACTTATTGCGTAACCAAACACACTTCAATAAACACACATGTGTTCAAACTTCAGATGTAGCCATAAACTCAACCGTGAGGGAAGAGAGTGAACACACACATTAAAGGTCCACTTTTAACAGTCTTGTTCAGAATCCTATCGTCTTAAATTAAGGGTAGGTTTATCTAGTATTTTTTTAAGATACACAGTCTTGAATTTAGCCCTCCTGAACTCTTTACCTATTCCATTGCATTACCTTTTCGCCGTTATAATATGCCCATGCTTATCATGCTAGAATAATACGTGCTTGCAATATTTTGGATAACAGGATTCTGAACGATGCCTGCAGTATTTTTTTTTTTTTCTGATAGTCAGGTCTTTTGATGTTGTTATCTCTAAGATTTCAAAATAGATCAAACAATTTTTTTCATGAAAGCTGTTCTTCACGAAATTCTGATCCTCACCGTTACTCGTTTTTTAAGTACATCATCACATAACTTATCTCTCATGTTTATCAATCACTATTTCAGCTAAGTCATACATTTTGAATGATAATTCCCATATCAGCTTCCCCTCCTTCGCCAAAGTACCAAGATATA
>NW_011889205.1:488730-502067 GCF_000151845.1 Pteropus vampyrus | reverse complement strand
AACTACCCACTGGGTTGGAGGGAAAGGAACTGGGAGTGAGACTTGAAGCCAAGCATCGGGGTCTGCCACTCCATTGCCTACCTGCCCGCCCTCAGGGAGAAAGAGAAAAGAAGTCTGGATCCAGTCTGGACCAGGAGCTAAAGCGTGCAAAGTGAGCTGGGAGGAGGACGTTCCCTCACCAGGAGCTCGACAGAGCCACCACTGTCCCTATGCCGGGACCTGTGTGGGACAAACCCGTCGCCTGCCTTTTGAAGACACGATTAGATTGGGAGCTGGGGCACGAGGAACAGATAGTGTGGGGCGAACCAAAGAGAGAGGAGAAATTAAAGGCATTTAAAAACAGACACTCAAAATAGGTCTGAAAGCCACAATACAAAAAAATGTAAAAGGGTCAACACAATCTAACGCTAAGAAAGGCAAGTAACAGAATGAATCATTAAAACATAAATGCGTTTCAAATGAAATTAATTTTATGGGACACTGACTTTAGAATAAATGTATTTTGGATGAGATAAAGAAAGACATAATGCCCATTAAAATGGGAAAATAGAACACAAATTTGTAAAATAAAAAAAATGAGTAAAACTATATCGTTAACCAAAAACATTGGGTTCTTTGGCATATATATATATACTTTTCTAGTTTCTCTTTTTCCATGCTTCTGCCTCTCATTTTCCCTACTCACTCACCCTCCTACTTAATTATTCATTCAAGCTTGCTTGTTTATTATGGCCTAATTAATTGGCCAAGGAATGGTTGTAGGGTTAAAAAATTCCATACCTATTATTTTTCCTCGAAGTTCTTTGTATATTGTTAGCTTTTAAATTTATGTATTGTATAATGTTATACAGGTAAATCATTATTAATGATTTTGTAGAAAGTTAAAAATGTAAAAAAAACATAGGAAAAATAAAAAGATCCTACTAAGTATGCATCACTCTTTCAAATTATAGTGTCACATAATAGCAACACAGTAAAACTGTATTAACAATTTTCCTGTTGATATTTATAAAGATTATTCAAAATGTTTGCTGTTATAATAAATTCTTAAAAGAGTATTCTAATAATTCATGCCTCTTTTCAAGTAGCTGTACGTGATATTATTTTTATGTAATAGAAACCTAGAAATAGAATTCTTATTGCTAAGACTGAACATTTTTTCATGTAAGCGTTACCACTTGTACTTCTAATTCTACGCATTGCAGTTTGTTTATTCACCAACATTGGCTTATTTTGTTTTGTCTTACTGACTTACAGAAGTTCTTAATGAATTCTGAATGATAACCTTATCTAAAACAAGCTGCAATTTCTGTCACAACTTCTCGATTCGTTAGTGATATCTTTTTTCTATCAGAATATTAATTTTCTCATATCTTCTGAGCTTTGTTGTATTTAAAATCAGCATTCTATTCTCCAACCCTGAATCTATATTCTCCTGTATTTTCTTATGATATTAAGGTCCTTCACAATAGAGAAATTTAATTATTTCTCCTTCTGTTATATCTACTGATGTGTTTGTAATTTGTCTCTTGTCCTTATCATGCTTTGTTCTTGCTGATGATTTATTTCTCAATTTTTAACTCTTATTTGATGCATTGAGGTTCTCAGCAGTCTATGGTTATTCTTCCCTGGGCTTGCATAGACGAACGCAGCCTCATGTCACGGAGGCCAGCTACTGGCTGTGACCCCCGAGGAGATTCTCCCTTCTACTTCTACCTGCCACGTGGGTGTCATGTGCCCGCATCTGCAGGAAAATCTCGAGAAAGCTCTGATTCACTCCAGGCTGCTGCTTCCCCTTTATCCATCTAAAGTGAGATCTGTGTGTAGTTAGTGTTCTCTGAGTCTTAATCTGGCACCAGGGACCAGTGCTCCTGTGAGACTAATGCCTGAGGATCTGAGGCGGAGCTGAGGCGGTGATGCTAGTGCTGGGGAGCAGCCGCAAACACAGATGACGCTTCGCTCGCTGGCCTGCCGCTCACCTCCTGCTGTGCGGCCCAGCTCCTAACAGCCCACAGATGGGTACCAGTTCGCAGACCGGGGGTTGGGGACCTCTGCATTAAAGGACAGTGTGAGGTTTGCATTTACTCTCTCCCCACAGTTGCTCATTTCAGCAGGAGGAAATCTCTGCCCGCCAGCCTCTCATGCCCAACTTCCGTCTGGAGCTGGTGGCATTGCATCTCTCAAAAGTTCATCAGTGGGGATAAAACTGCATAGTCACCAGAGATAATAAGGACTTGTTTCCTTTTTCTCCTGTTTTTATCGACAATTGGTCTTTTTGATGTGGAACATATGTTGTCACACTGCCACTTCAAAAATCTTTTTGAGTATACTTTGAATAGCATAGATGATAATGATTTTATAATGATTTTAACATAGATGATAATGATTTTATAAACATACCTATTATTTCTTCTCTCAGATTCACGCACATATTAGTCTCAATAGTTTACTAGCGTATTCTACTCCATTGAACATAAATGTCATCGCTGACGTATTTAATTGTTTGACCCCTTAGTTTATTCCTCTACAGAATGGAAAGCTAGGCTATGCCTAAAGATAACTAAATAATTTAAAAGATTGACCCATCTACAAAAAGAGATAAGGAAATGTCCTCTTCTAAGTCAACCCCAGGAAGCATCAGTTTCCTAGCATAAAGAAAAGAAACAAAAAAACAAAAAAAATAGAAGTTGCTGGAGTTTTTACTTACTCTGTTTTTTCTCTTCTTATTTGTCGTTTTAAATTCTAACTGTCCCTTAAGTGGAGGGCCAAATGTTAGCAATTTCGAGATAAGCGAAGGACCGGGGCCCACGCTGACGATGCACTAAGGTCGGAAAAAGACTAGACGTGTAATAAGAGCCGAGTGAGCAGACGAGACGTTGATCGCGCGTGTTCCAGAACGTTGAAGGAAAGTTCCAGAACGGCCTGGAAAATAGCATCAGGACTCGTAACGACTGGGAAGTGATAGATATGCAGAATGTTGGGATTTTCCCAGCTTGCCTTCCAGTCCGCACATGCGATCCGTGAGACGTATTTACTACTCTACTGGGGTTCTAACAACTGGACAGTGTTTGTACTCTTCATATCTCTGGAATTTTGTCTCGAGATGGCAGTAGTGGGAAGAATGTATGATTTTCAGTGTGGTAGGTGTTCCTACTTGTACGGTCCTTCCTCTAAGACGTGATGTAAGGGTCAGTCTCGTGAGAGGCCATCTTTACCGCAACAGCTTAGTCTAAGTTCAGAATTATTATTTTTCTACTTCTGATTCCTAAGGGATTTTTCTTCAGTGCTTAACAGCAATGGCACATGGTATAATGAACGTAGATAATAATATCATGCTATAATTATGTAATGTGATAGCGCTCCATCGGCAATCATATTACAATATATAAACATATCAAAGCAACATGCTCACACCTCCAACAACGTTACATGTTAAATCTATTCAATAGAAAATTTATAAAACTAATAGGAAGGGAAACCCTGAGTAAGGACTTTTATGACTTTATTTTTCCCAACATAGGCTATTTGATTATAGGTGTTTTGAGAGGAACAAAATAAAAAAAAAAAAAAAATTAAAAAAAAAAGGCTGAACCCCACCCCCAAAAAGGGATCTTGGATAGAATTTGATTCTAAGACTGAGCACGAGCTACATGACATCCTGGGGAAGCGAAGAAAGGCCCGAGGAGAGTCGCGCTAAAATTCACACAGGCTTTTCCATCTTTTGCCCCAGGAGGAAAAGAGCTCAGATGTCATTATTCCTGTCCTCACAACAAGGATAAAACCGGAACCAACTGAAAATCGACAACGTTTCAGGTCCATCAGAGAACTGCGGTCACAGGACAAGTCATGGCCCTGCCGATGAGTCGGATCACCAGGAGCACACGCCCGCTGATGGCACCCGGCCTGGCGGGAACCTCGAGCACAATCGAGGAGCTGCCGGAAGCTCAGTGTGGGTGAGCCTGAGAGTTAGAAACGCGGGGGGCCCGGTCTGCCCACCCTCTCATTCATCTGCATTCTAACACCAGGGCCCCGACCAGGTGTCGAGGCGAAGCCTGCAGAAAAATCCCCTCGTGCCTGTGCTTCCAGCAGGAGATGGGGTGAGTAAAATAACCATTTTGAATTGTGCCCAGCGCACTCTGGTCTCCTTGATGAAGGATCGCCCTCAGAACAGCCGATTTTACCAGAACCTCACTGACCTGGAAAAAGGAAAATACCTAGATCGAACCCCTGGTAGCCTTAAGTGTGGGGACAGAAATCCCCAGCGTCAGAGCCACATAAGTCAAAGGGCCTCCTCGTTTAATGGAACCAACCTAATCATTTCAATTGCATGTGAATGCATACAAACACACTTATGCTCGCAATTGGCAAGAAAATCAGCGAAAGATTATCAGTTATCTCAAGATGCACATTTCATTAAATTATTTCATTTCTAATTATTTCATTTCTTTGTCCGGAGGGAAGTGGCGGTTTGAAATGATGGCGGCAGAGCGAGTTGTAGGGGAGAGGTCAGCATCAGCCCTGAGTCTGCAGGGTAACGTGTTAAACACCATGGCCCGTTAGGAGTCAGTTTCCTCATCCGTCATGAGAACATCACGCCAGCTTCTTCAAGGTGTTTTTATCAGTTTCCTGTGGCCGCTCTAACAAATGACCACTAATTTGGTGTCTTAAAACAACACAAATGCGTTACCTTCCAGTTCTGGCAGTAAGACGTCCAAAATGGGTTTCCCTGGGCTCCAAAGCAAGGGGTGAGCGGGCCGCACCCCTTTGGGAGCTGCAGGGGGAGCCCACGTCCTTGCGTTTTCTGGCTTCCGGGGGCTGCCTGCATTCCTTGGCTCGTGGTCTCTTCCCGCATTGGTAAAGCCAGCGTGATGGTCAAGCCCGTCTTGTGCTGCAAAACTCTCACCTGACTCCCCGGCCCGCCTCGCTCACTCGTAAGGACCCTTGCGATCCCCTTGGGCCCACCTGCAAAACCCAGCATAATCTTCCCATCTCAGGATACTTAAACTTATCCGGTTCCAGCACTCAGATTGAGGACATTACGAGATCTGAGGGGACATTACGCTCTGCTGCCTACTGCAGTCCTGAGGGGCCACTTATAAGAGAAATTGTGTGCAAAACGTGTGACATAAGGTCGTGACGAAATGATTCCATTGTTTTCTTATTCTCGCCCCCGCCTTTCTCTTCCCTTTTATGGAACTATATATACTTTGCATTGCTTTTTTTCATATCTTTCATTTGAGAATATAATCTGATTTTTATTTGCTGCATTTTTCCTCCTCATATCATTGTCTGCCCTTTCCCTTTTGATATTTATTTTAGCATCCTCGAGTTTTACAGAAAGGACTCCCGTCTGACAGTCAGTGGCTGCCTGCTAGTCCCTCACGTTGACCATTTGTGTCCCCTCGCTATATTCTTCCATCGCCTGCTTGCTCTCTGTTCACCTTGGCTGTTGCCTCTTAGGATGCATCATTTGCGAATCTTTTTGTAATGTTTTAATTATTACGTTACTTCCAGGTGAGCAGTTTTTCTCTTGAGAGACTAAAATACATGGATGCTCACGCTCGGGCGACACTCAGGATCCCTCCTTGCTTCTCTGCGTTAAGGGGAAGGATTCGCAGTAGGCTTCGCCTTCTCAAGTTTCCCTCCCATGTTTGCAGAACTGTTAATGGAGAAGGAATTTCTTCGCTCTGTACCTGAGCGGACCAGAGAAGCAGAACTTCATCAAGTATCTAGTGGGCAGGATCGACAGCGGCAACTGATATAAATAACCCAAGATGTAGAACGACATTCACGTGAAATTGAATTTTAGAAGTGCAGACGATGCGCAGTGGGACAGAAGGAGGATGAGCAATTGCTTGAGGCATTCGATCAATCTGGAATGTCAGAGTGGATTGTCTGAAGTCGGAAACCAATGTTTTTGAGCCACGAATTGTCCTGATGAATATTCTTTTTTATTCGATTCATTAAACAGTGTACTTTGAATCACTTAATTTAATATTGCTTTCATGGATGAAAAGGAGGAGGGTTCTGTGAGCCCAACTGACCGTGTCTCCTCTTATTGTCAACTGGTAATAATAATAATTGAGTATGCTATAGCCTAATGTATTCTGGAGAGATGTATTATCCAAAATAGCTTTAAATGACCAATAATACATTTTTATGTTGTAAAATAAACAAAGCACATGTCTAAACAATGCAAAGAATCCAGGAGAAACCAGAAAATGTCCAATAACTATTGAACAGTTGGTTGAATAAGTACATAGAAATATCCAGTTAATATACCGTTTCTTCTATTTTATCTCAGTACTTGTCGTGACGGAAACTCACCTTCCAGAAAGTCAACTGCTTTTGTCACTTCGCTTTTGCCACTCGCTGCCTCGATGACATTCCAGCAGCGAGAACGCTGCAGTCACCTCTTGATGGCGCATATTTTCTCGATAGAGATGGAGGTAACAGTGTCGGCATATCAATGATGACCAAAATTACATACACGTTTTGCATAATATTACAAATAAATAAAATTAGGATAAAACGAATCAAATTTCCCAAGAACCCAGAAGCACCACGGCCATTTATTTGTAAGGCCCTGAATGAAATTGTCCTGGACCAAATGGTTTCAGTCATACAGTATTGAAGGTCAGCTATTGCACTGGAAAGCCGATTCTCACTGATTGGAGCTTTTTGCACTTGGACCCAGTCAAGCTAGGCAAGACCGGGCCATACGAAATACATTTACAACAGCGACGTACAGTTCTAACATCTACTTCACCGCAAAATACAATGAAATAGAAATTTCAAATATATGACTTAGATTAACATATCCAGCTGAACTTTAGGACATAGGGTTTGCCAAAATATGCTTTGAAAGAATATTGGCTTATGAGATGCTGAGGTTTGATAGGAGGAACCAAAAAGTATGGAGATAAATGGGGAGCTCTGAGGTCACAGGGGGGGATGGGCGGGAAGAATGAACTGACTCTCTCAGCTGGGATGAGGTCTGTGAGAGGAGCGGATATTAAAACACGTGGACGCTGCTCTGCCAAATGGTGCACGTCTGGGGGATTCTGACAGCAAGAGGAGACAGTCAGGAGGAAATGGTCACCACATGTCGCCCCGGCTGAGACAGCGGCATCCATGCAGCTTCATACAGAGGCTTCTAAAGAAGGTGGCCGTGATCTCAACACCACAAAGGACCGAGGCTCTACGAGAGTGACAGTGGGGGCTGGTTATACCTCAGTGGCCCGAAACCAAGAAGGCAAATAAAAAATATGGAGAAAAATGGCCATCGGTGAGATGCATCAGAAATTCCATTGACCTTAAAGAGACAACAATCATAGACAACAGTTCCAGTGACGCCTGCTGCCAGCCCGGTTATGGGGTGACACAGATTCTTTGTTATCTGAAATCATGAGCGCACTATTGACACGTATAACCCGGAGAATTGTGATTGCAGACATAGCAAGCGCTATTCAAAATAATTATATCTTTTACATTGTGCAAATGACTTGGCATTGTCTAATTTAATACAGCAATCATACAAAAAGAACACTTCTACAGACGAGAAAGCTGAAGCATGGCGAAGTCAAGTCCTTGTAAAAACTTACTAAACCAGGAGCTCGGCAAGCACTCAAGCCCAACATGACTGATTCCATCACTTTTCTATTAAACACACCAATTGAAAAACCACTTAGGTGTTTTTCAAGAGATAAATATACAGCAACACTTCTTTAAAAGTCCTTCAGTTTTTGAGAATAAATATCACAAATAAATCTGTAACAGCTCTTAGTTTCAATGTTAATCACATAAAGGATAGACGATCGTTTCTCTCTCTAATCAAGGTCGCTATTTTCTACGGCTCATCTGTAATTGAAGAAAATATGATGTGTTCAGTTTGTTTATTTTGGTCTTGGCAAAACATAATCCCCAATAAGATGTAAGATGACATGTTACATAGGTGTGGATTTTCACATGAATTCTATTATATATGTAAAATCATGCAAAAGAGGACTTGAGTCATAAAGAGTATATGTACACACATATATGCACTACTGGTGTGTGTGTGTGGACATGTATCAATAGTTGGGAGGTTGAAAAAGGATACAGGACTGTAGAAGAGTATTCTATCTTTTTCTGTGTCTGTGTGTGTGTGTGTGTGTGTGTGTGTGTGTGTGTGTGTGTGTGAGAATTTATTCTTTTCCTTCTGATTAGATAGAAATCAGCCATAGAGTTCTTTTCACCTTGTCTCTACTCCCTTTTTTCACCCTGATTTCCTTAAATTTAACTTATGGATCTTCATTCTCCTGTTTCCCCATCCTTTCTTCCCCAAGGGAGGAAGGACATAGAGTTAGAGAGCGGGAGATGGAGAACGTATATGTTGTAATTCTTTATTTTTCCTCTTCAAGTCTTAATGAAGACAAATTGTGATTTATTAGAATTGCTAATTACCCATTCTGTGTAACATAGCACTTTAAAATATTGAAAATCGTTACCGTAATTTCTCATTTTTTTACTTCATTCTTTCATATATTCTTGGATGAAATACATTAAAATGCTAGGGTTTGACAACTTTGTATTTTATATACAGACATTTTTACTCTAACAAGTTTAACTGACTTAATGGTTTAATATAATTAAAGTAACGGTTTCAGGACATCCCAATAAATGTATTGATTTTAAAAGAGTATTATAAATTGAAGGGTAATTGTCAATTGACATAAAAGCGAGTAATTTGTTAATTTGTGTAAATTAACTATTTAAGTTAATGAATCGTGACACTGTTACAGGTGTCTTGGTCACCATAAATGAATCCTTCTGGTATCTGCTGAAGTTTAGGAGGAAAACAATTATAAGACTCTTACCAATACCATTTAGGAAACCAAAGATGCTTTTCCTTTCTAGTCCACTTAATTTGTATGTATAAGAAAACTATTTATAGAGAGGCTAAGAGTACATTGGGAAGATCGATGCTCTACTAACATTGGTATTTTTCAGTATTTTCTTTAGTTGATTATTTATAAGGTGTCAGAAGCACTAGTGGAATCCTTAACTCTTTGTCATGTCTCTATTTTCTCTAATTATCTACATTTTAATTATGAGCAAATCTTACACACATGAAATAATGCTTCTGGAAATTTGATAGAACTATTCTAAACTGAATTATGGTGTCAGGGAGTTCATTCTAGTCAGTCTGGATAGGAGTAGAAGTTGTGAAAAAATGATCACTAAATTTAATGGCTATTCACATTTAAATTATTATAAGCATAACATCTCACATAACTTATTGAAAAGATGACATAAAATAAAATTTCAATTTGAAAAATCTACTAGACAAGCGCAACACTTAATTCGAATTGTCTTATAATTAATAAGAAAAATGCGGAAACAAGATAAAACTGCCACTTTTCACATCTGGATGAACACAAGTGCTCTCTAATGTCAATATTTAAACTAAGTAATAGGATGTATTATTCAGAAAAAGAAACACAGCAGCAATATAAAAGTGGGTATAATCGTGTATCAAATTGCACGACTACACAAATTAAACGTGACAACATTCTTATACGTTTTATAATCACAGGGATAAATTCACAGTAAAAACAATTTATTTGTGACAAGTGAGACTTGACCTTTAGATTCGGCATTGGAGGCAAGGGGGTGGGGGTGGGCGGTGTCTTCTCGACTTAACCAGAGCAGTGCCTCTGGGGACAATAGCCTGGTTCCAGAGAGAGAGAGACATGAGAGCATATTAGAAGCAAGTACATGCAACTCTTTCCAGAAGGTCTTTGCAAAGGGGAGAGGAGTAATGGGGGGCTGTGCCTGCAGTGGGATTTAGGTGGATGATTTTCTATTAAATGGGATATTCTGTCTAGTTAAGCACTAGCCACCCACAGTCACAAGATAAAACCCTATAAGTTTTCCTTGATTTTTCTCTTCTTCTCTTTTCCACTTCTGTTGACCCTCAAAATACATCACCAAAATGATCCCCCATGACTCTGTGAGAAATACGCACATGAGTTGGGGTCTCAGCGACAAATTCTGAAACATCTCACCTAAGAAGTGTATGCCTACGGATCCCTCTGACCCTCCCGCAACTGAAAGCAACCCCAGTTTCTAGCACATCATAGGATGAGAGTCCTTGGCATAGCACTTATCACCTCTGATCATTTCTTGCTGGTTTTCTAGTTTCTTTTTTCACTGCTGGCGTTGTGTTGTCTTCTCTGCGGAGCACACACACGTATGAAAGCGAGAACATTTGCCTGTCTTAAGCACAGTGTCCTCTGCTCTCAGAAAGGTTGCTGGCACAAGGAATGTGTTCAATACATATTTTTTGGATGAACTAATGAATAAAAACAACGTAAGTGTGCAAGCATACACAATAAATGAGAATTAAAATTCACACTAAACTAGCATTCAATTTAAAGATTTATTTGGTTTAAAATTGACTTTTAGTCTTCTTGTATGGAAAAATGGCCCATTTACCTTTTTTTTTTAGTGTCTTTCATATATATAAATACATTTTTTTGCCAATTTTCTTATTTCTTATTCTTAGTTACCATATAACTTTATTTTATTGTCGAGCATTTTAATCTACTACTTATTGGTAATGACATATGTCAATAGAAACACTAATTTTTTTACACTGACCTTTTATTCGCCGAAATTGCTAAAATACTATGTTAGTCTTAATACTTTTTTGCTTCTATTCTTTTAAGATTTTCTTTGTGGTCAATATTATTTTGTAAATAGTTATTCCTTTTTTATTATTCTTAATTTGTTTAAATTTTTTTCAAATGGTTTTTTTTTCCATAGCCTGGAACTTTAAATGAAACATGTATTTTTATATAGTCAGCTGATAATACAGCTGATATGAAATCGATGAGATTTAAAAATCCTTAATAATAGCTTAAAAGAGAACCCAACAGGGCCCCGCAAAGCCTCTACACTCAATTCAGTGTTAGCTCAGCCTAGCTTTCCCATTCAGGTAAGTAAATATAGCTGAGACTGCTTTTTATCTAGTTAGATTAGCTAATGATTTTGATTGATTTGGGCTTCCGCACGTAGACACATAAGTGTACATTTACGTTCCTTGTGAATAAATGGCATTTATTTTCACACGTTACGTGATCGTCTTGGTCACATGTTGTTGTATCTGGAGTCGGGTCTAATGTCCGACTCCCTGACCCATTTCACGTAGAAGACCAATTTGCACACTCACTCGGATGAATAGGTGCACGGCCTCTTGTAGGAAGAGTAAATTCTAGAATACTACAAACGAGAGATTTTCTATTATGCACATGATGGCATAGTGAGCTATGCCGATAAAGCTCGGCAGAGCAGAAGATCTAATGGGTCTCCAGTAATGTACTGATAAAAATCTTCCCAAATTAACTCAGCAAATCGATGCTGTTAATGCAACTGAAGTATCTGCCCTTAGAAGGGGAAATAGTCCCTATAAAACTTGGTTTATACTTAACTTCTTTGCGAGTATTGTTTATTCATAAACTATGTAAAGTGCCCTCTTGCTGTTCAAATTAACTCAAATACTGTGTTAACAGACTCTAAATTAATAAGGCTTTGCTGAATTTCAACTATTCCATAATTAGGCTAACAATTTTTATCACCTAAGAATAAAAGTCATTCAATCTTGAAAGAAAAACTAAAAATAGCAAAATTAATATAATTTAAATTATATTAGGGTATCGCTTTTCTGATGTTTTAGGCACCATGATAGAAACTAATTTTAAAAACATATCTTTTTGTTATGTTTGTAAAATTTTTCACTATAAGTTGTTTTTCAGCAGGCAAACCTTTTCAAATGTTCAAAGCAATAAAATTAAAAAATGCTTACCATCATTTTTTTAAACTTAATCTTTCCCATGTTCTATAAATATAGACACTAATCATAAAAAGTGGTACAAAGTAGTGGTGATGTAAGATCACACAAAAGTAAAATAAAACCCTTAAAAAGTTCTTTTCATAAATAATATCATGTCACTTGAATATTTCTGAATGTAATTTTAAGGATACTTATTACCAGTCATAATTGTAAGTGAAAATAGATACTCTCAGGCTTTATTTTTGCCCATAAAATGTTCTTTTGTTTGTTTGTGAAAGTGAATTTCTGAACTCACTGTTTTCTGACCGCTTGGCTGCATTTCCAGCAGCAAGGTGTAAGAAATTCGAGCAACACTTCTCTGTACGCACGTGGGCGTGTGTCTACGCATGCGCAGCTGGATTCTCCCAGTGAGGGAAATGGACATATTTGAAGCACTGGGATGGAAATGGAATTTCCCTCATTGGGAGAATGAACACATTTGAGAATGAAAATCGAACCAAGTCAGGAATTTTCAATCTGAGATCTATGAACAGGCCTTACCCTCTGAATCCCTAAAACTATACTGATTTGGGGCTGTATAAATCTTTTTTTTTTTTTTTTTAAGAAAGAGATTCGGAGCATTCACCACAACCTGAGCGGCACCTGTGACAAGAAGGGAAAGCGTTCCTTAGCTAGGAGCAGGTGTAACGTACCTGAGCAACAACCTCTGAGTTCTCTGCAAATCCGCCGTCATGACGATCTGGGGAAATACGTGGACATTTCATCCAGAGAGAAAAGCAAGGCATCTCTCAAACCCTGTGCCATCTTTAAAAATGTCAATATTCGAGAGTGTTTTGCTTGTGCGTTCTGTATTTTTGGCAGCTCTCTGAAACTGCCCAATAGAAAAACGTAAATCTCGGCTTTCTATTAACCGATGAATTTAACCACGGAAATAATGTGCACCTACATTTCAAAACGTACAGAATGAGCATGCCCTAACTATTTAAAGTTGTGCATATTTTCAATGTCTAAAAAAAAAAAAATTTAAATAATCACATTTTGGCTTTCAAATTACTCTTGCTTTAAAGACGACAGCAAAATCTTTTTACAGAGTTTTCCCAGGAGCGTCTGCTCGTCATAGAGGAGGCTATACAGAGACTGAGAATTTGAACAGTGTGTTCTAAAGACACACGGACCAAGAGGAGACACAACCAGATGCATCGTTCATTCAGAAGGGAAAAGCGCTTGGGATTTTGAAGGGTAGCATCACAGCCAAGCAGTTTTCAAAGTGTGGTCCATGCACCCGGAAAATTCCTCTTGGCCTAAGTTCCAGAATGAAGCACAGAGAAACGGATGATGAAAAATACAGAAAAGATCTCATACATATAAATTGAAGTCTTGGAGTCAGAGGGGAGAGATTGGAGCAGAAGCAATATTTGAAAAGACGGCAAAGGAAATCATAGCGTGGAGTTGACAAGCCCAATAAACCACATGCGAGATGGATAAACGGAGAAGCGCAGCT
>NW_011889205.1:460467-488680 GCF_000151845.1 Pteropus vampyrus | reverse complement strand
TGAAAGTGAATTTCTGAACTCACTGTTTTCTGACCGCTTGGCTGCATTTCCAGCAGCAAGGTGTAAGAAATTCGAGCAACACTTCTCTGTACGCACGTGGGCGTGTGTCTACGCATGCGCAGCTGGATTCTCCCAGTGAGGGAAATGGACATATTTGAAGCACTGGGATGGAAATGGAATTTCCCTCATTGGGAGAATGAACATATTTGAGAATGAAAATCGAACCAAGTCAGGAATTTTCAATCTGAGATCTATGAACAGGCCTTACCCTCTGAATCCCTAAAACTATACTGATTTGGGGCTGTATAAATCTTTTTTTTTTTTTTTTTAAGAAAGAGATTCGGAGCATTCACCACAACCTGAGCGGCACCTGTGACAAGAAGGGAAAGCGTTCCTTAGCTAGGAGCAGGTGTAACGTACCTGAGCAACAACCTCTGAGTTCTCTGCAAATCCGCCGTCATGACGATCTGGGGAAATACGTGGACATTTCATCCAGAGAGAAAAGCAAGGCATCTCTCAAACCCTGTGCCATCTTTAAAAATGTCAATATTCGAGAGTGTTTTGCTTGTGCGTTCTGTATTTTTGGCAGCTCTCTGAAACTGCCCAATAGAAAAACGTAAATCTCGGCTTTCTATTAACCGATGAATTTAACCACGGAAATAATGTGCACCTACATTTCAAAACGTACAGAATGAGCATGCCCTAACTATTTAAAGTTGTGCATATTTTCAATGTCTAAAAAAAAAAAAATTTAAATAATCACATTTTGGCTTTCAAATTACTCTTGCTTTAAAGACGACAGCAAAATCTTTTTACAGAGTTTTCCCAGGAGCGTCTGCTCGTCATAGAGGAGGCTATACAGAGACTGAGAATTTGAACAGTGTGTTCTAAAGACACACGGACCAAGAGGAGACACAACCAGATGCATCGTTCATTCAGAAAGGAAAAGCGCTTGGGATTTTGAAGGGTAGCATCACAGCCAAGCAGTTTTCAAAGTGTGGTCCATGCACCCGGAAAATTCCTCTTGGCCTAAGTTCCAGAATGAAGCACAGAGAAACGGATGATGAAAAATACAGAAAAGATCTCATACATATAAATTGAAGTCTTGGAGTCAGAGGGGAGAGATTGGAGCAGAAGCAATATTTGAAAAGACGGCAAAGGAAATCATAGCGTGGAGTTGACAAGCCCAATAAACCACATGCGAGATGGATAAACGGAGAAGCGCAGCTAGTGCTGACGAACGAAGCCAAGAAGAAAACCGAAAGCTGACGAAGAAAAAGCAAGTTACATCGAAGGAACAACTAAGGCTAACGGCGTCACCGCTGAGCTCGCCAAGGGAGGAAACAGAATGAGAGAAGAATATTGAAAGATACAAATGCAGACAAGAAAGGAAAGAAATGAGAACATAGATCAGGGTATGTAAATAGCAAACCAATAATAAGATGGTAAATTGAAACCCAAATGAGTGAAATATCGACTGGAAATGACGGCTAGATTCCAGCTCAAAGCCCAAGATTGTCAGACTGAAAATAAAGCTTTGCGTGGCATCAACACGCCTAAAATAAAAGAATGGAGAAATTCGAAGGACGAAAGAAGGCATATCAAAAGCACTTTAGGAAAGAAAAAAAGCACTAGATAGACAGGAGAATGAGGAATTATGATAAAATTTCAGTTTACCGTCAGACAGAGGAGCCTGGGGTGACGCAGGGGAGACATGAGTCTCTCGCTGCCCAGTGCCACCCTGCACTTCGGTGACTCTCGAGTGTGAAGATCTCCTTGAATTTTGCACCCTACGCGCTTCAACTGACTCTTCCTAGCCCCAGCCCTGTCATGAGATAAAACAGTTCTAAATGTCTGTGCATCTAATAGCTTAGCGTTAAAAGAGAAAAATCAAAACTCAATAGAATTAGGAGATAAAATGACACATCTGTATTTTGTCGTTGGATATATTAATATGTGTCTTCCTACAATCATTTGGATAAGCAAACATTAACAAAAAGAGAAGAAAATATTTGAAAAATATGACTAACAGGCTTAACCTGTTAGTTATATATAGTAACTACATTGTTTTATATGTATTAATTCAAATATGTACAAAACATTTAAAAATTCACCACATGCTGAGCCATGAAGCAGTTCCCACCAACTTCAAAGAATTTAAAACATGCAAAATATGTTGTTCTCTGATTACAGCACAATTGAGCATCAATATCTAAAAGTTTACTAAAAATCCTTCCACATTTGGGAATAAAGAGCTGTACTTCTAAGAACCCATGAATAAAATAAGAAATCAAATGGGAAATGAGAGAATATTCTGATCTGAATGATAAGGAAAAATTGTCCACATTGAAACATGATAAGTACAACTTAAACAGTGAGTCGCAAGTGTCAAAAGTGTATTAGAACTTACTACAGACTTGCTCTGAGGGAACCACCCTAAAGAAACAAATAGTCAAAGATTATGGTAGTAGAATTTTAATAACAATTTCTCAAGGTAGGGGAATAACTCAGATATTCTGAATTCATCATTTGCAATAATATAGTCACCAAAACCGTTCATTTGAAGTATCTGCACGTTATAAAATTAATTTAAAAACCAAACTACAAAATTGTCTAAGGTAGTATAGTCTTGGGTATCTTATGTATGTCAACAAAACATTAATCATGTTTTCTCTCAAGCGTCTGAATTAAAGTTAAGAATTTAACAATGGTGATGATGAGGAGGATTTCTTCTGTCTTGTGCTAGTTTTTTAAAAACAGATTATTTAATCAGAAAAAAACAAAAAGCTGCTTTTAAATACTTGAGTATTCCCAACCCTAGATAACAGAAGACCACGTAATACAAGTCAGTTTGGGCGTTTACTGTGTACAGCACTTAGGACGACAATAGCTGTCAGCTGGGACTAGCTGGAGTCACCGTCCGAGTGAGCCACAGGGCCGAGCCCCATCTCGACCACCCACATTCTCCACCGCTATATGATGACCTCTGCTCCGGGGCCTCCCGGGTCGTCCCTGCCCCCGGGGCAGACAACAAGAGCTGGCCCATCACTCCGGGTCCCTTTTCCACGCCAACCCGCTGTTCTGGGGCTTCCCCGTGACCCACCAGCTCTCAGGATTTGTCACTTGCATTCCAACTCCACGTTAAGCCCTGGCCTTTACTGGCCTGTGGCCACACGAACCGCTGGCCCACTTGACCACTGTTTGCCAAACACCAACCTGAGCACAGGGAATCGAAAAGGCAAAAGTCCCTGTCCTGTGGAGCTATGACCCAGTGGTAAAGAAGGAGTCTCAACAACGTGCAGAAAGTGATGAAATTCTACAAGGTCCTGAGGCACAGGAGGCGTGGGGACACGCAGTAAGGGGCCGGACGGGGCAGTGGCAGGAGCGCTGGACACAGCAACATTTACATGCAGCCGTCAGGACAGAATTTAATTTAAAGACCACTAGAACCATCTGACTTTGCAAAGTCCTGAAAATCTTAAATGCCTTCCTGGACTAAGAGGGCTTCTGGGAGGATGAAAGGGCTTATGTACATCCAAGGCCCCGAGGAACGCACATCCCGCCGTGGCTGAAGCTGCTATTTTGGGGTCTTACCTACGTGTCTGTGCGAGGTAAGCTAGCCTCCTCCCCTCTTCTCTGGCTTCCGTTCTTTGAGCACCCTTCGAAACCATCTTAAAGCGAATTAGACCACTTGGGAATATTTTACTTCAGTCATAGGAACCATCTCTTATTTTTCATCTTCCGACGACCCTGCATTGCCATTGGCAGGAGGGCCATGCGCACCCCAGTGACGTGCAACACGCAGCCGTAGAAGTTCTAAGCACTGATGAGTCTTCACGGGATAAAGTTTCTGGCTCCAGAAATAAATTTAGGTGAACGGAAAATTACTCATCAGAAAATCAAGAGCGCATTTTACCCCCTCGGCTGAATTGCTCCGCAGCCTAACCAAAACAAAACAGTATCAGCTTTGAGCGTCTCTAATACGTTCCTTTATTGCAGACAGCTTTTGAATGACATTAAAACCACAGGATCGGAGCTGCCACGAGTTGCATTTTATCAGCACAAATGAGGGTGCTTTTTTTTGCCATACAAATTAGAGCAATTATTTCAACTCAAGCTGCGAGAGATCTGGGGAGAATGATTGCACATATATTATTCAAAAAGAAAGAAAGAAAGGGAAAAAGAAGAAATGATCACGGTGGGATTCTGTGATACAGTGTTTGGTTTTGTTGTGTGTTTTTTTAATCCAGCCACTTAGTAGTAATTTATCGCCCTACTGCTCTCATACTTTGCTGAATTCAGAAGGTCTATACTTGCCACGTCTACAACTAAAGATATTCATAATCTTTTAAATATGCCATAAACCAAGTTAGATATCAATTAAAAGCTCTCGATTATAAATTAAGAAGTCATTAAATCAAAAATTTTTAAAACAAGCCTCGAAGTTTTCCTATACTCCAACCTCATACATTTAGTAAATCCTTCAACTACGCTTACCCACACTGCACAGCCTCATGCCCTGTGCTGGGGAGTATCCACAAGAGTGGATATGGAGCATCCATGTCACCTCATCGGCTTGCCACTAACATTTTTTTTTTTTTAACACAAGCCCAGATTAAAGGGAAGTTCGTGACCTGCAGCTTGCATTGACATATTCGAGTGTCGGACAGAAAATACAAATGAAATGTCTTCTTACTTTTATGTACGAAAGTGAATTTCCATTTTTTACAAACCTTAATAGAAACGATTGTGCTTTCAAAAGTGTGAAATTTCACCTTCTCCTTTATATGAATTGAATTGAAAAACTTCAAATTAAAGTTGAAATGATAATTATATCCATTCAAAAGCCATTTGTACTTTTGCTTTGAATCTAATCACAAAACTGAGGCTGAACCAAACGCAGCAGAGGAAGGAATTGGTGTCAAGACCTTCGTGAATTCAGTAGGGGCTGCTTGGCGAGACAGGTGGGGCGGGCGCAGGTGAGGCAAAACAAGATGGCGGCCTCCATGGGGAGCGGTTCAGCGCCTCCTTTAATTAGCGGCAGAATGGAGCAATGACCGTTAACTCTGGCAAAGCTGAAAGTGAATTCTTGATTCTTCCAAAAGCAGTTCTGGAGGTTTACTTGTCCAGAGAGGGAAAAAAAAAAAAAGGAAAAGGAAAAACACATTCTGATTGCTGGTGAGATGCGTAGTTTGTATATAAACGTCATTTGGGAATCATCAGTTTATGCAAGCTGCCCACTCATTATCTGATATGTGTGGGTAAATACTAGTTAGTGCCAATCAGTTACAACTTGGTAGTTAGCAGATCAGTTCTGTGTTAATGGTGTGACAGCTGTAATTGGAAAGGGAGAAAGTCGCCAGTCAACATCCCTTGAAAATAATTTCTACAAGAATTAATGAAAATTTCATGAATGAATCTCCCCAAGTGTGCTTCTGTTAAAATACAGTCATTTTTCTAGGGTCTCGTGGTTTTTCGCTTGAAGTTTTTAAAACGACATTGCCTACCGACGGTATTTGATAATGCTTCCATGTGGGAGAATCCCTCGAGCCCACTGGAAATAGAAATCGAGTTCAGTTATTAATTTTTTAAAAAGTCTCTTTCAAACTCATATGAAATGCTTTCATATTTGAGAAGAATTTTGGAAGGATAGACGTCAGATATTTTCCTTCTCCTTCCCCCATTCTAGTTTGCTTCCTTTAATTTGAGTATATCGGTGCTTTCGGTTTGTTTTTGTTTTTGTTTTTTCCAGGAAAACTCAACCTCAAGAACAAAGCACTAAGGATTAGTGACATTCTAATGAGACAGAAAGATATATCAACATTATTAAAGATACATTTTGTTGGGGTCTTTTATATAATAAACTAAACTTAGTTATCTTTTTTAAAAAGTAGGTATTTGAATTCATATCTTTTTATTTGAGTATCAGGAGGTATTTTCAACTCAATACAAAGTAGCAAACACCTACATGATTTCAACTGAGGCATAACTAGCACAAGATGCCCTTCAATCAGATGCCATAAGTCACACTCTGAGTATCAGAAGGAAATTGCAATATGAATATACATAAATCATTAAAAATACAATCTGCCTTTTCAAGCTCTGTATGAATTAGAATGAGGTAAACTACATGGCCATATTTCAAGACTGGAAGGAAACTCAGAATAATTTCTACTGGATGAAGAACAGAGATACGTTATTATGATAAAAAATTTCTCCAAACTACCATTAACGTCTAGTACAAAGAAAAGATAGCAATTACTATTATTAGATTAAATAACAGAAATAAAAAATGCCTGAGTGTGTGGCAGAGAATGGGTAGATTAAATACAAGGAAATATATTTTAATTATAAGGCAAATTGAGCAACGAAACCATCGGCAAGGGTAATTCACTTCCGCCACTATCAAAGCTGGCTTCAGATCTAGTAAAACGTTCTTTTAGAAAGCTTTTTTTTTTAACGTCATTGTTTATTAATTTGCCAATGTTCCTATAAAGAAATGGCCTTTGAGGGTTCCTTGTACTGCACGAAAGATATCGTAATCTAATTAAATATGATTTGATATGAAAATTAGCTAATCTCGAGGTTTTTTTCGATTTTGTTCCAAACGTTTAACATACCTCCAGAAACCAAGAGTTTAAAGAGGGGAAAAACATGACCATTTGAAATAACACTTGGCGTAGAGACAATGTGGTACATATGAAGACGTAAAAGTCCTTTGGCTGCTAACCCCGAGCTGCTTCTGCGATGACAAAGTTGCCTGCACTGGGGAATTGATAGTTGGACTCATTTCAATCCTTTGCTGAAATAAAAGATTTCCTATGTGTAGAACAGTTTTATAAGGAGAAAAAGGTATTTATTCATTATGTAAATATACAGAAGAAAATAATCACGACTAGAGAAAAGAACGACTTAAGTGTATTTTAAACCTATATGAGCTGGGTCATTCCCATGGAGCTTTCAAAGATTTTTTTTTTTTTTTTGCCTCTCTTTCAATTTTCTTTTGTCGTTTCAAATTATAGTTCTAGAAAGAGAGCATTGCTTAGTGGTTAGCATAATGGGCCGCCATCATGATGAGATAATTAACGGAGGAATTTGAGGCCTTAAAACGAAAAGAAATGTAAGGCTCACTTTTCTAGTAATAAATGTTGTGACTTAGATCGGGCCTACATCAGCTTAAGGTTCCAGTGACAGAGGACACACACACACACACACACACACACACACACACACGAGATAAATGACCTGCATTTATTAAATGCTTCTAGGTGCCAGATACTCCACTAATAGCTGCAAACGAAAGGTGAAAACAGGCAGTAAAATCAAATCATCGATTAATTACAATTGGGATCGGTACCCCAAAGGAAAAGTATGGGATACGTAACTAGAGAGTCTAAGGTTTGATAAAAATGGAAGGCTTGCTCAGAAAACTGAAATGTAAAGGAATAAACCAGGAAAAGTAACAGGGTGGCAGGTGGAGGGAGGATATTCCAGACATGGAAAATGGCATTGCAGCGGCCGGGCTCAGAGAAGGAAGGATGAGTGTGTGGCGGGTGCATAAAACCCGCAAAGGAAGTGCAGCCGGATGAAGCTGAAGAGCCAGTGACGCCCTCAGTCACGCAGGCTTTCAAGGGTCCGTTATGAATGCTGTGGTTCATCCTAAAACCACGTGGAATGATACGAGTGTGAAGCAGGAAATGACATGATGATTTGACATGTTGACTCGAAGAGATGTGCACCACCAAAACCCTTAGGGAACTGGCCAGAAGTGTGAATTCCAGTGAGGGAAGGACTCAGGCAAATCCAGGCTCAATTTAATTACAAGCTGAGGTCCCGGTGTCTTAATCCCAGTGGTAACAGGAATATCTGCTTATTTTGCTGATATTCAAATGAGACTGTGACAAGCACAGGGATCCTGGGCCTTGCTCACTGTGCATCAAAACCCAAGCCAGTGACGTGAGACCCAGATTTCATGTTGGAAACATGACCCGCCGAGCTCCGGGGATGAGGGTTGGCAACGGGCAGACCGGGCTATGAGAACCTTGATTCAGAGGAAGAGGGGCTGGGGGAAGGCTTGGGGCCCTGCTCTGGGCTTAGCAGACACCGGGGGTACAGACTAGGGCAGTGTGGGGTGTGTTGGCGAAGCCCTGATACATACGCTTGAGGTATTTTCTTTTCCTTCCTGAGAGAAGCAGTTGAAAGTGTCTTTGTTGTTCTTCTGGTATTGTTTACAAGATCCTAGATGACCGTACTGGGTTTGCATTGCTGCTGAAACATATTACTGCAAATTTCATGGCTTAAAACAGCACGTTTATTGTCTTATAGTTGTGGAGGCTGAAAAGGCTGAAATGGGTTCCACTGGGCTAAAATCAGGGCGTTGGCAGGACTGCGTTCCCTTCTGAGGCTTTAGGAGAAACACGCAGACCTGTCTTTCTCGCGCTCTAGAGGCTACGCACGTTCCTTGTCACGGTCCCTTCCTCACATCTCTCCAGTTCTGCTTCTTCGACTCCCACCCTCTTTCCCCCAGAAGCACCTTTACGGTGACGCTGGGCCCACCCGGGTAATCCAGAATAATTTCTGTCTCAAGATCCTTCACTCGATCCCATCCACAAAATCCTTTTTGCTATGTTGTGATAATAAAAAATAAAAATTCGACATTTGCCCTCTGTTCTTAGCACATGGCTCCTAAAAGGCTTGGCATCGCAAGAGCGATCGGAGTGCCTTTCGGATGCTAATGAGATGACTGGTGCCTGGGGTTCCCCAGAGAACTTCGAGGTGGAGGCTGATCACCAGAAAGACCAAGGCATGTGTATTTATTCAGTTCTCCGGATCGATAAAACCAGGACGATATACACAGATGTGTATGAGGGGCGATTTGTTACAGGAATTGACTTACGCAGACAGACGTGGAGGCCGAGAAGTACCAAAAATTGCCATCTGCCTGCTGGAGAACCAGAAAAGCTGGTGATTTAATTGAGTCCAAGTCCAAAGGCCTGAAAACAAGGGGTCCCACAGTCTAATGGGCCAACAACCAGGAGATGGATGTCTGAGGATGGGAGAAGAAACAGAGGGAGCTTTCCCCATCTTCATCTTTTTGTCCTATGGGGGCCTTTTACGGATCGGACGCTGCCAGCCCACGTTGGGGAGGGAGGGTCTTCTTTGCTCAGTCTACCGAACCAAGTGCGAATCTCTTCTGGAACACTCTCTCAGACACAGCCAGAAATTACCACCTACCAGCTGACTGGGCATCCCTTAGACCAGTCCAGTTGACATATAAAATCAACCATCATAGCATGATTGGAGGGTCGAAACTTGCAGTCCTACCCACTCCCGACCTCCGGGGAGGAAAGAAAGGCTGGAAACTAGGTCGATCACCAAAGGCCAATGATTTAATCGATCGCGCCTACATAATGAAACCTCCGTAAAAACTCCTACAGGACGGTGTTCAGAGAGCGTCCAGGCTGGTGAACACATTGAGGTCCTGCAAGGTGACACACCTGGAGAGGGGCTTGGAAACCCCTTTCCTTCCCCCATATTTTGGACTACACATCTCTTCCACTGAGTTATATCTATTATAATAAATCAGTAAACATAACGTGGTTATAGAAGGGTCTCTGTGATAAATCTGACCCAAAGTGACCTCACAGGTGATTCGATCATAAAATTCCTAACTGGGCAGGTCACAGTGAGTAGTCAGGCCCAGGATGTAAAACGTTTCTCTCTCCTCGAGCCAGCCCTGCCCCTCATTTCTGTGCATCTAGGTTAATGCAGCTGTGAAATGCTGGAGTGACCCTCTTTTTTCAGACCTCTGGGAGGCATAACCACCCACGAGGGACACACATTTTCCCCACCCTGATTTCTCCCAGCTGCATGTCATCTTCCTTACCTTCCCTCCTCAATTCCAAAAGCATAGAAGAAGCTGAAACGCTGCCATTCTCGGGAGCAGTGTCTCGGTCTACGGAGGTCTCTCTTACTGGCGTGTCTTCTGTTTGGCTCAAATAAACTCTAACAGGCTCATAAAATTTCTCTACGGGTTTGGTCATCCTTATGTCACCAATAAGTAAAGTGAGTTCCTGAGTCGTGTGAGCCATGCTAGAAAATTATCAAAACTGAAAGGGGAAGGGAATGTTATGGGGACCCCAACTTTGTAGCCAAGTCAGACAGAAGTGTAGGTACCTGTGGCTGCTTGTGACTGGTGTCTGAAGTGAAGATGGTCCTGTGAGACAGGCCCTGAAACCTGTGGGATTTGACATTAACTCCAGGTACTTATTTTTATATCGATTTTACAATATATCAGTTGTGCTCTCTTTCAAATAAGAAGAATTAAATTGAAAAAAAGACTCAAAGAGTCAGCTCAGATTTCATCTTCTAGATACAATACAAATTTATTTCAAGGAATCAATAGAAATTAGGCAGAACAACCCCGGTCCAGACTGAATTAGAAAAGCAGAGACAGCAACAAAGGGTTGACCTTGGGAGAGGTCACGAACCCGCAGGAAATTTCCCTTCCTGCTGTAAGTCAGCGTGCGCCAGGCTGCCTGAGGGACACAGGCGCCCCACACTGAAAGCTTCTCCCTAATCTATAACCGAACTAATGAACTGAATTCTTTTTCTGCTATTCATTCATTCAGTCGGTCGTTCATTTCGTCATTCAATAATATTCCCCTACACTGATTAAGGTTCCTCGGACACAGCAGTGAATAAAACAAAGCATCTCCTCTCATAAAATTCACATTCTAGTTGGGAGAAAAGTAATAAATGGTCATCGTATCAGGGAGCACTGAGTT
Source organism: Pteropus vampyrus (assembly GCF_000151845.1). NCBI lineage: Eukaryota > Metazoa > Chordata > Mammalia > Chiroptera > Pteropodidae > Pteropus > Pteropus vampyrus. The sequence continues at coordinate 477,893 of NW_011889205.1, read as the reverse complement.
CTGTGAAGGAAAATAATGCAGGATGAGGTCATAGGGAGAGGAAGGAATAAAGGAATAAGACATCTGAGCAAGAACATTTAAGCAGAGCCCTAAAGGAGAGAAAGGGTGTAGTCTGAATGGGTATTTAGGGGGTTGGCAGAGAGGAGAGCAGAAATCAAAACTGTGTCCTTGGCACGTTTTGAAGACAGCAAGGAGCCGGTGGGTTGAAGAGGAGAAAGCTAGGGGACATTTGGAACGTAATGGCACGAGAGACGTGGCCTCGGGGCTGACCAGGCGGGTCAAGCCTCCGAATTTTATTCTCAGGTCACTGACGCAGGACACAGTACAGGGTCCTAATTTACATTTTTAAAGGTGGGCAGCAGCTTGCCGGCTACCGGGGAGGCATAAGTGGCAATAAAAATAACACAGAAAGTAGTTTGCTGTTGCAGGAAGTAGGGCGACTTTAATTAGAACCCCACTTAAGCGCTGGGATGTGCAAAGGGAACCGGAGGGAGGGCCGTGGGCTGGCGGGGAGCGGGTGGCGAGCCCACCTCGCACTGCCCACCCCGGGAGAGCCGTCGAGGCGTCCGCGGTCGGCTGCCAGCACAGAGCCCCGGGCAGCCACGACCACGCCTGCGGAGACCTGGGCTTCTCCCCGACACTGGGTCTCTGTGGGCGGAGGGGCTCGCCCCCAAAGAGAGACGGTCAGGTGAAACGGAAATGGTGCACGAGCGAAGCCCAGGCCATGGGAAATGGCTGGGTACAGAAAGCTCTTTACTGTCAAGGTGACCGCGGGAAATCCAGTACAGAAAACGCCTGGGGGAAGGATCTCTTCCAGCAGAGGATCTGAGCCCTACGCCTCGTCTCCTCCCTGGGACATCTGGATAAACAAATTAGGAGCAGAAACAGACCCCCGTCATCAACAGCTATGCTGAAAAGTATGAACCAGACCCTTACAGTCTCCAAATAGACAGCGTCCGGGCCCAGCTATGAATATTTCGTACTAGTTCAGTAATATTTTTCTATCCTAATTCTTGAGAGTTTATAACAACCTAGATATTTTTATCTTATGCCTGTGCAAAGACAATTAAATCAGACGGGTAGGTTTAAAGGTAGTTGAGACAGAATATACCTAGAGCATAATAAAGTTGGGGGCTGGCAGGTTGACTCCGTTTCACCCGCCAGCTCTTCCACACATTAACCATGAGATCGCAAAGACAGTGCTCGACTGTCTAAAGATTTCGCTTTCTGATTTAAGAAATGGGGATTAGAAGAAGAACAGGATAGAAAGTCTCCACTTGGTCATTCATTTGACAACCGTATTTTGAGTATCTACTGTGACGTGCACTGAGCTAGAAAAATCAACGAGGCTTTCGACAGCTGTACAGAAGACATATCCACCAAATAATAGAATTAATAAGCCTGTAAGTCCTCTAAAGAAGCTCAAAATATTCCATGAGAGTCATAGAAAAAAGAAACCTGGCCTAGACCAGGCTTGAAGCTGTGGGGTGAGGGTCGAGGGAGGAGTTCTCTGAAGAATGCAGTTTGAGCAGGGATGGCAAACAAGGAGAGAGCCTGCAGAATAGCCTGTTACCTGCCATTAGTTAAGCGCTCAATGAAAATGTCTTCTTTCCTGCAAGAAAAAAAAAAGGCAATCAACCTACAGCACTAATGAAACGCCCCTGGAGTTCACACCAACATCGGGGAAGACCAGGCGAGCTGACTCAAAGTCTGCTGCTCTGGCTATAACCACCAGATGCTGCGGAACGCGGGGCTAGGAGGGGACACGCAGAGACTAGCTGGAAATGTCCTTCCCCGCACCCCGAGCCTACCTGCTTGCCTGACTCTCTCCTCTTTCAAGCCACGCAAAGCTTTTAGTAAAAGAAATGTCTCAACATCTTGCTGGCTCCAATCAATACGGTCCATCCGCAGCCCTCCCCACTGAGAGGACTATACAAATAGCATCTGAAATTTAGTCTTAAGCCTCTGGGGAGCAAAATGCAGGTAAGTGAGGGGGAGTGTTTTTGCTCTGAATTCTGATACCTGACATTTGGACCTGAAAAGTCCGTGGGAATGACAGAAGAGTAAAGCAAAGCAAGAAATGAGAGTCTCACAGGGAAATTATGTCACCGAGATGTTTTCTATCGTTTCCCTTCCTTTTAAACTTTGACCTTAAGGTTAGAAGACTTCTCAGAGCTTTTTAATCCGATTTTCTGTGGGCGAAGAACTTGGAGGGGCTGCTCATCCTGGAACGCTTTGAACAAACTGGGCCTGGAGGAAGCTCTGTCTTGCTTTGTCTGCTGAGATCTGTGCTCTGTGACAGGGGGCACCCGCAGAATGGACAGGAGCACAGGACAGAGAGTCAGTTCAGAGCGGTTCGCTGTCTCTGTTTCATTCCCCTACGCTTTCCTTCGAAATGAGTAAAAGTGCCAGGCGATCCTCACCGTCACCTTCTAAACGACCCTAACCCTTAGATGTTTTTCATCTTTCCATAAAGGAGAAATTTGCCCCCGGGTAAAGTAGCCATACAAATAGATAGTTTTAGACAAGTTGGAAGGAATCTTATGGAGAATCTAGTTCACACCCACTTTTCAAGGACGCGATAATGAAGGCCTACATAGATTCAGTGACTTTCGCAATACGTTACTTTTAGCGTCACTTAAAACCTAATCAGACGCTGGAGGGGACGGGGGACAATTGGTATATGCGCTATCCCCTGGTTGTCAACTAGTGTTTTAAATGGTGATCTGCCAACCCAGACCACATTAATTAAATCTTCAGAAGATATTCTTTCAAATTCATGTATTTCTCTACACGTTGGTCCAATCTCTCTAAGCGGTCCTCATTTGCTCTGTTCTGCCTCGTTTGCGACACCGACAGATTGCATTTCCTAAAGACGCCTGCATCGGTATCTCCCATGCCACACGCTCTTCGAAGTCGCTACCTTGCTGCCTTCTAGCCCAGGAGTGCGTCTATGTTCCCTTCCCTTTGATTGGGGCAGGCTTTCGATGTCTTCGTCACAGAAGTGATACTGTGTGACTTCCAAGGCTGGGGCATAAAGGGCAAGCAGCCTCACCAAAGCGTCACTGTCTTATTCCTGATCTCAGAGGAAACCCTTTCAATTTTTCTCCATCGAGTATGATGTTAGCTGTGGGTTTGTCATCCATGGCTTCGATTACATTGACGTATGTCCTTTCTATACACGACCTATTAAGAGATTTTATCATGAAAGGATTTTGCATGTTGTCAAATGCCTTTCCTGCCTCTATTGAGATGACTATGTACTTCCGAGCTTCATTTTATTAATGTGATGTATCGCATTATTGATTGTGTATGTCGAACCATCTTGTGTCCCAAGGATAAATCTCACTTGGTCACGGTGTATAATCCTTTAGATGTGTTCTTGAATTTGGTTTGTTAATATTTTGCTGAGAATTTTCGCATCTATATTCATCAGGGATGTTAGTCTATAGTTTTCTTGTGGTATACTCACGTGGTTTTGGTATCGAAGTAATGCTGGCTTCGTAGAATGAGTTTGGAAGTGTTTCTCTCCCCTCTCTTGATATTTTAGAGTAGATTAAAGAGGATTGGTGTTAATTCTTCTTTAAATATTTGGTAGGATCCACCAGTGAAACTGTCCGACTCTGGAGTTTTCTGTGTTGGGAGACTATTTTTGTTACTGACTCAGTCTCTTGACTTGTTATCGGTCTGTTTGGATTGTCTATTTCTTCCGGATTTAGTCTTGTGTACCCCGATTTCTTTATCCATTCATTCATCGAAAAAGACATTTAGGTCGTTTACAAATCTTGGCTTTCATGGGCGATGCTGCAGGGAACAGGGGGTGCAGATCTCTCTCTGAGATACCGACTTCTTGTCTTTCAGCTATGCCCCGGTTAGGATTGCTGCATTGCATGTTGGTTCAGCTTTTAATTTTCTGAGGAACCACCATACCACTTTCCATAATGGATGTACCAATTTAAATGTGCACCAACACCGTATAAGTATTCCCTTGTCTCCATATCCTTGCTAACATTTGTCATCTCTCGTCTTGAAAATAGCCATCCTTGTAGATACGAGGTGATATCTCATTGTGGTTTTGCTTTGCATTTTCCTTACGATTAGTGATGTTTTCATATACTCGGGTTTCATATACTCTGGGGTTTTTTTCAGATCATATAAATTCCTTGCCTTTTTTCTTTTTCTTTTTAAAATTAAATTCCAGTAAAATTCAATGTACATTATTATTTTCAAAATAAAATGTAACAATTTACATATAACGGAAAAAGAGAATTTTAAAATGTTAGCAATACAAGAAAATAGAAACCATTTTTCATTTTCTCATTGCATAGTCCAGCTCTGTATCTTTTAGGTATATTAAAAGTCTCTGTCCTGGTAAATTTCTGCATATGCAAATGGAATCATGATATAAATAAATTCAAAACAAGGAGCTTAAAATTCGACTTTGTTTATGTTAAATTTGGTTCATTTATGTTAAAAAAATGCATTGGTATCTTAGGAATTACAAAACCTCTTGTAATTATAAGTTGGACAATGAATAAGGTAAGATTTCTAATTTGACTTTTAAACATCTAATGCACAGATTACATTTTGAATATTGGAAATTAAAGTTCTTTAAAATAGATACCAAGCTTATTATTTTATGTGTGGACAAAAGCATATAAAATTCAAAGTAAATGTTAAGGGTTTTTTTTTTTTTATTTATGCACGTTCAAGTGTGTGCATTTCAATGGCTGAATATTTATTAGTTTATGTGCCCATGAAAGATGACACTGGCTGCATGCTCTGGCTTGTGACATGACTTGTCTTTTTTGATCAACAACGAATTTGGGCTTCAGTGATCATATTGACTCTTTCCTTTTAATAAAAAAAATCCTGTAGTTTAAATAATGACAATAATTTAATTCTTATATACATAAAATGTTCTTAATTATAAGAAAAATAACTAATTTGGAAAAAAATAAATGAGTTCACACATAATGAGTCCGGAAATCCAATGAAGTAGTAACTTTCAGTCTAGACACATTGCTAAGATCTGTCACTGCAGAAGATGTGTGTTATAAGCTGTGAGTTTTTAAAATGACCCGGATGTGAGCTCATAAATTAGGAACAAAATAAATTAGGAATTAGAAACAACAATTGGGGGATGGAATAATGGTAGACCATAAATTATAATTTTTTTCTAGAATTATTATGTAGACTCGTACATGCCTTGAAGCAGGTATTGGAAGTAATTATGCATAAGAGCATGGGTCACTAAGTCACTAAGTCTCAACCTCAGCTTCTTTGTCTATAAAATGGGAACATTAATACCTATTATTAAGAATGTTCTGAGGCTTGAGCGCGTCAATGTATGGAATTACACATTGTCTGCTTCATTCCTATGTTTATAAATGGCAGCTATTACTGGTGACAGTAATAGTAATAGCAGCAATAGTAGTCATCATCACCGTCATCATCGTCATCGTCATAGCAACAGCAGCAACAACAGCAGTAATAGTACCAGTAGCAGTAGTAATGATAATAGCAGCACTAGTCATTGTCATCGTAGTAGTAATAGAAGTAAAACTGATGCTGCCATTGAGATAAATATAAGAATTTTATTTCAGGAAGTACTTAGAGATGGTTATTACGGGTCTAGCATATTCGTTTTATTGGAGCCAGAATTTTTTCCTTTGGGTCCGAGTTAAGTGTTAGCGATCTGCCACATCATGGCAGCAGAGACAAAAGTAATTCAAGAGATCAAGGCGTCTTCCCACAAGTTTTTTTTTTTTTTACTTAGAACAGTTTTGACGTTCTTGCCCTCACTAAAGCCCACGCTGCATAATGAAGAATAGAAGAGGGGGAAATGGAGTGATGGTGTTTCTTTTTCTAACGTATGTGGTCTGCAACATGGCGAATTTATCATCGTGTCAGACTCCTTGCATCTTCCAATGTTTTATTCCCAAAAGTACTCTCTCAAAATTGTAAATAGTGGGCCAGGAATGGCCAGAGTCCTAAGAGGAGGGCCGTCAGGATGCAGGCTGTGGGAAGCTAGTCTAAAATAATTAGCTGGGGGCACAAAGGGAGCACAAGGAAACCCATTATGCAAATAGGTAGTCGTTTAAAACTAGTCCTCTGGAAAAAGTGCAAGGTCTTTGATTTGCATTCCAAAGAGGGCATACTTTTAAAAATCGGCTACCTTTCAAACTAACTCTTCAATTTTACATACCCCATTTTCTTAAATATCCCCCTGAAGACACACCACAAAAAAGACATCTAGATGTAGAACTACGTTTTCTGCTCCAGAGGACCTACGTCAGTCAGCTTTCGCTGCAGTAACGAACCATCTCAGAACCCCGGTCCTTCACACAAACATTCCTTTCTTGCTCATGATACGTGAGGCAGTGTGTCTCTCTGAGAGACTGACCACATTTTTTCTTATTCCAGCCCCCAGGCTGAGTAAACAGCTTGGAATATGGTGTTTCACTAGAGAGCACAGGAACACTCAGCTGAACCCGCAATGGCATTTTAAGCTTCTAGGTGTGGTATATGTCATCTTCGCCTCCATCCCACCTTATAAAATGCTGGGCATGGCCAAGCTCGACACGGATTGGTTGGATTTACACGCCTCCTACTGTGGAAGGGAGAATGAATAGTCATGAAATATGAAATATTACACTACAGCTCCATCGGTGGCACATTATGTATGAATGAAACAGGATAAACCAAGTAGCCGAAAGTAGTAGGAAAAACTAACATGTAACTAGACGTTCAAAATGAGGAACGAATGATGTAGGCTGACATTATCCAGGAAGATCTCACCAAAAAGAAGAACTCGATATTTTGGAAATGAATGAATCATCTTCTTAGTCTTTCATCCTATCGACCCCTAAATTATGTCAGTTCTACGTATGAAAAATCTTGTAAAGATGCTATTTCACCTATATCCTTATTATCGTCCTCACTTGCCTGGTCTATTAGAATAGTTTTCTTATGTCTTTATATTCAGGCCTCTCTCCAATTCATTACCCTGGTGTGGCCCTATCGTTTCTGCATTTAAAAGTCTAAAAATCTCACACACCTACCTACAACTCTCCAATCTATCCTCATTGCTTACGGGATCTAAAATCTCTTGCATCAAAGTTCTTCATGCACTGGCCCTGCCAAGTAGCACACGTTCCGCTCACGTTTTCCATCCCAGCATGTCCTGAGCTACAGTTCTTGACTATACTTCATGTTCCTTGCCTCCCTCATCCTCCACAAGATTATTGCGCTTGGTCGAAATGATCTGTTGTTGCTTTTACAAAAATAAACTTTAGTCCATTTTTCAAGTCTCAACTCCAATAACACCTTCTCTCTGGAGTTTCCCCTCATTTTCCGAGACAAATTAGGTGCTCTTTTGTCTATGTTCCCACTGAATTCTGTGCATATCATTTCCATGTGTTATTATAATGCACTGTATATGGTTAATTGCATATATTCTACTCACCGCGTATTATATTGCCATACTTCCCTATTTCCTTACTTTTGGGTGATATGGCCATATACCTATTTTTATAGCCCTATATCAGCATGACCACACACTCAATTTACAATTACACTACCTCATCCTTCTCTGAAAACTCTGATTCAAATGCGTCTGTTAAAAAAACGAAAAAAGGTCCCATTGATTCCCCACCAAAATCTTTGTATGTAATTGAAAGCCACTTTTGCAAAGAAATTAGTATTTCTAACATAAATATTCAAAAAAATTTTAACATTGCTGTATGTTACTTAACTACTTTACATTTTAGTACCAGCACTATGAGAAGAATAGTAAAATAGAGAAATTATAGCTGGGACTGATACATGCTTGAAATATTCAGAAAGAAATTACCTCCGGTTGATGATAAATAGTCAAAAAGTTTACATGTATTTCCATATTGTAGGGCTGAGTGTATCATAATAGTTTCATAAGGCAAAATGGAACTTTCATCCATATTAAAGGGGTGAGTTCATTCTAAATAATATCCGTATGAAATTTCCCTTAAATTTTTGAGTAAACATTTTTTTAATGTATCCAATGTGAGTAGAATTTTTTTTACAAAAAGTGACGATATTACACATTGAGGTAGGACATTCACCCATCTACTAACTAACGTACCGTGGCTGAGAAAGAGGACCCTTGTCAATTATTCCTCTTTCTTTTGAAGAATTGTCATAACGAAAACTCCTAGACACTGAGGTTCCCTCCCTCTTCCCTTCGCCATCTTCATTTCTAAGCCGCACAGGAACCCTGCAAAGATTCAGCATTCCTCATGGAAAGGGTATCTCCTGGGATGGCACCGTTGGCATTTCCCACTTCTCTCCCAGTTTCTGTGACCTTGTCAGTGACCTTGTCATCTTCCTACATGAAGGCTAACGAAAGCCAAAGGTTGCCTTCTGGAGCTGTCGGGCTCTCCTTGGTAACGGGACCATCTATTTTCTTAATCCTCTACTGTTCATGGTTCCTTCTTCTCTGTTCTTACTCAGAAAAAGAGTTTTATCAGTGTCCCTGAACTCATAAGATTCCAAGATGCTCCCTGATGCTAACCAAGTCATAGAACATGGGACTGATAAAACCAGTTCAAAATTCAAATTTTAATTGCTAGGCGAACTATACATTTGTCCCAGCTCACGTAGTATGAACTGTCCCCAAAACAAAGTAAATTTTTGTAAGGTTGTACTGTCAACGGCCTTGGTGGGGGAGTTAGATCCTGTGATTTAAAGTGAATAGTACCAGCCTCCGGGAATTTCGCACAGCTTTCCAAACAGAAATCTTGCCGCAGGCTGACCGAATACGCTGTGTAAACTGGGAGGGCATTTTTCGCGATGTAAAATGTTTAAATGGCCCTGATGAACTTTTGCCTTTAATTCTCTTTCCGTCTTCCATGATTTCATAACTTTCATTTTTATTGACATATTCTTTCTTTAGATACATCATTAACGATTTCAGCCGCCAGACGTATTCCGCTGGCATTACATGCGGAATATGTATAAATTCTTAAATCCATCGTTCAGTAGCCAATATTATTTCCAAGTGGGGTCCTTACGGGAGAGAGTGAATAACGTCTCCTTCTGTAGCTTTAGTCCCTCAGTCCTCCTCCAATCCCCGACACTACATATAATAGTCGCTTTTCTTTTCAATTGACACGATTGTCAGTCACCCGAAGGTGGCCCTGCTCCTCCTCTTGGCCCAGTCCGAGCATCCCTCTCTAACTGTTCTTCAGTTGCCAGGTTTCAAGTCTCTTTACTCCCCTTCACCTGGTCTTCGGTTGTCTGCGTCTTTCTTAGAGAACGGTATTAAGAATGAACAACACCCTCAAAGTGTGAAAGAGAGCGGCATTGCCCACGTGCATCTCCTTCTCCCTTTACCCACTTAATCGATTCTTCCTCCAGCCAGCCGATATCTGTGGATCATCTGCTGTGCATTGACAAAACAGTTAGAGGCGGACTCACTTGGTTGGTCCCAGGGGGAGAGACAAGAAGAGGCTCTAAGAGGAGGTGATGGTTGAGTTGTTTATAGAAAGATGATCAAGAGTTTGCCAGCTGGAGAAAATCATCAGGAACGGAAGAACACATGAAAAGGTTGGAGGTGGCCAGGTATGGCTGGGAAAGGCAGAGAGCCCAAAAGGCAGGAAGGCAGGGTGCATAGAGAGGGCATCGGAACAGAAAGGTAAACCAGAAAACAGGAGCCAATGATGACGGGCTCTCCGTGGTGAAGGGTTGGGTTTATGTATTAAAGGCAATAGGGAGAACTTGCTGGAATATAAGGGGCAGACCATGTCCTTTTGGTGGAGAAAGTATCAGATAAATAAATCCAGTGCGTGCGTGTGGATGTGAGTGCAAAGAAGAAACGACAGGGAGAGACACGTAGGTGCGATGCTGAAAGACCTTCGATTAGACGTGACAAGCGTGAAAATGCAGGCGGGATTTGCGGTGAGTTGGGAGCAGCATTTATGGAACTTGAGGACTGAATCACCGCGAGGTGAGAGAAAGTGGTTGCACGAAAATTCTGCCGCTGCCTGGAGTAATTGACAGAGGCCATGGAAGGAGGCGGAAAACTCGGTCAGCAAAGCAGGTTGGAAGAAGAGAGAAAGTTGAATTTTCGGCAAAAAGAGAGAAACTATTCTGGAAAAAAAAAAATCGAGTGTATTTTAGAAGAATTTTAAAGGCAGTTTTGTTTCTGATATAAAATATATTAGTAGAAGTAAACTATGGGAAGCATTTCGTGAATAAAATAACTTATGAAAACCTAGATCTCATTGTTTAGACCTTATAGATAAGATAAAATATCAAGAACTTTTAAAATATAAATTTAATTTCTATTCCTAGAAGTTAAGAGTCTTCTTATAAGTGTTTGGATATTTTTATACAGATTTTGCTCTAAGTACATTTTCTCTCGATCATGACTAATTTGGGGAAAAATAATATTTGAACATATTAATAATTAAGAACCCTGTGGGCTTTTTTTTATATGAAGAAACTGAATTAATGAGGTTCTAACATATTTGATAAGCATGCTTGAGTGTCCTGGTTTCAACGACTTCTTTTTTAATGTGTCGCTTCATTTAGACTCTCTACTCATTTTTCCGTCCTTTCGATAAGTGAACTAACTCTATGAAAGAATAAAGTTTTCTGTTGTTATTTCCAACTCCAGTCACACCTGGAGATCACTCACAGGACTCCATCCGCGAGACGGTCGCCTCGGCTTCTGTTCTCAGACAATAAAGTAAACGAAATAGTCGATGATTTTATACCCGCTGTGATGGGCCTTAAGGGGAAGACTGACTCTGGGGATGCGCGGCTGTCAGCTTACGAAGTGGCAAATTCCACCGAGGGAGAAGCAGCTGGACCAGGCTCCTCCGAGGGCGTGTGGCCCGAGGTGACTCTCACGGGGTGGGTGGAGGTCTCTCAGTCCCCAGCTCCATCGCCCAGTTCCGGACCCCGCCGGAGAGGGTAATGGGCACAAACGGGTGACGCCTTGGGCGAAGGGCGGCGTGCGCGCTGCTTTCATGAGGAACGACTGGACAGCGGCCCCGATGACCCTGGCTGTCATTGTGTCTTTTGCTTGCGGACCCGTGGACGCGCTGAGAGGCAGGTGCGGGAACGCGAGGCGCAGCACCTGGGAGGCTTCTGCACGGTTTCCGCGGTCGGGGTCGGGGGACTCCGCGGTAGGGGTCGGGGGACCCCACGGAGCGCGGCGCTGACCGGGGGCGCGCTGACGTCCCCCGCACAGGCCGCGTCTGTCCACGGAGAGAAGCGTGTCTGCTCCGGGACACGCGGTCGCCAGCCTTCAGGTGCCGCGCTGGGGACGCGCCCGCGTCCCGGCTTCCACGGCTGAGTCGCTGCCACCCTCTTACCTGCCCCGCGAGGCTGCGGTCGGCACGTCTCTCGGGCAGTCCTGTCCAGTGACCAGTCCTGCTTCACTGGCTGAGTTCGGGGACAGTCCCAGCGTCGCTGCCCTGCGCCGTGCAGCTATATCCCCATCCGTCCTCTGTGTCCCCGTCCGCTTTCTGTGTCCCCATGCACCCTCGCAGGGCCCTATCCCCATACCCAACGCGACCGCCGGGGCCCTGGGTCGCAGCTCGCACAGAGGCCTGTGCCGGAACAGCTAGCTGATGGCGGGTGGCCCTGGGCGAGCTTGCCTCGCCCGACGATCCGGCTCCGCCTGCTGAGCTCGCAACCTGCCACCGGAGACCGTCCCCAGAAGGCCCGGTGGCCTCGGGAGCACGCCTGTTGGGGCCAGACACACTCCTTCCACGCGTGGGTGACCACTGGCCACCTCTGGCCTCACGCCCACGATCGGTGGTCCCCGTGCGACAGCATGAGCGTCTCTGCGGTGGGCCACGGGCTCCGAGCTCCACCAGCCCTGGAGGGGACTCCGACACACGCTGGAGTGGGGGACCCGCTGCGTGAGAGCGGCGTTCTCGGGGTCCCGCGAGTCTGTTAGAGATGCAGATCCCAGGAGCTCGCCCTCATCCGCGGAATCGGAATCTCCAGGGACGGAAACCAGGAGACTGGGTCGCAGCAAGCCCTCAGGCCAGTTCTCATGGCCATGGAAGCGTGGGAGCCACCGTTCACGGTGCCACGTCCCCGGTGGCGACTCTCTCTGCAGTCCTGTCTTGTCCCTGGTTTACCCCATGCAGACGACCACGAGCAGCTACTATCTCAACTGGGGACTGCCATCCTGGGGGTGACTGCCCGCTCCAACGCGTGCCTGGGCCCCGCAACTCTGAGAGGCCTGGTGGACGAGACCCAGACACTTGTGCACCCTCGCGGTGTGCCCCGGTGCCGCTGGCGCAGCCAGCGCGGGTGCTGGTACTTCACAGTCTTTCCTGCGGGAAAAGCAAACGTGCTGAACACTGGCGGATTTTTCGGGTCACCCATGCGGGGGGATGGATGACTTCTGTCTGTGTTTTCATTTGGTTTCTTCCCCAGCCCGGTTTCAAGGCAAACAGCCCCTGCAACGCCTTCTTGTCGCAACGGAGCCCAGTGCCATTTCTCTCCTCTGTAAGGGGCGGCTCTACTTCTCTTTGCAAAAGCCCCTCTAAGGTGGCACGTTCTCAGCCTCCTGGTCTTTCCTGCTATGGCGGTGCCAAAGAGTCTGCACATGAGCTCCGACTGAGCTGCGACATGGACCGCAGACCCGGCGGCCTCTCCAAGCCTCCTCTCCAGGCCCAGGTACTGCAGCTCTGAGGGGACCTCCAGGTTTTCGTGACGTGAGGGAAGCTCAGTACCCACAGACAGAGCAGGCAGGGGACTTCCCAGCCACCCAGGCTTCATCGCTTGACCCTCGCTTCTCCTGCAAAAGATCGTTCGTGACCCTTAAGGTATAGGTCGAGACCGGCTTGTCCACCGACATCCGGCCCCCACTTCACCTCTGCAGCATTTCAATATCTGCTGCCTTAGGAGTGATAAAGAGACCTTAGATAGAGGTGGTGAAACCCAGTCACCGAGCACCAAACAGGTTTCCGTTTTTTTGTAACACCAAAGGGGACCCGCCCAGCAGCAGTCGGCTCCCTCCAACAAACCCCGTTCTGCTTCTGAACCACCTTTGTGATGAAAACAAGCTCTGTGTGAAATCCGCCCGCTTTTCAGGACTCCAGACGGGGAGATGTGCTCCGAATGGCAGCGCCGGCTGACCTATCTGGACGCTAAAAGGAAAAGTGGGCTATTTCTTCCTTCAAAATGAAGGCTTTCACCATTTCCAATCAATAAGATTTGCGATTTTTGCCCATCTGTGACTCACGATCCCTCTAGAAATTAGCTGAGCATAATCACTCATATTTTCAGGGTTGAAAGTTTTAATCGACTATACAATGAGGAAGCAAATTAAAAAATAACGGAGAAGGAATATGGCTATTCAATGAAATATAGGTGCTGAAAATATTTGCTGCCCTAACACGCTTTGTGACTGTTGAGATTTATTCCTTTAAGGGAAATATCAAATGAAGAAATGCATTTATTATTCAATATGCACAGTTCTGAGTATTTTTATTATTCTAATGATACTCTGCTTATTTACTTTTTCTTGTAAAATGCTAATGTTCCCTTTTGCAGATGGCATATTATGATTATATGTATCTAAATACAGATGAAACTACCCAAGAAGATCTAAATAAGTGCACAGTTTCCTCGATAAAACAATATAAGTAGCATATTATTTTTGGGTAAATAAACACTTATGTCAAAAATCTTCTTGCATACTAGAGGAATAAAATATCCTTTTTTGATTGACTCTGCTATACGATAGTCCCAAAATAGTTTGAAAGTGAAAAAAAAGATGAAATAAATTTAACACTACACCTCGCATGTTGTAAGTATTGAATGAACACTTGAATGAATAAATGATGCATCAGTTAAAATGTTTAATCAACAGTTTCCTCTTCTGTACTTAAAATGAGAGTCAGTTCACCAATATTAAGACACTAATTTAGTTTGCCTTTTCTCCACTCTGGTTTGAGGCTCCCTTTCTGATTCACAGGTTTTTAAGCTAATTATCAGTCCCAGTAAATCAGGTGTAAGTGCCAATCAAAGCACAACCTCATTGTCGAGAAGACTTGAAACTGTCACAAAATGTGCACTTGATCCATGACTGGACCCAGGTTCGGAGGTGTTAGACCGCTGAGCTCTCAGAGAGCTGAGAATCCAGGAAGGCAGGCTGTGAGCAAGATATGTTTATAAATAAGATAACACTCCCACGAAATCAAATTTATCTTTTCTATTCTCCTTTTATTTTTTAATATGAGAAGCAATTATTGTGTCATCAAAACCAAGAACTTTTTTATAATTAGTATTATTCCAAAATTTAATAAATTCAGGGGAGCTATTAAAAAGATTTTTGCCAAAGGATATATTGAATGGTAACAAAAAGCATGAGAGGAGATGATAGATAAATCACTTTCATCACTGAAATACCCTTAATCCAGGAACAGATTAAGTTAAGAAAAAAATATATATCGATTAGAAACATGTTTTGGCCCTAGGTAGAAAACAAAATTAGGAAGTAAATTTATCTCAATTACATGCTTTAAAATATTTTTATTGGAAATGTAGAATATCTCAAAAATTTCACAAATAAAGTTGAAAGACTGTACCCACGGTCTTTAGAAGTAATTTCAACATAAATGCCAGATACTGGGCTAATATCTCTAATGGTTAAGCTTTCTTCTAAATCACTCAGAAGACTGAGACAACCTAGAATAAAAGGTCAATGGCAATCAATTTCCAAAATATGCAGGGGAAATTGATCACGATTCATATAAGAAAAACGTGTCAAAATATCATCCTTCCATGTTTTTCCGAAAATGGAAACAATAACACAGTTTTGGCAATAACAATATTTCAGAATGTGTAGGATGAGACCAAAACTACCCCCAGTTAGAATTCAAAGTTTTAACACTTTTGTATCGCACTAGTGTAATGGGTTTTTCCATGATGAAGCATAGTAACTACCTTTTATTCATTCAATCCACAGATATTTAGTAAGCATCTTCTTTTCACTAGCCACTATTCTAGGCACCTGGGGTACATCTAGGACTCAAGGATTCCTAACTTCATAGAGCATTTTAGCTTATACGGCTCTCTTGTGATTTGGAGACAAAAGAGAAATGTCTTGCAAAAACATGGAGCATTATCTTAAGACGAGTTCATTACATGCACCTAGTTCGTGGTCAGCGTTGGGGACGTAATCGGGCCTCTTCGAGCAACGGCTTCTGGTTCAGAAAATGGCCAGATGTCGAAGTGCATCTCTTCATCCTTTCCCAGGATAAGCAGTGGAAAATGACCAGTCAAGAGGCATTACCCAGAAGCACACCCCTGCACCCCAAGGAAAGCCCAGGCTAGGGGGCAGGTGGATGTGGTTCAGGAAAATCTCTCTCCTCTAAAGCTATTACATCATATTCATTCTACATCATCCTGGTCTTCTGTGATTTGGAAGAAAGCGTCACCGTTATGGATATTAGCCCAGTAACCAGTATCCATTTATATTGAAATTACTTCTAAAGAGTATGGGTAAACAGTCCTTTAACTTTGTGTAATTTTTGCCTTATTTTAAAATGTATTCATGTCTATCTTTTATTTTCAATATATAAAATATTTGCCTTTGGCGTCTTGCTTCAAAACCCTTGCTTAGCAAATAATGATGTGCAAATTCAATTATGAACGCTTCCATTTTTATAATAAAATTATTAGCATTTATGTTCAGGATTTGAGAATCTAATTTTGTCCTCTTACAGTTGGTTATTCAGTTATCAAAACACTCATTTATGCTTCCACTTTATCTTCACCCTTTTATCTGTGCCTAGCATTACTTCTAAAAGTTCTATTCCATTATATTAATCTTCATTTATCCCTGCTCACGAAACACGTATTTTGAATTATTTTTCTTTTATTGCACATTTTAATAACTGCTTAGAGTATAACACTCTCACATTGTTTTTTAAATGTCCTTCCCCTTTTTGTGTATGTCTAGTCATCCAGATGAACTTTACTGTTTTCAATTCTATAATCAATTTCATATTTTTGGCTGTGTTTATTACGTAAGCTTGCTTGAGCAAATATATTTCCTCAAATAAGCAGAGAATATGTTCCATCTATCCACACCTTCCATCATATCTCTCATAAAATCCTGTAGTTTTTATTTTCTCATTGCCTTATTACCATATTTTTTGAACAAACATTAAGCACCTGCTGTATGCCAGGCATTGGATTAGCCATCGGCATGGAGAGTGGGCTTCGAACAAGAACAACTTGACTTTCTTGTCTCCAGTGTACAGATCAGTGAGCAACGAAGACACTAGACAATGAATTACAATGAAATGGCGTGAGTATTACGGGGGGCACATAAGGAGAGGCCATGGGAACAAACGATGTGAGAGTCTAAGCTGAGTGGCGGTGGGAGCCTGAAGGGCAAGCAGGAATCAGGTGCGCTGGGGGAAGACGCTCAGAACACGGGACGAAGGATGGAAGACGAGGCTGGACACGTGGCGGGAGGGCGCAAGGCAAAGATCCGTCTGCATCGTGCTGTCTTCAGGAGGCCAGAGGTTATTTCAAGGGCAAAGGGGTAGGACTAAGGCTTTGAGTAGAAAAGTGGCCTGATCGTATTCATATTTTTGAAAATTTTCTTTAGTTAAGGGGTTGATCATTGATTGTAAAGGAGTAAGAACGGAGATAAAAGACCTTTTAAGAGATCGTTAAAAAATTTACGCAAGAGATGATAAACTGGAATAGAGAAGCGGCGGTGGAGATGCGGAAGGGGGCGAAGTTAGCGGAAACCTGACTCCTGGCCGCAGAGTCCAAGCCTGAGGATGTATCGTAAAAACTAATGTTTATTCCACCAGGTAATAAAGCAGCTAACGAGACAGCTGCGCCAAAGCTGCCGGCTTCCTGAACGTGACTAGCTGGGGAAACCCAGATTCGAACTTTATCAGAAAGCACTTTGGAACAATGTGTAGGAGGCTTAACTATAATCTAACAGGTCTCTTTAACTGTAGGGACTAGACAATGAGAATGAATGTATTCTGACGCCAAACATAGGAGCCACCTCCACTGGCTAAGGCAAATCTGTGCTAATTGGAGCACGCCATTTGGAGAAATTTCTTAACGGTTTGGAGTCAGAAAACTATACTCGACTACTTTGTTTAGCCTAAGTATTTGAATGGTCTCAACTTTCACGAAAAGACGATAAACAAATAAACAAACAGGTTTGGCCCAAGTAAGAATTGAAAATCTTGAATGAACCAGTAACACCAAACGTTTTTTAAGGTTTGTAATATTTCAGTGGCTTTGTTGCTACATGTTTTATTAAAAATGTGGCACGTAAAATAAAACTCAAAAGAGATAGCTCACAAAAAGAAACACGTGTCACTTAAGATGCATAAATTCTAAGTAAAAAACTAGCAAATTGCCTAATTATGGCAAAAAAA
>NW_011889205.1:457195-459447 GCF_000151845.1 Pteropus vampyrus | reverse complement strand
GGGTAGGGATTCGCTGTGTACTTCCTTGCTGAGGGACGCTACAAAAATTAGAAAGAAAAAGAGAAAAAAAGATTTAAGTAACAAAAATAAACTGAGGTCTCCCTTTCAGCCACAGATTACTCCACCCTTTTCTCCACCATTGAACTGCCTGTGTTCCCCCAAATCAGGAGATGGGACACACGTGTTTGCTCTACTAGTGAGTGGAAGCAAATCGTATTTGACCTAACGGTGCTGAGGTGCAGAAACACACCATTCTTTAGAAATAATTATTTCGCCCTATGATTTCAAAGTCAATCCCATTTCACTCTAAACCTCTTGATTTTTTTTCTTTGTGTGTGTGTTGTGTGTATGTGTGTGTGTGTGTGTAGTATTTCAGAATCAAATGAAAAGTCTTAGCAGAATTCAGACTGTCAGCAGTGGGTCTGGAGGCAGGAGAAATGGTCCTTCATCTGAGACACAGATTTTTCGTGGGCGCTCCCACTACTCACCAGGGTCGAGGGTCGTCAGAGGGCTCACTCCTGTCGGGGACGTCCTTGTCCTAACACTGAGAAGCCCCACTTCATGGATGCCTTTGGTCTTCTTATTCGAGATGCACAGAATCATCTTCCCTTTAAAGATCGCTGTCCTATCTCAGACTCTCTGTGTTTACGTTGGTGCTAATTTGCATTTTGCTCTATATCTTGTGTTTTGATTCATTTTTGAGCCTGAATTGATTAGAAAGACGCGATTCTCATTTTTAATTGGATGAAGTTATTCCCAAGTGTATTTTGCATGTGTTGAATATCAGAGTTTTTCTTTTCTTAAGATTTCTTGACTCTCTTCTATAAAATGCAAGGGCTCTGTTTCCTTCCGACCCACAGGCCTTCACCTTGTTTTGCTCTGCAATAACGGAATATTCCTCACACGCCCACTCTCTTAAAAGTGTATTTAGAGAAGCCTGTCTTTCTCAGAGACCACAAATCTCTGCTCCCCTGTGTATGCCATGGATTTCTCCCCATGGCTTTTCTGTTGAGTTGTTCCAAAAAAGATGACAGCACACCACAGGGGGCAACCCTTCGAACGTTCTGGCGACACACTAAAAACGTGCAAAACCCGTGGAAAATGTTTCAGGTGTTTAATACCGTCTTTCAGCATTTGGTGTGTGTTTGGTGTGGGCGGCTGCACGGTATTTCTTCACCACTTGCAATAAAGTGACCTGAGGTTTTCTCGGAGAGAGTAAGGCATTAGTCGCCCGTCATCCGTCACCCGTGGGAGGACATCGAGGTTCTGTCAGTGTTTGAACACACATCCAAACCCTAGTCACTGCGACCTGAGTCTAATCTCAGGGAACTTGACTAAAATGGAAGTGCAGAAACTAAGTACAAACCCAAGCAATGACAGCAAACACGAGTAATGACAGGGTGCCCGCGGGGGCGGTGGTCACGCAGGAACAGAGAGCACGGGCAGCCAGAGTCCGTGTCCTCGCAACCGTCCACGCACGGTCCCAGGAGGGAGGGTCCCCGGGTGCCTGTGTCAGGCACCCTGTGCTGGGCGAGTGTAGATATGCAGCCTCTTCCTCCTCATTCTGTTTTCTCAGGCAAACCTTCCACCGTGGCAGCTTCCGCCCAGTGGACTCACTTAGCAAATGTCCCCACCTGTCCCCTCGGACATTCTGTTCTGCCTCACAGGGGCATTTCTTATCGTCAATTCACAGCTTGCCTTCTTCCACATCACGCACCCCGCCAGGCGGTTGGATGCGTGCCTGCGGGGGACAAGCGAGTGTCCCTTAGCTCACTGTCAAAGCCAGGATTCCGCAGGGCCAGCCCCACGGCGCTGACTCCCCTCGACCCGTGAGACCTGGAGAGTCGGCCCCATCGCCAACGTCTCGGCCCTTCATCCCAGAGCTATCGCCTCTCTGCCACCAAATGGTGTCATCTGGACTACAAAGAGTATCAGAAACCTGAAGGAACGTTTGCTGTATACAGTGCCAATGACACAGGCTTAGGAAAATATTTACGAGTTTAACCAAGTGAAGTCTGAGATTAGCCTTGCACGAGCACCTCTCCCCGAACTGAGGCGACCGAACTGGGCTACGCTGCTTCGCCACATACTTTCCTCCGAGATGCACCTGTGCCTCCTTCGACTCAGCTCTTCTCCTTGGCCACCCCGGTCTCGAAATTCAAAGTTGGGGCCATGGCCTTGGTCAGGAGCTTCTGATGCAAATATTCTTTTTTAAAAATACACGATGGCTCCTCGTGCCACACAAAATACAT
>NW_011889205.1:451038-452275 GCF_000151845.1 Pteropus vampyrus | reverse complement strand
AAAATACTTTAATGGTAAATATTGGGTATCTCCAACATGTTTGTAAGCTATTGGGGATGATACAGTAGACAATAAAAAATTATTATTCAGTATGAAGGGTAGAGTTGCATGAGAAGGATGAAATTCAGGCATGAGGGCAGGAATTGCCATTATTTAGGAGCATAAAAAATTAATCTACTGAAAGGAAGAGAAGACAGAATCTATCAGTCTAGAGGCAGGCACGTTTGTAGATTTAATCATGGGAGCATAGGAAGGTTCTTTGTTCTATTTTGTCAGTGACATATCAACTCGTCAGGCAGGGAGAAAGGACAAAAGAAGTTGATTATGATATGGATTATGAAACATAAGCTGGATGAGAAGAGAAATAAGTAGATAATTAGGATGGTGGACCATGAAAAGGTGATCGGGTTAATGGATTGGAGGTTCTGATGAGATAAAGTATTGGAGAGGATGCGCTGGAGAAGAGAATCGGGAAATTTAGGGGTAGGTATTCAGAGAGTGGGCTGTTCGAAAATAAGATACTCATCCTCTTCCGTTGTGTTTCATAATAATATCAGAAACAATTTAGTTCAATTACCTTAGAACTGGAGACTTATTGGGGTCACAGATGGTGTAGATAGGTAAGAATGAAAAGGTTTGTTGGAACAGAATTACACACAGAATTGTGAAGATGGCGCATCTTAGGAATATAATTCAGGAGGGCATTGGGACACGGAGACTCAAGTCCTTTTCGCATTTTCTTTTTTTTGAGATTAAGATTTTAGTTAAATGTATAAAGGGCTTTAGAAAATGAGTAGATTGGAAGGCACGGTCAGTAAATTTCAAAACTCTTATACAATACGATAGAAATATATTCAGCCATCTTACTGTCCTTAATTACTGTTCCTAATAGGGAAAGATTTGTCTTACTGAGGAAGTCTATGTAATTGGCTAATGGTCATTGAAGAAATATAGAAATGAAGGATCAAGCACTTGATCACACCTATTCTGAGTCATTTAAATATATGTATTTAAATATAAACGTACAGTCTCAGCTGCTATCAAAACCTCTAGTTTATTGTCGCAGAAAAACGTGAAGATCTTTGCAGCAATTAAGATATCAAAATTAATTTGTATTCTATTATTATGACAAGGAATATGTTTGATGGAATAACCTTGGGTCATTTTCTGCCACTGTTTTGCCCTCATTAGAGAGAACACTGGTCACCATCTGGGTACTTTTCCGATCTGTGAAGTA
>NW_011889205.1:448808-450988 GCF_000151845.1 Pteropus vampyrus | reverse complement strand
ATTTCTTTGGCATCTTGAACGCATTCTTGGGTAATTTTGGCCTTGATGAATTTTCCAGAATTCTCTCTTTCGTTACCGATGACATTTCACCATCAAACAAAACTGAACAAGAATTCCCTGAGCATGTCAAGATGTTTCTCGGTGCCCCTGCTCAGTCTGGTTCCTCCGCATAATCGTCTTCCCCTCGCTCCTTGTTCCCTTCCAGACTGACACACGCTCACCTGGTTCTGAATACTCAGCTCAAGAGTCGGCCCTTCCTGCTTCCCGCGAAACGCCACTTGCTTGGCACTTAACCAGCTGTATCCGACTGCCTCTTTCTTCTGTATTCAGACCCAAACCCTTGGACAAAAATGCCACACTGGCTCATTCTTGTTTACCTAGCCCTGGTCACAGTGCCCCTCAGAGAGCTCGCTTCAGTAAACACTTGCGGAATTCAACTGGAAACCTAAGGTTCGCTCTTCATTATTCTCCCACCGCCCACCCCCACCCAAGGGTGTGACTCTAACAGCAGCCACTATTCTTCCTAGGCAGACAATCGACGGAAGGCCTTTCTAGATGATCGATAAGGCAAGTCTGTGTTGATTTCTCGGCTCTGGGTGCTAATGATTTCAACTGACGAGATGTTTTGAATGTGTTTTATAATGAGGCAAGAGGAAACAGGGTTACTAACACTCCTCACTCTTACTTCAGAAAACCGTGGAACACACCAGTCTCTTATCTGCCACGGCCGAGTTTCGTGACCTAAACGCTTGCTAACACTTTCTGGGCTTTCCCGAGTGTGTGAAATGCGTGAGAGAGAGGAGTCAGCTAGAGTTTATTTCCCTTCCAGCGTACAGTGGTCCGACTCACGAATATTTAATGTAAGAATACCACGTAAAGGGTGATTTTATGTTCACATCCATGTTTCTCTTCTGTGTCCTGTTGAAAGTGTCACGATTCATGGCCTGACTTGCAAATTATAACTCCAGCTTTCCTTGGTAAAAAGTAGTCCATCTTCCAATAATCTTGAACTGAATCGAAGTAGATCGAAAGCAAACTTATACAGTTGATGGATATGTTTCTATCCTACAAGTTTTAGGAGTTTTTCAAACTTTAAATTGAAAATGGTCAAAAGAGAGAAACTCCTAGATGGTTGTCTCTCCTTAGCTTCCACAAGAATTATGGCAAATAAGATGTATGCCTTGGTGAAATAGTCCATGTGATCATCAAGTATAAATAATTTTCAACAAAAAAAAGGGAGCCTTAGCAAGCTGGAGGTTTTAGTTTTATTTAATTGAAGCAGAACAGTGCTAACGCTGCATGCAGATCCTAACCTCATTGGACTAGTTAGTGAGAAAGGAGACTATTTTTTTCCACATGAGTTTTTTTTTTTTAATCTAAGCAAGATTTTTCTTAATTCTCTTTCATCTATGTAACAATACAAAAAATAAAGAGACAAAACCCTGTAACTCTGATTCCTAAGAAGAGACCGACTACTAATTTAAGGCAAAACCTAGTTTTACGCAGGGTTTTCAAGAAGAGAAAAAAATCTGAAAAATAACGTCCAAAGAAAATGGATAAAAGACAGTAATTTACATAATATTGAAATGTTTTAAAATATAAGTGATGAATCTTTTTAAAAATCTTTCGTTTAAAAGTTTTTAAATAGTAGTCAACTGTTTAAATATAAAATATGTTGCATAAAACATTTTGCATGGTGATTTATACTTGAAAGTTTTAATAAAAACTCATGAAAGAAATGGCTTCCATACAGAAATTCATACATGTCATTTTTAAAAATTTCTTTTTAATATCTGAAGTTTTAAGTTTATTCTTTAATGCAAATTAGTATGAATTTGAATAAATCATTCATCATAGGGATTATTCTAATAGAACCATGTTATCATTTAACAGATATCATAAAGACATTTGTTAAAATTCAAAATAAAACCTAATTATAGGAAATAAAGGAATAAAATACCAAAATATTGGCCTCAATAAACAACCAACATCATCCTTAAATGTAAAACTCAAGAAAACACACAAAAAAACTCAAAAGAGTCCGCTGTATCATGCATTGCTAATCACAACGCAAATCGACAAGCTTTTAGAGACAATTTGGCCTTTTTTTTCACCCATGAGTTTTTAAGATGATCATATCATTGATCTTGAAAATTCACTTAGAGGAATTTATCTTACAA
>NW_011889205.1:443228-445163 GCF_000151845.1 Pteropus vampyrus | reverse complement strand
TGAAGATCTTTGCAGCAATTAAGATATCAAAATTAATTTGTATTCTATTATTATGACAAGGAATATGTTTGATGGAATAACCTTGGGTCATTTTCTGCCACTGTTTTGCCCTCATTAGAGAGAACACTGGTCACCATCTGGGTACTTTTCCGATCTGTGAAGTAAGGTGGAGAGAGAAGGATGGATGATCATTTTCGAGAACAGCTGGGACTATATGTAAGTGTCTAAAGATGTGAGTATTTCACCTCCCGTTTCAAAATGATTAAGGCACAGAACACTGAGAGTGAAATGTGCACATTCTCGGTGAGATCCGGCGTGCTCATTTGCTCCAGAATGACCATTAATATAGTCTCAGTTTCTCCCTGTCCTTCTTGTGGTCCTGGTTCCTTAACGTACTTCACACTTTCTAGAAAACGGTGCCTTTCTTTTCTTTCCCTTTTTTATGGAGCTTAAATAATTTTTTTTACAATTCCCATTTGGTCTATTATGCATGAGAATGTCAGCAAAAATAGCTGTAAAAACTCCTTTTAAGAATCATTGTTTTTCTAAATCAAATTTACAAAACTCTTAAGTTGAGTTTATGGGATTATGAGGTAGAACGAGCTGATAGGAGTATGAGTGAAGCCCCACAAACCTGTGTGATGGTTTCATGTTTAGGGGCGATCAAAATCATCTCGGAGACAAAGGCTGAAAATAAGAACCTGGCAATCAATACCAAATTCTCTAAAAATAACAGATTTAACTTAATAGAATTAAAGAATGGCTCAGTCCAAGCAATCAGTTCCTAACTTCCTAAAATATAAATACGTGTTGCTTTTTAAAATAAATACACGATGTATATTTCTTACATGTAGAAAGATATACAATCTTCATTATAATTCATGGATTTTGGCAAATGTACACATATTTAACAAACACCCGGTCATAATATTATGTATCCACCATTACGATACCATGCGGAATAGTTTCTCCACCCTAAAAAATATATGTATGACTATGTGTGAGGTATGACGAAAATGGCATTTTACCTAATGTTACCCATTCAGCCCGCCCACCTGCTTTTAGTCTGTGGCGACCACTGTTCTGTTCACAGAATGTCATAGAACCAGAAGCATCCTAAATGCAGCTTTTTCAGACTGATTGGTTTCATTCAGTGATGTGCATTTAAGATTTATCCATGTTGAACTGAGAGTTAACTCCTTCCACTGCGGAAGGGTATCACATTATGGGGATGTTCCAGCGTGTTCATGCATTCACCTACTGCAAGCTGTCTTCACCGCTCCCAGCAATTATGAACGAAGCTTCCGGAAGCATTTCTTACTATATAATCCAGCAATTACGCTGGTTTTTGCAGCGTAGTTGCTGGATTATATAGTAAGACAATGTTTGGCGTTATAAAGAGTTGCCGAATTGTCTTCTCAAGCGGCTGGACCATGCTGCATTCCCAGCGGCCGTGAATGACGGTTGTCACTGCTCTTCACCAGCAGCTGGTATTCTGAGATTTTGGGGCTTTAGTCGTTCTGACAGGGATAGTGGGATCTCGTGATAATTTTAGTTTGCATTTCACTGGTGACGAAGAAGCCGAGTGTCTTTTCCCATGCTTAGTTGCAATCTGCATATGCTCTTTGCTGATATTTTTGGATAGATAGCCTGACCTCTGATGAGGTGTCTGTTCTGATCTTCTGCTGTATTTTAATTAGGTTGTTTATTATTGCTGAAATTTAAGAGTTCTTTTTGTGTTCAAGATACAAGTCCTTCATCAAATATGTGTTTTTCAAATATTTTTTCAAAGTCTTCATTTTGTCTATCCATTCTCTTAACAATGCCTTTCCAGGGAAAACAGCTTGAATTTTACTAAAGTCCAACTTAACTAGTTTTTATCATGGGTTGCGTTTTCAGCATTGTATCTAAAAATGATCACGAACCCCCAGGTCA
>NW_011889205.1:442851-443178 GCF_000151845.1 Pteropus vampyrus | reverse complement strand
GAGTGGAATGGGCCGTGCCCAAGCAAAGCGGTATTGAGGAAGCTTTAAAAATCAAGTTTTAATGACATGGGAGAATGTATAAATGCCATGTATCATGAGAAGGATCCTTCTAGAAACGTGAGAAATAAGACATTTCCAAAGGAAAGGGAAGAAATTTTACGTCAGAGTTGTAAAACCGGAGAAGAAGACGGCTAGCCAGATTTCTTGCCGACCGCATAGACAGGTTTGTGATATTTGTGAGGTACCGATATTATGTGTATTAACATATGTGTATTAACATATAATACACGTATGTGAAGTATAGTGTATGTACAATGTTGGAACATC
>NW_011889205.1:430971-442801 GCF_000151845.1 Pteropus vampyrus | reverse complement strand
CAGCTTGAATTTTACTAAAGTCCAACTTAACTAGTTTTTATCATGGGTTGCGTTTTCAGCATTGTATCTAAAAATGATCACGAACCCCCAGGTCATGCTGATTTTCCTGTATGTTTTCTTCTAGAAGTTTAATAGTTTTGTATTTTACATTTATATCTCTTATCCTTTTTGAGATAAATTTTTGTGAAACATATAATGCGTATGTCTAGCTTCATTATTTGACATATGGAGGACTAATTACTAAAGTACCATCTGTTGAAAATACTATTTTATCCTCTGTTGAGTTGTCTTTGTGCCTTTGTCTCTTTATGAATTTTTAATCACTGATGTTGACACATTTTCTAAAATCTCCTTAAGTAGGAATAATAAATTTAGACCAGCTTTACATTAAGCAAACAATTATTTATCTCAGCAATGGTCCAGGTATTGCGCAAACACACACACACACACACACACACACACACAATATTTTTTATATATATAAATAATTTATATTTTTTTATATATAATTATAATTTTTATATATAATTATTATATATACACATATATAATAATTTTTTAATTTACATTCACTGAGCTAGGCACCAAAGAAAAAATATTGAGCAAAATAACTCAAATTCTGCACATAGAAAGTTAATAGTCTGTCAGAAAAGACAGAAGTTTAAGTAAGCAATTACCAAACAGTATGATAAGCTTTATAAGAGAAAAACAGGATGATCTGGAATCATAGAATAAGTGTATTCTAGGATAAAATGATCACGGAAGTTTTCCTAAAGGGATGCTCTAATATTATCTTCATGTTAATTTAGGGTCATGGGGGGCGTGGCTAGACATAAGAGGGGAGGGGTAAGGAGGATGTCATTCAGAGGGAGAACAATCTGCGCTGACAAAGCATGATTCTTTACAGAGTATAAAAAAACATAACATTCAAATGCACCAGTGGCAAGAGATAAAGCTGAAGAGGTGCATAGGGGGCATGGTCCTGAAAGTCATCTCAAACCATGGTAGCAATTATTCTAAAGACGACATTGAAATAGGGGTAACATCCGATCCGCGGTTCTGAAAAATCCTTATGACTTAGAGCAATGCGTGAGTGAAGAGAAACAACCGCACTCAGACATCACGAAGAAATCCAGGGAAGAAGTCGCGGCATCCTGAGGCTGAGAACAGAACCTGAAGTAACCATAACAGATAGAGCTCAACAGTACTTGCTGACTCGCTGGACGGAGCGGGCGGAGGGGCGGGGAATAAAAGGAGAAAGCGAGATGACTTGTGGCTCTCTTAACTGCATAATGATTCACAATACAGTGCCATTGCTGAGTTAGGGACAGCAAACTAAGTATGGATTTCGGGGGATCAGCAGCTAAGTCCTGGACGCGCTGAGTGTGGTGTGCCTGGGGATATTAAAGTGGATATTTTCGACAGTCAAATGGTCCGAGATCTCAGGAGAAAACTTTTAAATTAGAGATGCAGGCCTGGGATATCAATAATGTAATTAAAACTGAAGTTGCTGAGATTGTTAGGGATTGAGTAAAGAGCAAATAGAACGCGACATAGAACAGAGTTTTTGATAATATCGATACTCAGTGGAAGGTAGAAAAAGAGGCCTTGTGAAAAAGATACTGAAGACGGCCAAGGGAACAGGTGAGTGAAAATTCAGAAGGACGTGCTGTTCAGACAAGAAAGGAAAAGACACGTTTGAGAAGCTTGGGGTAGCCATCAGGATATGACGTCGAGAGGTCAGGTTAGACAAGGTATGAAAAATGAACATTGGTTTTATTTTGCAAGAGAGTTTTCAGTCACCTTGATGAAATAAAGTTCAGATCATTTCTGTCGGCAAAATTCGGATTACATTGGATAAGGTGGCAAATGAGACCAGGTCTATTATAGGTGATTTTTTTGTGCGTGCAATGAAGGGGGACCATGCAAACGGATGACTTGGTTGCACTGGAGCTGACTGCATGTTATAGAAGCTCTCGTGGATAAAATGTATTATAAGTGGGAGACAGAGCTAGCTTAGAAGTATTCTAAATTTGGCCCATGAAAACAGTCTGGGAGAATCATGTGACTCAAACTGAGTCTGTGTGGAGTGAACTATAGAAAATGAGAAAAACTGAAAACCAGATCGGGAGGAATGAGCATCGCTGTCACGAGTTCTTCATCTATCTTTGTCTTCGTCTGTCCTTTCTTTCTCTCTATGCTTCTGTCTGGAACGTAGCTGTGGCCGTATCATACCATGAGGACTAGTGCGCTCTGCTTTTCTGAGGCTTCCAAGAGCAGAAGACCTGATGGAGACCTCCAGGTACTGGTTACATGACAGAGAGATGAAGTTCAACCTTGCTTCAGGTATCTTTATTTAGAAGTTTTTATCACTCTGAGCAGAATTTAATTCTTACTGATAAACCTACCCCCTCTAAATAATTAACTTCAGTCCTGCGGGCACACGCGCGCATGCGCTCACACCCACCCACACACACACACACTTAACTTCCAATGGAGTAGTGAACGCACCTTTCATAGTCAAGCCCTTTAAATACGGAACAAGTCCTGGAAATTCTAAAGACCTCTTTTATCTTTTTTCTTTTTCTCCTTTTAAATTGCGAAGCATTTTTCCAAAGTAAAGTTTCCTGTACTCATGTTTCCTTGAATCAAATGCCTTTTTGCTCGCTCTTAGCAACCCCGAAGCCTAATTGATGATTCAGTCCAGCCATTAGAAACTACTCCCACGGGGCCCGTGAGCCTCTCCAAAGAGAATGTAGTCTCACTCCTACTCTCTGAGCTTAGAACACTCTGACTTGGGATCAAAATTTTCTTTCATCCAACCTCTAACAACCTCGCGACTAAATCCTGGCCATTCGCAGGAGTCTCAAATAGTTCTCCCTCTTGTACCTTGCAAGTTACCTAGTCATGACCCTGAACTTGGTACTGATGTAAGGGTCTCATCTTTCTCTTTAACAAGGGTGGTCCTATCATTTGTCATTCCAAGAGGGCTGTATTTGAAGGCTAAAGTATGTGCTGTTAATAATTACAGTGAGACAACCAACGTGAACCGAGACTATGACAGTGACGTCGCTACATTTTTAACCAAAGTAAAACCTGTGTGATGTTTCCTTAAAAGGCCTGGGGGTCTGGGCCAGGGAATACACCAAGTTCTTATGAGGGCAGTCACTGAGGCCTTCCTCCTGGACTTGGACCAACTCCACCTGAGTTTATTTTCATACAGAATTACTTAATAGTCAGTTATTAACATACCTGGCTTATTTTATGTGGGGTCAGGTGGGCCGTCCATACATACTTTACCCAGTATGACTCCACACAAGAACATGGCTAACTCAGTTCTGGAACTCTGACTGTTACCTTGGACCTCTTCTAAAACATCTCATGAATACAGCCTCAAGGTCCTCACATATCAGTTCTTTATAATTCCAATAAAAATTATTGTAATTCGCCACCATTCGCTTCTGGAGGAGTCCATATATTCCTCCTAGAAGATTATCGTAAGGTTTAACATTCATTCAGTCTGTATTTATAAAACCTCAGAAATAGAGATAAATGACAATAAAGATAATTTTTAGCTTTTTTTGAGCACTTACTGTATACTTAACATTGTCCTCACGACTTATCTTAGGAGGATAAATCACTTGCTTAAGCACAAAGAGTCAATAAATGCTGAAGGAAAGCTTAAACCCAGTCCATAATACTCAATAATCAAGTAACACATATACTTAAAATGCTTCTAATTGGGAAACATGTATACTTAAAAATGTAAAGCTAGTTAAATGTTTATAAATTTCTTTGTTTCTTGAAAGATTTTCAACAGCATTATTATAAGTTATTACTTATTTCCATTCAAATTGCAAATATAGACAAAGAACCAGGGACAAGCTTAGAAATTATAGACTCTATTCAAAATCGCAGCATTTTTTGTGTTTTTTGGTTTTCTTTCCCCAAATAATTATTCTTTAAGATATGGCAAAAACAAAAACACTAGCAGAGGACATAAATAAGGGTAAAAAAAAAAAATAGATATAGAAGGTAGTTATTCATGTCCAAACCCACATAATTTTTAATGAAAAAAGCATATATCGAAATTAATAAATATCACAAATCCTGAGTTTTAACTGCAGCATAATTTCGAAGCAAAAAGGAACTTTTCCGAGATCATAGATTCGGCCACAATACACTCAGCTTTTCTCATTCTGTGGCTTCTAGCTGTATTCAGAGGAATTCTTCTGCTAATGAAAAAATTAACAGGCACAACTTACAACTTAACCACAAGCCCATTTTAATCTCTCATTAGAGAGAAAACTGGATGTAGGGTCCACAGTATTGTAGAGAGCATCTCAGCAGATCACGATATTAACTGATACAGAAAATGCAAAGCCTCCTTTGCCATATCCAGAGGTCACCGCTAGGCCGGACGTCAGAGTCGTAAAATGACATAACGTGACCTCATGAATAATTTGAGTTCTAACTTCCTAAACTTCAATTACAGAGTTACATAGCATTCCATGGAATTTGAGCTAGATCTAAGTAATTTACATTTTAGTCACACATAAAAGGAGAAGATTAAAGGAGAAATGACATCTAGAAGATTGAGATGAACGGTAGCCGTATAACAGGCAGGTGGAGTCCATGCAGGCTCAACCACTTCCAGTGACCACCAGTTACTCTCTCTCTGAATTACTTTGTAAGACCCAAGATATGAGACAGCCAGTTGTGTGGACAAGATACAAAGGCTAACCTTTGAGTGTGGAGTTTCAGGTGACTTGCTTTTTAGTGTCTAGCAAAGAGTTTGGGTGCAATTAACTGTTTTCAATGATTATTTTTTCAGTATAACTTGTAGAACCAAGAGCATGAAAAGTTTCATTTGCTCACCTTAAAATATTTAATCCTCCACCCTACGGTTTAAGCAATTTAGATTTTAAGATCTTGAAGAAATAAAGCCTTGATTTGTTTTCATGACACAAGTGACTAGTTATCACTAGCAGCCACTGGTCCCTCAGATACAGAATGAGTAGTTTGGATTAATTGCCTACCGAGCTCCATTCTAGTTCTGAAATTCACTTATTGTTGGAAGACATGCTGTGTACGTTTATAGAAAGAGATATTATTATTCATGTTGTTTCTTCTGTCAGAATCTTGTCCCTGACTCTATCATATCTTTGAAAATGTGACATGTGGAGAATACAGGTAAATCCAGCACAACCAAGGCATTGGCTTCTATAATTCAGGGGAAAACAAAATGTAAAAGCTCGTTTTGAGGCTCTCAGTCAAGGTGGCCGACAGGTAGATGCTGTGCTCGCCTCCTCTCGCAAACACGTCTAAATTACAACTAACCTACAGAACAACCATCATCGACAATCATCTGAAGTCTAGCTGAACAAAAGTCCTACAACTGAGGACACAGAAAAGGCCACCTCGAGATGGGTAGGACAGGTGGAGACGCAGAACAGGCTGGTCCCACATTGGGAGGGAGGTCTCGGCTACTGGAGCCCCCAGAGGAGTGAGGGGTCCTGGCCCCACACCAGGCTCCAGTGCTAGGAAGAGAAGTCCCCACAAGCTCTGCCTGTGAAACCCAGTGGGGACTGTGGCCGGGGGGACGGAGGGCTGCCTCTTTAGGGGCCCCTGCATGGACTCACTGCTGACAACCGAGCTCCAGCATGGCTACAGCTGCTCGAACGGTGCCAGGGACACACGGGGAGGGACTGAGTTGTCTGGCATCAGGGCGAGGGCTGGAGGGCAGCTTTCTCCCAGACAGAAGTGCAGACAGAGGCCGTTGTCCCCTTGTTGAGCCCTCCCCAGCCTGGTGTGCAGATGCAGGTGCCGCCATATCTGAGTCTCCACCAACTTGGCGGATGCTGCTCGCCCTGCCTGGGTGATTCCCTGAGAGCCCGCCCCTCTCAACTTCCAGACCACCCAAGCACTTCTGGTACCTTTTCCTCACAAACACCCATTTAGGCTCATGCTATGGACTCTCCTAAAAATCTCACAAAGGTCTACAAACCCCAAACAAGCAGCATCTGGCCTCAGTGTGTCCTATACCTCTTACTAAGCAGCCCCAAGCCTGGCACTAGCAGCAGCTTGGCCTCTCAAGGCCCTTCTAAGCCCAGTGCAGGTGGCCGCCATCTGCAGATTGCTTGGTGGCTCATGCCAGATGGCCCTGGGTAGGGCACAGGCCACAGCTGAACTTGGCCTACGGCAAGGTCTCTCCCAGGAGGCCCCAGCCTGCACCTCCAGTGGCCAGATTCGGTCTGAGCCAGAGCACCACCGAGGGCCACATCTGATGTCGACACACCCACAGGGCAGACAGGGAGGGCACCAGAGCCCTGCTAAAGCAAGTCCTGCTCCGTGGGGTCAGCCACTGCCAGCAGCTGCTCCACTGCCAGTCCTCACAGCCAATCAGCCTGAGTGTTAATCCGTCCCATTGACAAGCAAACAGCAACCAAGGCTCAACCACAACAGGAGGACACACACAGCCCACACATGGGACACACCTGGAGCACCCGGCTCATGTGACCAGGGACAACTGTGCTACTGGATGGGCACCTACTACATAAAGCCACTCTACTGAGACCGGGAGACATAGCAGCTCTACCTAATACACAGAAACAAACACAGAGAGGCAGTCAAAATGGGGAGACAAAGCAACATGTCCCAAATGGAAGAACAGAACAAAGCTGCAGAAAAAGAACTCAACAAAATGGAGACGAGCGATCTACGCTGGTGATAAGGCTGCTCAATGAATTTAGGGGAAGAGTAGATGAACTCAGTGAGAGCTTTAACAAAGAGGTGGAAAACATAAAAGTGAAGATAGAAAACATAAAAAAGAACCAGTCAGAAATGAAGAATACAATAACTGAAATGAAGAATACCTTAAGAGGGATCAACAGGAGATTAGATGAAGCAGAGGATCAAATCAGGGATTTAGAAGATAAGGCAGCAGAAAACACTCAATCAGAACAGCAACAAGAACAAAATAATCCAAAAAATGAGGATAGTTTAAGGGGCCTCTGAGACAACATTAAGCGAACCAACATTCACATCATAGGGGTACCAGAAGGGAAAGACAGAGAGCAAGGAATTGAAAACCTATATCAAGAAATAATGACAGAAAACTTCCCTAACCTGATGAAAGAAATAGACACACAAGCCCAGGAAGCACAGAGAGGCCCAAACAAAATGAACCCAAAGAGGCCCACGCCAAGACACATCATCATTAAAATGCCAAAGTTTAAATCCAAAGAGAGAATCTTAAAAGCAGCAAGAGAAAAGCATCTAGTTCCCTACAAGGAGAACTCTCATAAGACTGTCAGCTGATTTCTCAACAGAAACTTTGCAGGCCAGAGGGATTGACATGAAACATTCAAGTTGATGAAAAGCAGGAACTACAACCAAGGTTACTACCAAGCAAGGCTATCATTTAGAATCGAAGGACAGATAAAGAGCTCCCCAGACAAGAAAAAGCTAATGGAATTCATCACCACCAAGCCAGTATTACAGGAAATGTTGGAGGGACTTCTTCAAGAAGAAAAAAGAAAAAAAGATTAAAAAGGCAAGTAATAAAATGGCAACAACTACATATCTATCAACAATTACTTTCAATGTAAATGGGATAAATGCTCCAATCAAAAGATAGAGTGGCAGAATAGATAAGCAAACAAGACCCTTACATACGCTGCCTACAAGAGACTCACTGCAGATCGAAAGACACACAGAGACTGTAAGTAAAGAGATGGGAAAAGATGTTTCATGAAAGTGGAAACAAATAAAACAAAATAGACTTTGAAACAAAGGTTTTAACAAGAGACAAAGAAGGATCCATTATCCCACTTCTGGATATTTATCGGAAAAAAAACCAAAACACTACTTCGAAGGGACATGTGCATCCATATATTCATTGCAGCATTGTTTACAATAGTCAAGAAATGGAGGTAGCCTGGTTGTCCCTTGATGGGTGAATGATTAAAGAAGAGATGATACATATATACAATGGAATATTTCTCAGCCATAAAAAAGAGTAAAACTTGCCAACTGAGACCACATGGGTGGACCTGGAGGGCATTGTGCTGAGTGGAGTAGGTCAGACAGAGAAAGTTCACTTACAGTTAGAATCTAAAGAAGAAAAGAAACAAACTCATAGATACAGAGAATATTTTGATGGTCACCTGATGGGAGAGGGTAGAGGATTAAGCGAAAGCGGGGAGGGGATTGAGAAGTATAAATTGGTAGTTACAAGATAGTCACGGGATGTAATGTCTAGCATAGGAGCGTAGTCGATGGTACTTGGTGTCAGGCGGGTGCTGGATTTATCAGGGGGATCACTTAGTAAGTTATATAATGTCTAATCACTATGTTGCACATCTGAAACTAATATCATCTCATATTCCAATCGCAGTTAAAAACAAAAAATGTATTATTAAATTCAAAGCTTGTCTTTAGTTGATGTGAGTTAGTAGTGACTTTTTCCTGGATTCTTATTTTCTTCCATTGAAATAGAGTTTTTGTGTGGATTTTGTAAATTGGTTCCATATTTAAAGACTCTGTAATATTATTTTTATTTCCCCAAGTGAGGAAAAATAATCCAGACGTGAGGTTATAGGTGAAATTCGTCCTCGATACCCTGAAATATTGTCTCCCATGCACTTGTGAGCTTCTCCCAAAACATGTTAAGGACAGAGTAGGATGCGCCTCTCTGCGTGGATGGCAAAGCACGCACCGCTCAGCTGTTCCCGCGAGATGCCTGCACGAGAGGTGAAGAATGGGAGCTTATGTCTCTGGATCCGTATGGATATCTTCCAGTTCCTTAGATGGTTTTATTCTGAAGGTTATTTCTAAACGAAATACCTAATTTCACGTCTTCCAGTTATTTAGAAAAAATTTTAAAGTTTACATTGGGCACCTAAGCCCCAGTTTAGAACAGATCATGATAATGCAATATGGAATGTCACTTTATCGTGAGCCTCCCGGGATGAAATGCGGTATCCTCATCGAGTTCGAGATACACAGATGCCCCAAGGCCCTCTCAGGATAAAGGAACGGTGGTCTGTCTTCACAGAACTTAGACACCCACCTCTCCATATTAGCTCTTGTTGGATAAGGGGTGGGTCTAAAAGGTCAGGTAACAGTCTGCAGGTATCACAAGGGAGCAGTGTTTGAAAAACGAATTTAAACAAGTTTTTATATACAAAATAAATAAGTAAATAAAGTGCAATCTAAGTAGAATACCAAAGGCGGGCAAATGGAATAAACGCGAACAGATTTAGTTATGCCTGAGGAAGGGCCATCTGCAGGCGAGCCTTTCTAGCGTGCATCGTAAGGGGGAATAGCTGTGGTGACAATGATATTTAAATTTTTAAAAAGAAAAATATGACCAAAAGTTCATTCAAAGAGCAAGAAAACAATAAAAAAATCAGATGGTAGGGTTTTATTTGGGCAGCATTCGTTTATAAATAGGTGATTTTGGAGAAATCTTTCTAGAATGAGGCATCAGTGATCACCTTAGGGAGGGAGGAATGGGCAAGGTCCTATAGACGATACATACAACTTCTCTTTCTCGACAAGTTACCTCCGATCTCATACAAGAACACAGTGTTTCACAGGGATTTGTTTAAAATAATGAGACTTAGTCCTAAAACTATATCATTCGATATACTGGATATATTTACTTTTTAATTAAATGTTCTTATCACTTCAAATTGTTAATGTAGAGACGTTTTGTCTTAAATGAGGCAAATGTTCTAAAGGAGATAATGCAAATGTGTTTACCAGCAGTCTTTACAGTCTTTGAGATGATGTAACAGATGGTATTTAAGATAAAATTTTTGGTCTACATTGGCAAAACTGAAAATCGAATATCTATCAGGCTTCATAAAAAATAGAAGAGAAATCCCTCTCTAGTCTTCCCTCCCTCCCTTTTCCCCTTCCTTCCTTCCTTCCTTCCTTCCTTCCTTTTCTCTTGTTGCTTAAATGCTATAACTTTCTATTTAAAGCGTTTGATGGTTCATCTAGGCTGTAAAAGCTTTACATGCACTTTATTTTTCACGTTTTTAAACTTATTTTTATTATATTTTTGCACTTACAGTGATCAAGCTCCTCTTAAAAGCAATTGAAATGCTTTGCTAAATTAATTCAGAACTTCCCTTGCTTAAAATGGATGCCCTTTTCCTTTATTGGAAACTGTTCTACCAGCAGATGACCTTGAAGTCAGGTCATGTTCATGACATATTAATCACATGTTTATATTGAATGTTCAGATAAAGCTAAACCCTTGTGATAAACATGGAGCATACCCAGTTAGGCATAAAATTTAAAGCTGGAGGTGACTAACCTCTGAGGATCTAATACCTGGAAAGTTTTGTTTATTTTCCAAATAATGTTTGGTATGGGGTAGATGTATTAACCCGGATTTGCTTCTATAATCCGAACACATTCTCCATGAGAGAGTGTTTGGACATAAAGAGACTTATTTTCTTGGAATGACATACATCAGAACCCTTTGCTCAGTACAAGAAGGATATAGAGTCTGGTTGGCCTAAACATGAACACATGAAAAATCACCATGACTTCCTCCAAATCTTATACTCTGCCTCTCCCCACCGTGAAAAATAAATATATGTTCAGACAATAAATAATATTGCTATAAAGTTATCGTGACTTAGTTTTCTGATCTTTTAAGCCACATTCAGCAGTAGAAGGATAGTGGTTTAAAAATCCAACAGCTATGCTAAGGTTAATTTTTTCTGGTCAGTGAGGAAATTAGCCAACTACAAATTCTCTATGAGTGAAACGAAAATGCATATACTCCGCTGGTTTCCTGACAGCATTATTAAGACTGAGTCATATTTCCAAATAATATTTAAGATTTGTGGTACAGTTGCATAGAAATAATAATGGGAATGAAATATCTAGTACTCTGCTGAGATGGCAAACGATTTTAATTTTGTTAAAAAGATTTAAATTCACTGACTAATGGTTGGACTTCAGAAGGACAAATAGAGCCTTTAATGTGATATATAATGTTTTAATTCTTAATAAGAATTAGAATATACATCTCAAACCTTCTCCAGGGCTAGGTTGTTCCAAATCCTAAAGCGTACTGTGCTTTTTATTCCTAAAACAATATCCCTTATTCCTATAATCCGAGGGCACGATAAATAATTATTGTGTTATGCGAAAGAAAAGCAAGTAAACAAAACCAAAACAAATCACGCCGTGAAGACTTTAACGGTATTTTAAACCCCTCCCCTACTCCAAAATACACGAGACGGAGGCAGGGAAGGCGGAGGGGTGTATAAATTTGAAAAAATAAATAAACATGAACGTAGTAGGTGGGTTTTTTCCTTCTGGAAAATTCTCGCAATCCGTGACTTTTTCGGACTTCTCGCGCTTTCCGTTTGCCAGCCGGAGGGGTACGCGGCTGCCTGGGAGGCTTCTCTCCCACCCCAGGCTGTGGCGCCGCAAATCCGCGCGAAGTGACGCCATGTGACCCCGCCGGCAGGGCAGTTAATAACTGGGTAAGCGACGTTTCCCTCTGGTGGCCGTGTTGCGCGCCCCCGGAGCGGTCTCCTTCGCCCCAACTTCCCCCGCCCCCCGCCGCACCCCGAGCTACGCGCCCCGGCAACGCTACGGCGCAGCCCCACAACCGTGTTGTCCCCTTCAGCGCCGAGCGGTCCTTCCCGCCGAGGCAGGGAAGATTCCATCGATCGGGGAGGTGCGGGGTGGGGGGACGGGGGGCTGGGTAAAACTAAAAGCTGCCGCTCCCCCCGAGGACCCGCAGAGCAGCCTCCGCGCCGCGCGCCTCCGCGGGCCGCGCGCCCGAGCTCCGGGC
>NW_011889205.1:428501-430243 GCF_000151845.1 Pteropus vampyrus | reverse complement strand
TGTGTGTGTGTGTGTGTGTGTGCGTTTGTGTGTGCGCGTGTGTGCGTGTGCGCGCACGCGTGCCTTCTGTGTGCATGCACAGGGTAACCACTCATGCATACATAATCATCGCAAACAAACAGGGACTCTCCTCCGCCAGTGCTCCTGCTCGAGCCAGGCAGCGCGGGCTTAGACTTCCCTTTGCCCGGGTCCTGTGACTCCGTTTGCATGCGTGCTTATCAAAGGACAGGCTCCTCGAGGACCCATGACAAGGCACGGCTTGCATTCCAAGCAGCCGCAGCAGCCTGTCGAATCCAGTTGTTCGGGACTTCGCAGGCTGCAGAGCTCGCTTCAGCACCACGAACAGATCTCGACCCTGCTGCCAGACTGCATCCCTTCTGGAGCACGGACGCCCTCCTCCTCCTTCCCGCCGGAACAAATGAGCCTTTTCTCTCCCCCATCAGCATGTCTTCTGCGCATCTCCCGTCTCCTCTAAGTATAAATCCAGTTCCATTTCAATGGCGGTCATTAGGGATTTCATAACATTCGTGAAAAGGTCTCTTTTCCGACGGTCTCTCTTTTTAAAGTGGGGGAAGGTGCATCCACCCTGAGCCAGTCTTGCAGCCCCTTCGGCCTTCTTCTCCGTGAGTGTGCACTGTGCTCCCCCCGCCCCAACAACCACACATCTCTCTGACACCACTTTTTGGGAATCATCAGCTCTTTCCAAACTGTCCCTTACACAAGATAAGCGACCATCCGGAGCATTCCATATTAAAGAAATGCCTCGGGAGAAAAAGAGCACATCTTATTTTTGCAAGTTTTCTCATGACTCCATGAATCTTGCAAACTAGGAGGGTCGGGGCTGGTGATGAAAAGATTGAAAAAAAAATATCTCTAGTGACTTCAACTCAATCTTTGATCCGAACTAAGTCCAAGTATGTGATTCTCGCATCCCGTGCTGCACGCCAGTTTACAATGCAGGGGCTTGTCTGGGGCAAGTATGGAGGTGGATTCGGAGAGAAATGTTCACAGCTCAGAAATTGTGCAGTTTGTTTCGCTGCTGTAGCGTTTGAATCACAATTGCTAATAATTGTTTTTCTAGATCAGGAATGTGCATTTTGACAGGTAATCGTGATCCGTTGTCTATTACATGAAATATCCAATTATCACAGATTGTTCAGGAACTTGGAAGGCAAGAGGCTCTCCTCATACATCAG
This sequence comes from Pteropus vampyrus, assembly GCF_000151845.1. Taxonomy (NCBI): domain Eukaryota; kingdom Metazoa; phylum Chordata; class Mammalia; order Chiroptera; family Pteropodidae; genus Pteropus; species Pteropus vampyrus. The sequence goes on along the minus strand of NW_011889205.1, from coordinate 429,047 downwards.
CTTGACGGATTTGTCTAAAACGCACCCCACTAAAATCCCCCAGTAAATTTGGGGGACTACTGCAATCTGACAAAAGGTATCTGCTTCTAACCGGCAGCTTGGCTAATAGGAGGAGTTATTGGCGTGACACAAATAGGACAGGAAAGAGGCAGAGGAAAAGGGGTCGGGAAGCCGAAGTGCGGGATGTCACAGAGGGAGTTCGTCCTTGAATGTTTAAGTCCAAGAAAAATGTAGCGAGCTCTCATTTTAGATATTCTAAAAGGACGCGTTTCTGTTTTACAGCAAAATTTACCGAGTTTCCGCGGAACGTGACCGCGACCGAGGGGCAGAATGTGGAGATGTCGTGCGCTTTCCAGAGCGGCTCCGCCTCCGTATACCTGGAGATCCAGTGGTGGTTCCTGCGGGGGCCCGAGGACCTGGAGCCCGGGGCCGAGGTGGCGGGTGCGCAGGTAGCGGAGTCGCGTCGCCCGCACGCCCCCTGCGTCCGTCCCACGCTCTCCCTCCGTCCGCCGGGTGTCCAGCCCAACGCGGTGCTCGCGCGCCCCT
>NW_011889205.1:425151-427326 GCF_000151845.1 Pteropus vampyrus | reverse complement strand
CGCGCGCCCTGGCTGGGACCGTCCGGGTCCCCACCTGAGCGCGCGCCTCCCTCTCCCGCAGGTGGAGCTCGTGCCCGACCGAGACCCGGACAACGACGGGACCAAGATCAGCGTGAGTATCACGGGGACGGGCGGCAGGGGGCGCATGCCCTTGTCAGCTGCCAGGCAGGCCCAACGCAAAAATCAATGCATTTGAGGGTTTTAAAAGCCTTTTAACTTATTGTCCCTGGAAAAAAAGGCGATTTTGCAAACGCAGGAGAACCGGTGTCTCTTTCTTACCTCACTGGGTGCATCAAAGTGCAAGCCGATTTAGAGTCGGTACAATAAAATGATGTATATTAATCGCCGAAATATTTAAACATTAGTAGAGAATCATTTTGCTATCATGAAGGGTTTGCGACCCTTTTTTCTTGCCTGTTTAGCAGTTATATAAATCTTAAGAGTTAAGAGCTGCGATGCTAATATCCGTTCGAAGTTATGGAAATAATTATCTTTTAACGAGAAGTAAAACTTACGTAGGAAAATCTTCCTAGGCAGAAAACAAAATTAAAGCATCACACAAGATGTTGAAGTTGTGATGAAAACTTCCGTTTTCACGACTATTCCTAATATGTGTACTGTATTTCTAATGCCAGTGTTCAAAATCACAGAAAGATAAAACCGAAAGCCAGCATAGTCATAACATAACTGGAAGAGGTTCACCTATTGAAACTGTAGAGATGCATTTCTACCCCACGGGTTATTACTTTTCATAATTGTGTGTTAAATTAGAAAAACATGAAAGTTATTTTTTTTACAACACCTTAACTTAAAAGAAGCCAGATGGAATCACTTTATGTTAATAGAACTGAATAATTTGTTGATAATTAGTAAATGTTTCCATTACTAGAAATGAAAGTTGTATAAGAAAGGAGACCCGCTAAGCATATATATTACATATATATTACAAAAAATAAGCATATGACAAAAATCTAATGACCTACATTTAAAAAGGAAGTTATTCTGAGGCTTTTACAACAGCGTCAAGTGGTATAAGGCTAGAGTTAACTAGAACTGTAAAAGTATATTGTTCTAGTAGATTCAAATTCTGTAACTCAACTGCATAATCTCAAAACGGAAGCAAATGTCAAACAAAAAATAAGATATAAACCAGAAACTCCAATTTATATTCATAAACTCACAGACTTTTTATAATATTTCAATTAAATTATTCTTATGTCACGGAAACTGATGTTTTCAGACAATGCTAGTAAAACTTTATTGGCAGAAGCAATTGTTAACAATATTTTTCTTAAACATTTTACTTTTCATACACACATATAGTTAGATAGATTATTTATCAATCAGTCAGCTTTCACTTTTCACCGTCCATACCTCCAAAGATCAGCAATGAAAACAGCCTCCAACATCCTGACCTAGGGGAGCAATACGATCAGATAACATAATCATAATCATGGATACAACTGCTCACAGTAGTATCTGTACTGATAGTTCAAAAAATCTAGCAAAAAAAGAGTTCTAGATACAAATTGAGATAGAAAGTAATTACTTCCCAGTTTACCACTGTATGACCTTGAACATACGTCCTAAAACAGCAATTGTTACCTTAGAGTTCCCAGGAGAGCTTTTATAAAATACCAATTTGAGCTTCACCCCCTGAAGACACAGAATACACGTGAAGCTATTAATTTCCATTATTGTTATAGTAGTATATTTATATGTAATTTTCCATTCACATACGTACTTATGGTTATGGTTCCAATGTTGAAAACTATTTGTGTATACAACTCTATATGTGAAAAATGGAGGAACCCCCAAGTTTTCTTAACCATTTATGGCCATTTGAAAGTATAATGGAGGAGCAGAATAACTTTGTCACCTTCATTTGTTTTCTCTTTCTTTCAAAATCATCCAGATCCTTAAATCCTGAATGTCTTATGAAATCTTATCATTCAGTCAGTCATGGATAATATATAATGTATATCCAATCTAACTGTTCTGATAAAGATTCTTATGGATATAGATAATATGATATAGAATGTCATGTATTAAACACAATCATATGTATAATTTTGCTATTAATCTGGCATAAAACTTATTAGAAATAAGAAAGCCAGTTTCAATTTTGAATATCAACCAGTGTTAATTTCAAGTTCCAGTAATGTAAAGATCCTA
>NW_011889205.1:411775-424381 GCF_000151845.1 Pteropus vampyrus | reverse complement strand
TTACCACTGTATGACCTTGAACATACGTCCTAAAACAGCAATTGTTACCTTAGAATTCCCAGGAGAGCTTTTATAAAATACCAATTTGAGCCTCACTCCCTGAAGACACAGAATACACGTGAAGCTATTAATTTCCATTATACTTATAGTAGTATATTTATATGTAATTTTCCATTCACACACGTACTTATGGTTATGGTTCCAATGTTGAAAACTATTTGTATATACAACTCTATATGTGAAAAATGGAGGAACCCCCAAGTTTTCTTAACCATTTATGGCCATTTGAAAGTATAATGGAGGAGCAGAATAACTCTGTCACCTTCATTTGTTTTCTCTTTCTTTCAAAATCATCCAGATCCTTAAATCCTGAACGTCTTATGAAATCTTATCGTTCAGTCAGTCGTGGATAATATATAATGTATATCCAATCTAACTGTTCTGATAAAGATGCTTATGGATATAGATAATATGATATAGAATGTCATGTATTAAACACAATCGTATGTATAATTTTGCTATTAATCTGGCATAAAACTTATTAGGAGAAATAAGAAAGCCAGTTTCAATTTTGAATATCAACCAGTGTTAATTTCAAGTTCCAGTAATGTAAAGATCCTATAGTGGCAGGGAGTATGTACTCTGCACCATAAGACTCGGGTGACATTACTGTGCACCCCGAGCTTTGCCACCCCTGGACGATAAGTCAGAGTGCGCCAAAAATTTGAGAAGAAAAATCATTAATATCCACGTTTATTTTGTCAGTACCTTTACTAGCCACTCCGATATAAAAGCACATTCTCACTTAAATTCCTTGGTCACAACGACCAACAAAATACTTCTGTGACCTCTCAGAGTCATAGCCCCAAGCGGAGAGAAAGGCTGTGTAAACTCCCGACGTGGCCTCATGAGACAGGTACTTCGTTCAGCCGAGCTAACCAGGCCAGGGCCCACCCGGCCACTGGGCAGTGCCGGAGCTGCTCCCGCAGCCTGGGGGACGTGACCACGTGGCCGGCGGACTCTGGCGCCTAATCATCCCGGGTCGGTGCAGCCGGTTGTCGCAGACGAGGACGAGTGAAACCTTCAGAGCGGACTTCGGGGCGCCTGCGAGCCCCCCGACTGCCACCGTGAGGGCCTTTTCACGCCGCGGCGCGAGCGAGCGCGCGAACGCAGCCATTTGATGTAGCCCTTTATTTTTTTTTTTTTTCACCTGCAATTTTCCAGACAGTGAAAGTCCAAGGCAATGACATCTCTCACAAGCTTCAGATTTCCAAAGTGAGGAAAAAGGACGAAGGCCTGTACGAGTGCCGGGTGACGGACGCCAACTACGGGGAGCTGCAGGAGTACAAGGCGCAGGCCTACCTGCGCGTCGCCGCCAGCAGCCACGCGCGCAGGATGCAGGCTTTCGAGGCCTCGCCCATGTGGCTGCAGGACACCAAGCCCCGCAAGAACGCGTCGGCGGCGGTCCCCGGCGGCCACGGCTCCGCCAGCCAGCGAGCGCGCGCCACGTCCAGCCCGCAGGCGGTAGCCAGAATCCCTGAACAAAGTCCACAATCAGGTATGGACACCCGTTTGGGCCCTTCGTCTTCCCACTGGCAGTCGCTCCCAGGAGAGCCGGTCAGGTGCAGTAGACAGATCTGTGTATGCATGACAGGTTTTAAGATCGGAGACCTAGTTCAGTGCAAAGAAGGATGAGGCGAGACTCGGGAGAGCCCGGGCTGGCCTCCACGGAGGATGTCACCTGCCCCGTGAGTCGCTGGCAGTGCTCCCTGTCCAGGGGAACTAAAAGCTGGACTTACTTTTTTTCACCGCCCCCCCCTTCTGTATTTACGCACGATAAGAATAATAAATCACGTGATGTCGGTCGCATTATAGATGCATGTTCATTTTCTCTACAGATTTATCTATCGATAATGACCCAAATTAAGAGACTTTCACTTAATCAAAATGTAAATGAAAGAAACGCGCCCCGTTGGCAGCCGCCGCCCGTAGCTTTCAGCGGGCCTGTCCTCCAAGGGCCTTTGATTCTGAAGGAGAGACTTCAGCTGCCTGTGATGACAGGGAAGATGATAATGGCAGGAAGCGCGGAGGGATGAGGGATGAAAGGCAGTAAGTGGTGCAGAGATAAGGCGGCTCCTGCAAATGTGCCTTTGGTGCCAATTTGGAAGCTTAGTCACACATTTCTGAAGTCAGCTGTGCAAGTTAAAGCTGTTCCGAATAGCATTAATTTATGCGATCGTTCAGCCAATGGAGGCTCACCGGAGTGTCAGCCTCCACGTGGGCGAAAGGCTTCTTGGAATGAATGGTGCCTCACAGGCTCTGCCGCTGTCCTGCGTTTGGCTCGGACACGTGACGTAGTGTTATGGGGTGAAGAGGGCACAAAAATTGTCATCCTTCTTTAAGGTTTTCCCTTCACAGTTTCGCGCTGAGAAATTATCGCTACTGCAATTGGTAACGGAAAATTACGTTGCTAAATGCAAGGACTCTCTAGCCATTAGGTGGTTTAAAATCTAGTTATTTCATCAGGATAATTATATACGTGTATGTGTCTTCTTGCGTCTTACCTTACATATGTCTTTAAATCTCTTCTTGCGAACAATCCTTTTAAAGTGACGTGTCCCAGCCTAGGTTTCCTCCTTCTGCTTCGCGTGCTCACGGATAGGGTTTGTAGAGAGCTGGGCTAAAGGTCGCGGTGAGTTTGTGCTGCCTTTAAATGCAGGTGAACGACTGTCCCAGCATGCCTTGGTCCTAGCAGTTAATGTCAGTCTTATGTGTAGGTTCCTTGCCGTCTAAAGCTCAATTTGCGTGGCTTTGTCTGTTTCCTCTTTATCAGCTTTTTTGTTTTCCAAATTAAAGAACCAACCATAGCTAGAACATAGATCTGTACATGTATATACTTGTATAGATGCGTATTCATACATAGCACACGTATAGATGCAGCTCATGATCATAATTTTATAGTCATTATTCGATCAAGATTTAATATCTTCGGATTCATTGCCCCTGTCCCTTTCATGCTATTAAGAGAAGAAGCCAGACACGAAGTGTAAAATTACAGACTAGCCTCAGCAGACAGCTTACGACCTAATTAGTGAGAACGCTAAGTCGTAAAGGTGAAATTATTAGCCTGCATAGAATATTCCCAGCTACATAGCAGAAATCCATGCTGTGGAATAAAATCAAACAGATTGCCTATCCCAGCGAAGGATCCTAAGCATGGAATAGTGTTCTGTCTCTTTCTAAACTATTTACTTTTGATTCAACTATGTCCTCTAAAAATAGCAATTTTCTTTTAATATCTCTTTTTTAGTATTGTGATTGGAGCTAAATGGTAACCTCTAGCAATTTTCAAATAAAAACTGCTCATTTTCCACCCTACTACTGGCCTCACTCGTCAGGATAAAAAGAAGTAAGGAAAGCTGACTCATGGGAGCCAGATTCATTAAAAGCCACGTTCACGAAACGTTATCTGCTTATGGCAAAGATTAATCTGAAATATATCGAAATGTTTCATTTCTATTTTTTTCTACCAGTAAACACTGGAAACTATTTTATATACATTTAACAATATTTTCCAACTTCTAATTCAGAAGCTGGGGTGGCCCGGACACCCATTCCATTCGTGTGTAAGTTTCTATGCTTGCACAATTACGGTATAAAATACAGTGCCTGGGATAGATATTTACATATTATATTCGCTGTAATACCCCCATCCTGATTTATAATTTTGCTTTATATTTTTTTCAGGTTATATTCAAATAAAGCTTATTTCAATACCCATGCTTTATTTATTCACTCGTTTATTCACTCTCTATCCATTTACGTTTCTAATTCTGATTTCTTTCTGGAGAGCCAGACTAGGATTCACTGTTGTTCTCGACATTTCTCCACGTGTATGTCCCGTAAGCACTGTAGCAGAGCAGAGGCAGCTGCACATTGCTGACCCCTCCGCCCACGGAGATGTGGCACCTCTTCTCCCCAGGCCCCCAGGCCCGGGCTGGCCTGTGACCACTTTGACAACGAGACATGAAGAAATAATGTTATTTATGTGAGTGCTGTGCCCATTTGAGACCCAGCTTTTAAGAGGCCTGGCAGCTTCTGCTGTGGCCTCGTAGAAGCCAGCCACCATTTCAGGAGTGCAGCTCCCTTAAGGCAGCTTCCTGGGCAAAGCCGAGCCCACCAGCCTTTAACCTCAGCTCCATTGCAGCTCTGAGAGGTCCCAAGCTGGCAGTGCCCAGCTGAGCCAGGCGACACACAGGCTCCTGGGAGAGGATAATGAGTTATCGTTTTAAGGCTCTAGGTTTTAGGGTCATTTGTTTCACAGCAAGAGATATCCGGGTCAGGCCCCTAAACTCAGGTATTCGAAACTGAATTTATTAACTTAGCTTTTTCACCAAAGAAACAAATGTTCCCAAATTCTTTTAATAACAGACATCGTCACAATCACAGGTCTTACAGAAACCTCGACAATGTTCTCATGGCCTCTTCTTCATTCAGTTGTCACAAGGAATCCGTCCTTCCATCCTCCTGTCTCTTCGGAATGTCCTTGAGCTCCTGCATCACCTGCATCTTTTCTGTTCCACCTGCACAGGTGTAGTTCCCAGCACAGGCCCCCTCGCACTTTTGCATCTGTTCCGACAGCTCCTAACGCTGTGCCTGTCTCATTACTAACACGAGGAATGGACCACAGCAGAGCAAGTGTTCAGTGATGCTTTTCCCAAAGCACCTTCTCTAGCTTTCACGGTCTGACGTCCAGGCCTGTTTCTCCCGGGCCCCCAACCCTCACACATCGCCTTCCCAAATGGCATTTCCTGAATGTTTTCAGACGCTTTCTTACCTCTGTGACTTTGCAGATGCTGTTTTGTTTGTGCAGGTCTTTCCCTGTTGGCTGAGCCCCGACTCAAACACGAGTTCTTTCATAAAGCTTTTCCCCTACTGTCTTAGAACTGGCGGTTTCTTCGCGCAAGCCTCCAGAGCAACTTGTTGGCACTTACTCTGAAGCCATCTGTTGGTGTGCCCTGTTTTGTCATTTTTGTTTTCCCGGGGCTTTCCTCTCGGTGCTGGAAGTCCCATGGGGAACCTCTCGGTCGCAGGCAAAGCAGGACAGTTGGTCACCCGCACAAGAGCTTCTTGGCCGCGGCTCGCGTGTGCCTTCTCTAAGCGCCACCAGCAAGTGCAGCTCGTGTTTGGGGAAGGGAAGGAAAATATGGCCACAATGTGTCTTTGTTTTATCTTCTTTTTCTTATATTTGCACAAATCCTATCGCCACTGTCCCAGCCCGATCAAGGCTCGTAATTACTGTTTCTCAAACCGTATAGTGCAGACGACCAAGCCAGACTCTCCCTCCAAGCGCTGCTTAAAAATTCATGTTCCAGGACTTCAGGCAGCACCTATTGGATCAAAATCTCGGAGTCTAGAACCAGAAACAGACATTTTTATGTGCAGTAAATTATGAGGATTGTCAACTCTAAAAAGTTCTTACGAGTGAAGAAAAAAGGTTTTTATCATTTACTGTGAAATGTGTGTGTGTGTGTGTGTGTGTGAGAGAGAGAGAGAGACAGAGAGAGAGAGAGACTGAGCCTACAGAATATCCTTTAGGAGCTGGTCTTTTGCATTATTTTTTCCCCTAGTCCTTGGATGGACGTTGCGAGGCTGCCCTGTTCACTCCTGTGATCAGCAGCCGGCACTTGTGAGAAACTGGCCGCGGTGAAGGCATAGTGATGTTTACGCGCGGAGTCTCGAGTCCCTCAGCAGGAATACTGATTCTCCAAACTCCGCAATCTGGCTATTCTGTTTCCTCCACGATGTGAATCCGAGCATTGAGAGGCAGCTGCTGCTACAACTGCTCGAAGCCAAGAGCTCCCCGAAGCGCCTCTGCTGCTGATAAACATGGCAGCTTTCCTAGAGTGGCCAGACTTAGCAGGAATGATCTTAAAACAGAAGTCGAAGCCAGTGGGGAGGGAGATGAGAGGCCGAGGGGCTTGCAGGAGACTGTCTCCCGGACTTAAAATATGAGGATACGATGCACTGCATCCAGGTGGAAAGCGGACATGTAATTCAGACCTTAATGTTGATTTTGGTTTAAATGATCCAACTTGGCTGCTTACGCTGGTTAAATTAGTTTGATCATTGTAATTCTATCAGTTAAATGGCTGCTGTGTAAATCGAGTGTCTACGAATAAGATGAAAAGTAGATTGGAGGCAGTGCTTTGGATAACATGGGCCAAGGAATCTGCTAGAGACGTTTGAACCGGAATTATGTAAATTAATAGTCTATATCGGCCAAATTCCCCCTCAAACCGTATTTAACTTAACGCACTGAAATTTAGTACCTAGCAGGGTCTCCAAAATCAAGACCCAGCTCTAGGCTGGAAAAGCTTTCCAGTGCTTGAATGGCCAAACTAAGGTTCGCTTGCGATGACCGGGAGCTCTGTCGTTGAGGGGACACGAAGCAGAGTTTGCTGATGTCCTGAGAGCTTGTCTCTAAAGATTTCACAAAGCTGCCAGGAGTGGCTTTCTGGGTAGACGACCAAAGGGCTGATAAGTCACTGGAAAGACTTCACTCTGTCGGTCAAGGTAACGCAGGTCCTAAAAGAAAGGTAAAGGGTCCTTCTCCCAAGGAACACTGAGGTCACCCATTGCCTTCCTCTCCACTGCAAAGAGTGGAAATGCCCAGGAAGATGCCCCTTCGGCCCTCCGCCCCTGCTCCCCAGTAGAGGCAGCGGGTGCAGCGGTTAGGGAAGGAGACTGTCACATCGCGTCCCCATCACTCGTGGCTGTGTATGTCTCCGTTTCCTCATTTTGAGGATTAAATGAAATTATAGAGACAGCCTGGCACCTGCCCAGGCCTCAGTCAGTGCCAGCTACTTGCTGGGTTAGTGCGACTGTTCCTGCGTGTGCTCCTGTGTTGTGACTAGCGGCAGTGACACGATGAGGATGGATGCTCTGCACCAATCTTGGCAAATATTTTCTTTGTTGGGTGCGTGCAGGTGATGAGTTACAGAAGGGAGCCCAGGCCTTCGTTTCTGAGTTCTGTTTTATTGTTTATAATTTCAGAACTTTTTTTTTTTCTTTGGTTCCCGTTGCCTTTGTTTGTTGCCGGTTTTTCCCCTATATAACCGTACCACGTAACCAACCGGCTGCCTTGCCCAAAGTCATAACTAGATCTTTATTGTAAAACACGGTAAAATTCCAAATGATTTTTAAGAATCTGAGCTGTGCGACCCAAATAAACCATATGTATTTGGAGGCCGCGTTTATACAAACTGGCTGCTATCTGAACGAAATTCGAGCTTGCGAAAAAGACCCTTGGAATTTTTTAAATCATAAAACAATGTTAGATACATCTAAAAACATAAACAAGTGAAAATATTGGATTTAGAGCCCCATGATGAGGAGGCACGGCCTCTGGTGGTGAGCGGGCACACAGATGATTGCGAGAGTAACTCCTTACCCGCTGGGTTGAAATCTCTCTGAAACTCAGGGTCCTTATTTATAAAACTGAGGTAGTAATAAGTCTGTCCCAAGGGTCATTTTCAGCAATAAGTGACATAAGAACAAAGCTGGCACCTGGGCAAGCTCAGCGATTGTTAGTTCTCTTTTTTACCCATCGGATATGAAAGTATGTATTTAAATAACCATGATTTAAGAGGGTAATTAAGGAACATCAATATGAATCGAGATGAAAGAAAACAAGAAGCCCGGAAATCTCTGAAATTATGTAAAATAATATCTGATGAATTAAAAAATATAATAATCGAGGAAGGACTCGCTTAATTAATAAATGACAAAAGGAAACGTATAATCACAATTTATGATATATATTCAAATGAACTCTGATTAAAGAACTAAGTAGAAAAGAACATCAGATATAGAAAGATGAGCATAAAAATCAGAGGCCTGAGGCTTTGAAGGTTTACAGTTATAAAAAATGCAAATGAGATAGCATTTTACTTACACATAATTTAAAAATATTTGTTTAATTTAATGAAATGTAACCAAAAGATGATGCAACAGACAAGGAAATATCTGTGTCTAATAGTTAAGAAGTGTCATTTTTACAGATGCTATTATGTAATCTACTCTAAATATCAAAAGTTGATCATATAATATCAATAAAGACAAGATAAAGATATAAAGTGAAATCAATTCTCTATATGACAGCAATACCCAAATAAAAAATATTTGGGACATAATATATAATCATCAATAGTAACAACAAAAGAAGTATAAAATATCTAGTGTTTTTTCCAAAGACAGTAACAAACAAGTAGTATGAATATGAAGAGCATTAGAACACTGTTAAGATTTTGAATAAAGGAGTAAACGTTCTATTTTTTTGGATGGGCAATCTCAGTATTGTAAATATGTCAAGTTTTTCAAAAGTGTGGACTTGATGCAGTCCCAGTCAAAACCCTCGTCATTTTTTAAAATTTGACACATATAATCTGGGCAAAAGTTTTTTAAATCAACACCTATCACCAAGGTTACAGCGACTCAGGCATCCTGCTGTATTACTACTTGAATTGGTTCTGGAGGAAAGTTTGGCAGGAAAGATCAGTCACAGGGCTTCAGGCTGTGTGGGCCATTTGTCCCAGAAGTGATGCTCCTGAGAGGAAATTCCAAGATGGGTCATCGGGAGGACCCAGACCCACGAACGGGGTGCCCGCGACAGGGGTCTTCCCATCGCTGGCACTAGCGAGATGGCCCAGAGTAGGGTGGTCACCTAATGAATGTGTTAAAGCCATAAAACATTTAATACTAAGCAGCTTCCAGAATCATGTTTTCAAAGAAATTTAATGAAATTTGAGAAGACTCTATGTAAAATTGAATGCGAAAAAAGTACAGGGTGCAAAACTTTCAAACGAAAAAATATAGACTGCGAAACCTTAAATCAATCTGAGATAGGTGCATAGAAAAACGACAAGAAGAAATATATGAAAACGTATATCAAAAGTCAAGATAAGTTATGATTTTTAATTATTCGATTATTTCGTTTGTATTGGTAACATTTATACAATGATAATTTGTTATTTTTGTTATAAGGAGAAGGAGGACATTATTTAAAATTTCCCAGATTTAAAATAATAGCTCCAGAGAGAGAAAAAAAATAAAATAAAATGTACTCAAATAAAAAAATCAAAGAAAGGCAAAGTAAAATAATGGTGTTGTGTGACTCTGGAGCTCATGGCAAATTAAAAATATACACACATGGACATGTGTATATTGTAAGTATTATTATGAAAGTGGTATACTCAGAAATTACTAGTAACATTGAAATTAAAAACATTATACCTTATTTCCTGGGAGCTGGGTGGAGAATCTGACCATCAATTATTCTTTCTGTTTTTCTAAACATAATGAGTGTGCTTGATAAATTTACATTGATTAAACAAATCAAGCACATATAAAGTCCATAAATAAAAGATCATCCCATCATTTTTCCTCTCAGTAGTATGACTCATTTGGCCCCCAATTCACAGGGAGAGCAAAGTCATCAGCAACAGTGCAGTCATAGAGAGAGTCAAGGAAAATCAATACACCGGAATATGTATAAATGATCATTGTGTTTTATTTAATATGACTGCTTCAGAAAAGTCTGAGAGAGCATTTTTGCATGAATGCAGAATCCCATATGCATAAAACAGACCTGATACAGGTTATGCTCTCGGGGCTTGAATTAAATTGTAAAAGCTAGGAGTTAGAATTACAATTTCTGTGAAGCCTACCACTATGGAGCTATTGAAAAAATAAAAATAAGAAATGAATTAAGCAAATTTATTATCTTCGCAGACACAAGAATTTTAGTGAAGATTAAATAATGCAGTCAGATACTCCAAATTTCAAAATATAAAAATCTCAAGCACTCTTCAGTGAGGGGGTCTATTATGGGACTTATTTTTTTTTTCTTGTTTTATTGAGAAGTCTCCATTGTACATACATTCTTAGCAGCATCTTCTTCGGCCATTTAGAAAATATTTAATTTTTCTGCGTAAACACATTTATTTGCTATGAAGGCCATTTTCTCTCTCCTCTTAGTGTTGTAAAGAGTTAATCTGAAAAACGCTACATTTAAGGAACAAGCAGTAGAATCACAGCTAAATAGAAAAAAAGAGACTTTAGATTATAAAAACTCATTCTATTTCCAACGATCTGAAAAGATGAAGGTTTTGAAAACACAAATTGTGTCTCGATATTTTTGGTGTTATTAAAGTGTCTAGCACTGTGCTTGGCACGGAATTAGAATTGAATAGATGTTTGGGTATCGAATGTTAAGTTTTGGCTTATGTACAGTGCAAAACACTTACGAGGATAATACACTGCTAAGAAGATACATGATTTTTTATGAAATTGGTCAATCTTTAAGAAAACAACCCCAGACCATTTTTGTATTAATGGAGAGAAAAGATTAGAAAATAACACTTGGACCACCCCTCATTACATATCCATGACAACAATAATATTCATTTATATTAAATTATATTTCATAACGCATTATGTCTAGAAATGTTGATGAACAGTCTTTGGCAACTACTTATCATTCTTTGATAAGTAGACTATGGATTTCAAAAATCTTGCTTCAATTATCTCTGTTAATTGCTTAATTCTTGTGGGTAAGAAAATAATATACAAAATATTCTAATTCAGATAATTTCGAAATAGCCAGATGAAGGGGTCAAACCATTGGCTCAAACTTGGAAAATATATGGTCAATGTCTTAAGACATTTTCCTTGTGTTAAAACAAGTGCGTTATCTGAAGCTATATAATTGATGTTCTTCTATATCATATAGCATTAGGTCCTCGAATAATTTTTTCCTCAAAAACAAACACCATTGAAGGATTAAAATTATTATTTTTTAATTTAGGCAAATTACTGTACATATAAAGTAAGATGATGGCTTTTATCTTTTTCAATTCATGTAAGATGTGCGAAAACTGAAATCACACATTCCAGCTACGTTTCTTTCCTTCTCTGTCTTTTACTTCTATTTCTTGACTTTGAGTCCATTTCTCTAAAATACAAGATATGCTTTCTTCTTCGATGAGACATTCTCCCCCGATGAAGTCGGAGATGGGGATTTATGACAAAGTGCCGGAAGTGTGGGTGGGGCGGGCCTTCACCCCACCAATCAGTGAGTGAGCGCTCAAGCGCCAACATCCATCTTTCTTACCTCTTCGCTCAGTAGTCGGTAATTCTAGCTGTAGTGTGCTCTGTATCAGCCTCTTCCCTCAGGGCCAGCTATCCTGTCTCCCCTGGGACAAGTGCCCCAGCGTCACGATCCCTGAAGCAAAGCCATTACCCGTTGGTGTCCTGACAATTCCTTCCACTCCATTCCCCTAGTTGAATGTGCTCATTTAAGCCCTTGGACAAATTTGGCATTTTTCAACCATGTTATCGGTGCAACAAAGCACACGTGTGTGCAAATCCCTAATATGGAATCTATAATCATTCCAGCAGGGTGAGGATTAATATCTGCCTTCATATTACATAAAGAGTTGGCTGATTAATAATGAAAACATACATGCAGGAGGCATATTTAAGCTCCATGAGCAAATAGTTTCAAGTACCTTAGCAGCATTTATTTACATACCTGTAAATGTAGTGCTAATAATAAATTAGTCTTAAATATGCATTAGACCAGTCGTGAAATACAAGTGGTATTAAAACTTCATCCTTTGAAAACATTTTATTGCGTTTTCCACTAATTTATATTATCCTCTCTCTTATTTCATCAAAGCCACTCGTATTTCCATATATTTTTAATAAGCAGATTGAGAAAGTATAGTTCTCAGGTGTGCAGAATTGCCAGATGAAATTATGATGCAAATCTGTAGTCAGACAGAGCTGGTTTTGAACGGCCGCTGCACCACTTACTAGCTGAGAAGTACGCACGCGCCTCTCTCCACAAAGTTCCTCAGTCGGCAGAACGATCATAGCAACTTCACGATCACCATCAGAGGTAAAGAAACAACAAATGCTCAGGAAATATGAGCCGCTATATTCGCATCATCATCATCATCATGCTGTTTGCGCCCAGATCGCTTGTCACCTGGGCGAGTGAAGGACAGCGAAAAGGAGCTGTCTCATCATGCATGACTGCAAGCGGGAGGCAGGATCACTTTCGAGTGCCTGTTTTTGAGTTAACTGTAAAAAGCAGAAACCACAAGGTCTACAGGGACTTGCTTGTAGAGAGTTTGTTTGTAGAGGACTCGTTCGCAAGAGAGTCTGGAACATTCCGAGGTGAACAGGGTATCCCCACGCACCTTGTCGCTGAGACCTCGTGCACGTGGGTAACTGCACTTTTTTCCCTGAGTGACAGGAGCCCTCAGAACTAGAATGGAAGTATGCGATTCCCTAGGGAGGGGAAGCAGGAGAGGAAATGTGCAGTGGCTGCCAGCATGCCAGGGCCCAATGAAACAGGCGATTTATGTATTGGGTCAAAACGGGAGGGATGTCTGGAAGAAATTGGCACTGGACCCATAAGAATTCTAAAACAAACAAAAAAAATATATTCTTTTCAAAAAATTATAGGCTAAAATCCTCCTATTATTTGACTTTTCCTCTTAAATAGTAACTTAGTCTGTACGAACCCGAATAAAAATT
>NW_011889205.1:393562-409710 GCF_000151845.1 Pteropus vampyrus | reverse complement strand
TTGGCCAGACTCTCCTTTGTCACAGACACTCTCTTGAGGAACGCTTGCCCTCCACATCTTGGGGACGGCGATGTGACTGGCTATGGCATCAGGTACAAAAAAGGGTAGAAAATGGGAGGCTGCGCTCCTACACTCCTAGGACGTCTAAGACTTCTTAGACTTTTCCATTTGCAAAATGGAGAAAATACCTTCCCTGCTTTACAAAGGCAAGGGAATTACACCTGAGGGAGCACTGTGAAAATTTTGAAGCGTAAAGAAAACAAACGAAGGGCATCGTTATTAAGTAGAAGTCGAAGGTCCATCAGGCTACCCCTCATCCGGCCGTCGGGGGACACGGTCGTCTCTACACGGCCATCTCATCATTTGGAGAAGAGCATCTCCTTTTCTTCTTCACAGGGTATTTTGCGTCGGTGGCCAAACACTTAAAAATTCGCAAGGCATTGTTTTCGACGTTGAGAGTAATGAACAATAATTGCTGAAATTTCACCTCTTGCCTCTAACGAGCTTACAGTGGAATCCATGAGACGAGCTAGGAATATAATGAATCACAGGTCAGTGGAAGCCATGCCAGACCCATAGGAGAGGCAAGGCCAGAACGCTGCTGCCGCTCAGAGCAGACAGACGACAGCTGGCTGGCGGGAGCGGACACAGTCAACGGCAGGTTATCCGAGGGCAAGAGTTGCTTAAACTCAATGTCGTGTTAGAGGGATGACAGGTCTGCCGCCTGGGCTGGGCCAAATAAAGCAGAACAGGTGATCCTATTCCAACACAAGTGACAGGAGCCCTCAGAACTAGAATGGAAGTATGCGATTCCCTAGGGAGGGGAAGCAGGAGAGGAAATGTGCAGTGGCTGCCAGCATGCCAGGGCCCAATGAAACAGGCGATTTATGTATTGGGTCAAAACGGGAGGGATGTCTGGAAGAAATTGGCACTGGACCCATAAGAATTCTAAAACAAACAAAAAAAATATATTCTTTTCAAAAAATTATAGGCTAAAATCCTCCTATTATTTGACTTTTCCTCTTAAATAGTAACTTAGTCTGTACGAACCCGAATAAAAATTACATTAAAAACTAGCTCAGATTCTCTTGCCAGCTGTTTTTATTCCTTAAAGCTGGCATCTGTAATCTGCAATGAAAGAGAACTATGTCGAAGGCTGGTCTGTTCCTGGCTGTATTGATACTCCATTCTCCAGAAGCTAAGCTGCTTCACAAACAAACAAAAAAAATGCTGGATTGTTGCTTCTTCTATTATCGGAGGATTTCCATTTTTAGGTTTGTTCATTCGATAAGCATCGCTAGTCTTCACCTTTTTTACATAAAGGTTCTAAAGTCAGACCACAGAGCCTCGGCGTGAGAGAAATTGTTTCCTTTCCCTTTTCTTGCTTCTTTGGATTCTACTGGATACTCAAACAAAAAAAAAGAAGAAGAAGAAGAAGAAGAGAAAACCTATCAAGAATCGTACCCCTATCTACAGACAGCTGCCATGAATTATGACTGTTCCCCAAAGCTAAACCAACTACGCATTGTACTTCCATACAAAATTAAGCCATCAGAGTCACAGCCCAGGGAAAGTGGGTATTTGAAGAGCTGGTAACATTTAGATGGGATAAATTTAGAGCACGTCTCGACGCTCATCTTAGTTCTTTGAATGAAATGCTCGTACCCTGTTCAGGTGAACTTTCTTGGAAGACAGATGCTCTGGTTGTCTCTCTCCCTGCTACTCACTCCTGGTGCACTTAACCTTTCTTGGTCCCAGGCTGTCAAATTTGAATGAAAAGCTTGGAAAAGCGAAGTTCTTAGAAAGAAGACATGTAAGAATAATGGCGGAGCCACCTCTCGCTGAAACATCTAAATGAATTTGGAAGAAACTTTAAGCTCTAAAAGTCTATATGAAAAGTTCAAAATATTATGACAGTTGGTACACTATACGGAGCAGAGCAAACTTTACTTACTAGAAATGTCTAGGAAAACTGAGAGGCTGATGACGTTTTTATATTCAGTATTTCTTAGCTCAGAGTTGGGGAAAAGAAGTTTTGTATCAAACGATTCTTTTCCCTGAAGCGTGTTGTAGCCAGTGCATTTTCTCTGGAAAGATCAGCGCACGTGTAAGCAACAGCTTCGCATCCTGATTTGACAGACGTGGCGACGATGGGGCCAGGTCACTTGCCTCAGGGAGTTTCACAAAGGAGCTGGTCTATATTCCAAGTGACTGGACTGTTCCTGTCCCTTCGCTTTCCTGCCTGTCATCCCTGGAACCTAGGGGCAGTCACTGCAGGTCACTGAGTCACATTTTCCTGGTCCGTAGGTGGAGTCTCCAGGGCCGTAGAGAGGACGGAGTAAGGTGACGCGCACCGAATGCCTACCGTGTCTTCCCAGGCACAGTAGATGCCCAGTCCAATTCTGTCGTTTTGGAGACTGACCTTCGCAGGAGGCAGGGGGACAGCGTCATTAAAGAGCCTTCTAGCCTCATGGTCGTAGGTACGGCGGAGAAGACGTAGTGCCACAGATGGAATGGCTTCGGAAGGGAGGCACTGAGGGGAGCCACGTTCCTCCATGTGGTGACAGAAAGAGGACAGGGCTGGGCAGGGCCTCCCAGGCCGGGAAGCTGAGCTGAGTTCAGTGGATGGTGACGTAGCTGTCCGTGGCAGATGCTCGTGACAGGGCAGTGTAACTGTACCCTGTCTCTACCTGATCGCTGGGCGGGCCACCGTCTCCGCTGCTGTGTCGTGATGGTTTTATTGCTTTGTCTTTTTTAAAAAAATAGATGGAATTTTCTGTTGTTCCCTAAGGTGATAATTTAGTGAAGATAAAATATTTGAGGTGGGTTTTTTTTGTTGTTTTTTTTTTTCATATTTCTTATTGGCCAGACTCTCCTTTGTCACAGACACTCTCTTGAGGAACGCTTGCCCTCCACATCTTGGGGACGGCGATGTGACTGGCTATGGCATCAGGTACAAAAAAGGGTAGAAAATGGGAGGCTGCGCTCCTACACTCCTAGGACGTCTAAGACTTCTTAGACTTTTCCATTTGCAAAATGGAGAAAATACCTTCCCTGCTTTACAAAGGCAAGGGAATTACACCTGAGGGAGCACTGTGAAAATCTTGAAGCGTAAAGAAAACAAATGAAGGGCATCGTTATTAAGTAGAAGTCGAAGGTCCATCAGGCTACCCCTCATCCGGCCGTCGGGGGACACGGTCGTCTCTACACGGCCATCTCATCATTTGGAGAAGAGCATCTCCTTTTCTTCTTCACAGGGTATTTTGCGTCGGTGGCCAAACACTTAAAAATTCGCAAGGCATTGTTTTCGACGTTGAGAGTAATGAACAATAATTGCTGAAATTTCACCTCTTGCCTCTAACGAGCTTACAGTGGAATCCATGAGACGAGCTAGGAATATAATGAATCACAGGTCAGTGGAAGCCATGCCAGACCCATAGGAGAGGCAAGGCCAGAACGCTGCTGCCACTCAGAGCAGACAGACGACAGCTGGCTGGCGGGAGCGGACACAGTCAACGGCAGGTTATCCGAGGGCAAGAGTTGCTTAAACTCAATGTCGTGTTAGAGGGATGACAGGTCTGCCGCCTGGGCTGGGCCAAATAAAGCAGAACAGGTGATCCTATTCCAACACAATGTCTGGCATGCTGGTATAAAAAGAAAAAACAGTAATGCTCAAAGAGCCATTATGCTCATCTTAAACACGTGGAAGAAGTGGGCATCTTATTCGGGATCTTAGAAGTGAGTGGCAGCAGAGAAAATTAGAGCTCAAGACGCCTGATGCCATCGTGGTTCTCAGTCACCAAAAAAAAAAAAAATCTACCCGTAACCATGAGAATAGAGCAGGATGTGTTTTTACAAAAAAAAAAAAAATTGTTTTTACAAAAAAATAAATAAATGATTTAAACTTTCTGTGGAATAGACTGTAGCATGTTTGATAAACACATGTATATTCAGATTACTGTTACATTCAGAATAATGTACATTTGAATGAAAATGGCTGTGATGATTATTTGTTCAAATTACGCAGGACAAATTATATAGCATTTTAGATTCTCAGATTTCACTAAGTCTTTGGGATTCCAAAGATAAAGGAGTACATATCTCTTCGTTCAAGTCATAAATGAACTATAGAAAGAAAAGACGATTGGAGATTTGCGTTAGAATTCACTGTGCAGGAAAGAAAAACTTTTTACTTGTCCCGATAAATACATTTCATTTACTAAAAATAGGCTAGGAAATGCATGCGCCTAGCGCAGATGAATGGTCTGGGCGGACAGGGCTATGTGACAAGGCCACATTGCCTGGAAGATGGCAGTTCGGAGTTTAGTCGCCTTAAAATATTCTTTACGCTGTGTAATTAGATTCTTTCCAACCAAACTGCTCACGTAAATTATGTTTTAACTTGCACATGCTGGACGTAGCGTGGTAGGACACGTTGGGTCAAAGCGAGGTAGCTGTTCCCTCATGCCTCCTAGGAATGATGGGGTCTTGGGTCTGCCATGAAGGGCCGGTGACTGGAGAAAGCGGAAGGTTAATACACAGTTTCAGCACATTTGAGCCAAACCGCCTGTGCGATGAGGAAACTGTTATTTCCCGAAATGCGTTTTTCAAAGTGAATCATTTTACCTCATTTTATTGCTTTTAGCATTTTTAAACGTTTTTCAATAGCAGATGGACATACTTTGTGTCAGGTGCCATCGGCTACTTAAGGAGCCGTGTAATTGATTTTTTTTTTCCTTTTTCAAAAACCGAATCCCCTGGGGAAGAGTCTCTGTTCGGAAGAGAACAGAGCAGGCGCTCGGCGGGGCGGGCTGCGATGCCCGCGCTCCCCGCATAGACCGTGCGGGCGCGGTCTTCGCACCGCGAGCCGCCCGCGGACTGTACTGTCGCTTCTGCATTTTTGAACCTTAGCTCCCGCCTTCAGAGCAGGGACACTCTCCGGGGACCCATCGCCACCAATGGGCCTTCAGTCACTAGGTTTCTGGGAGGGGATGGGGCATTAAGTGTGTGGCTCGCCTGCCAAACCAAGGTGAATCAGAACCAGCGTTAAAGAACCTTAATGCCAAACAGCGACGTGGGGCTCCTCGAGGCCCCCAAACCTTGACCCTGCAGCGACCTTTTGACACCACGTGTGTTTCTCGGTCTTTAGCATTGCCATTGTGGACCTGAGAGCGATTTAGCCAAAATAGCCAAAGGGTTGAATTTCTCTACCTTTACGTCCTTCACACCCACTTAAGTTTTCTCCAATTAGAAAAGAAGAATGAAAAATGCTTTGAGCCTGAGTCCATTCTCGTTTTCTTACTAATAAAGGTACTTCATACGTCATTTAGAAGTAGAAACGTATCAGATGAAATTTGTCTAATTGAAGAAAAATTGCAAAAATACAATATAATCCTTTCCCCTGGTCTCCAAGCCCTTTAAAAATGTCTAGTTCTTGATAGATAGCACTAACCTGTCCTCAGATTTCAAGGCTAAAAGCTGAGAAAGATCTTCCTCTAAAAGGAAATGCCCCGACAGCAGCCAGGGGGCGTGGTTGTAGGTACCAAGACAGGAACAAACCCCATGACTCTAGGGAATGGTCCAGAAAGGTTCCCTCGGGGCGGGGCGGGGCGGGGCGGGGGAGGGGCAGGGAAGAGTTGGTTGTGGATTCATCCCTCCAGTGTCCCCACCTGTGGAATGGCATTGTTTGAAAACAGACAAAACAAACAAGACGAACTTCCCGGGACTGAAATACTTTGTATGTGTTGTTGTTTGCAGTGCATGCCAAGACATTCATGGGCACCAGAGCCAAGCTGGCGAGCTAATTAAATATATATGTGTGTGTGTTTAAAACAGCCTAATAAGGAGCGTTGGATATCTTCAAGATGAGCGAATATCTTATAACTTCTTCCGCAGGTGCGAGGATAGCTACAAGCCACGGGCTTTCTGTCCTGCTTCTTGTTTGTGGCTTTGTGAAGGGTGCTTTGCTTTAGTCTAAAGTGCTGACTTTTTTCCAATATCACTTTCTCTTCTTAAAGCAAAGAGCAAATCGCCTGTAAAATCTACGGAGCGGACAGCAAAGTTGACCCTAAACTCCAAGCACCACCCTGTACCCACTGTACTCTAATTTCCTACCCAAGGACGCCTGCTTCCAGAAGCTTAAACGAAGAGGCTATCACTCGCTTTGTTCATAATAGTTTCTTGGGCGAGTCATTGATCTTTTCTTTCAAGAGAATTAGTGTGCAGTGATAGGATGTTTTCTACCAGCAAGATCTTTTTTTTTTTCTTTTTTTCCTTTTCTTGCGGCTGCTTAAAGCATCATCTTGCTGACTGCTCAGGGGTTGGCCTGAATGCGATGGGGATAGTAAATATTTACTACGGATACCATTGATTCCCTACGAAAGGACCCGTTATCTGCAGGAAGCAAACAGAGATCAAAAGACTTCAGAATATAAACTGTCATCAAACGAAAACCCCCGTTTGGGGCCAAGAACAAAATTACCAACACTGCGAGGCAACAAGGAGAACATTATTTTAAATCGGAAATAAGAAAAGAAATTTTTTTTTTTTTAATTTTCCCCTTTTTTTTTCCTTGGATTTTTCTCCTTTTTCTTGATTATGGTTCTTGTTCAATGGTGGCAAATGCTGATTACGGCCAATCCCTGTCATTCCTGGGAGGTTTATATAAATACATTTCGAGCGTTCTATATTTCAATGTATTTTAATTCATTTCGCAATTCCTGTATATGCAAACTTGACAAATTCTGTAAATTGCTTATAGTATGTGTGATATAACTTCGAAGTAGATAGAACTATGACCCTCATGCAAGCTGATTTTTATCATTATATATATAAATATATACATATAAATATCTATATGTTGGGCCACCAACCGTTTTGTTTTTTTTTTTTGATAAAGCATTTCTCACTTATGGTTCATGTATTGTGTGAATTTTGTAATGCCTCGTTTCACTTCCACAGGTATGACAGCTGCAGATGGCCTCTGTTGGCCTCTGCTTCCTTCTGGGAAAAGCATATCCAAAATTGTATCCGATAAGTGAATTAATTTCGTCGTGTGTATGCTCTGTTGGAATTTGCTATGTTCCTTTACAAATGGTGTTTATTGAGGTTTGAGGGTCTCTTGACTCTAAAGAATGTACACTCTCTGGTTTTGACAGCTATCCCTATAATATAATCATCATCATTATTGTCAAAAAGCAATGTTGCTCCTGGAAAATCTGCCTCGGGGGTGAATGAGGGGAACGAAGTGGTCGCCATTACTCGCTCCCTAATCCTGGAAGAACACTTCTTGCTGTGGCTGAAAGTGTGCCTCCTTTGACCTTTATGAATTTCTGTAGCATTGTCATTCCGTTATTTGCTCCTAATTATATTTTAATGACTCCTAATTAAAAGTTCGAATTTGGTTGTTGGCTAAATATAATATGTAAAAGATGACTGCGAATCCCAAACAAAGATAATGTGTTCAGTTTTCACTAGTGAAGTGAATTATAATTCTAAATATTCTGTTCTTATCTTTGGCCATATGATAATTCAGACTCTTTCATTTAGAATCTGTTTTCCACTCTGGCAAAGACTGGCAGGCAGAACGAATTAATGTGTTCCGTATACTCTATGGACTAGGTACGGGTTGAGATAGGAATGACCTAAGTCTCTCTTCCGGAATGATCTGTCCATTTTCGTTCATAACAAAACCAGGAGATCATCTCTGCAGGACCGTCGGCTCCCAGCCTAAGGTCCTGAGCTGGAGCTCGAAGGCAATGAATACCTCTGCTTTTCCAAGGTAAACGCGTTGACTTTCTGCAATTCAGTCACAAGCAATGTGCGTATTTTCACAATATTCTTGACATTATCTTCTGAAAGTTAATGTTTCATGCTAAACCTTTTATTGACATTTTTCTCGTTCATTTGGTTTATTATTTCAGTCTAATGAGAACAATAAATAAAGGATTTGATTGCACTATTTTATGAACCTAGAAATTTATTTTCTTTCGAAGTCGAAGACTTAAAGTACATGAAATAATGGAAAGATAAATATTATTTATTCTGTCTCTCTGGGCTTTAAAGATTATGTACATCCAAGCATGAATGAGTATACCGATTCAAATTCAAACAGGCTGGAGAAATTCACCATGTACTTTGCTTTCAGCCGAAGCTCAGCTCAGGAGGGTGGTCAGTGCTAAAGTGTCTCTGATCAGTGATGTTTACCACATCCCTTGTAAGAAAGGACATGTGCTAGCTAGCTCGGTGGAGTCCGTGAACCCACCGAAACTATATGCATATTTGTGTGTGTATTTGTTTTCTGGAGATGGCCCTTCACATTCATTGATTCTGAAAGTGATTTGATTATGATTTGCTTGCCTAAAAGAAGAATGCTTAGATGATTTCAAGCACCTACGAGGATGTGATTATTATAATTTTGAACTAGTTTATCTTAAAATTCATGGAAGCAAGATATGTTTAGGGAAATAGTGTGTGTGTGTATGTATTTGGCCAAGAAAACATAGTTTTAAGTAAAGAAAAAAATTCCCTTTTAATTTCTTATACACAGCATGGAATAACAGATATGAGATGATGTTTGTAGAATTTTTAGAACCAATACTAAGAGCTTAAAATATAATTTTACAAATTATACACAGATACCAATCACATAAGTGGTCCTGGTGTGGATGTTATATAAAAGACAAAATATTAAACATAAGTTAGCGGTAGTTTTGATGAGAAAAAATAATTGCAAAAGAAAGTGTAATTTGCCTTAGATAAATACATATAGTCCAATGATTGCATCTTGGAATTAAGACTATGAAGCTACAAAATATATGTGCACATAATTTCAAATATAAAGCCAAAATAATTTTAATTTTAGATCTCATTAATTAGGGGAGCATTTTATCGCTCAGGAAGTGTTCTAGACTTCACAGTCCAATCGGTGGAATAGATAAGGTCCTTTCTTGCATCTAGAGAGACAGAGAGGAAACATCCAAAAACAAGAAAATATATAATAGTGATAAATTCTAAGAATAAAACACAGTAGGATGACATAAAGGCATATGACTATAAATGGTCAGGTAGGGAGGCGACATTTAAGCAAAACTCAAATGACCAGAAGCCAGTCAGGAGAGGATCTGGGAGAAGAGGCTTCTAGGCAGAGGGCAGCTTGTGCCAAACTCTGAAGGTGAGTCCGCCTGGGCCAGAAAGTGGGCAAGTGTGTAGTCAGTGAGGGGGAGGGGCGTGAGAGGAGTTCAGGCCAGGGAAAGACAGACGAGACCCAGCCAAGGACAGAGGAACAGAACAGAGTGTATGCGAGTTCCACATGGCTCTTAATCTGAGATGGGACACAGGCTGTCCCCACAGCTGACTTCTGAGTGGTTTAGCTTGTCAGCAAAATGCCTTTGGAAACAACATTGAATCCCTCAGATGGTCGGGTTATGCTTCTGTCTAGAAGCTGCTGAGGTGTGTTAGGCATGGTGGAATGTAACTCAATGTTTTGATGCTGATTTACAACTGGTAATTTTGAGAAGGAGAGGGAAAGATTGAGAGACAGCCGGGACAACCTTTAGTGTAGCACAGAACTAGTTATGATCATTACAAAGGCAGTTTGAAATAAATCGAGTATATGAACTGAAAGTACAGACAGAATGAAAGAAAAGAGATTCGCTCCTAGACACGTGGTAGCAAAACATTGTAATTAAGATGGTAGAGGGAGGAGGAAAAAAACTCTACATGTTCACAGAAAAAAAAAAAAAATGATCAAAAAATCAGAAAATAAGAGCTTAGAGTTCTCCAGAAGACAATAGATCAAAAACTACAGCGGGGAAAATATTGTGTCAAAATAATTTTACACTTAGTTAAGTTATATTTTCATTGTTAAAGAAATAAACAAAATCGATCTGAGGTAGTCAAGGCCCACAGAAGAATTGCATGTATCTGCTCTTCTTGAAAGCTCTGCTTGCCTATCTGCTCCGACTCAAACAGGAATCAAATATGATGTTGAAAATAAATGGGCATGATATAAGCTCTCTACCCTATGAGATGGCATTAAATGTAAAGAATTACTGAACATTTTATTGTATTTCGCTGTATATGAAAAGAAACAAAAGTTTCACAAAACAATATTAACCCTTATTTTGTGCATGCAATGAAATGCACTCTAATATTTTCTATTTTGTTTTATTTCTTTGTTAACTTGTCACAAAACATTAAATCGATTTCGCAACCCAAAATTTGAAAAAAAAAAAAAAGAATCCGGAGGTGTATTTTATTCCAAAACTTAATATAAATGGTGAACATAATTACATGACAGTATATAATAATAAAACAATAATTTAATTGCGTTCTAAACTCTTATTATATTTTTTAAAACCAGTAAGTCAGAGATGATCCGAGGACAGAAAAAGTACATTCTTCATCCTAAAAGTACATTCTTCACACTAAAGTGGCATGGCGTGTTGGGGGCAGGAGAGTGACATGTGCCCTGCGTTTTGGTGTCCCGTTTTAGGTTTGCGTCCTTTTCTTTTCTGCCCTATCGTCATCTGAACTCCCTTCCTATATGTTTGAGATATGTGGGAGCTGAAGAAATAACTGCAGGGAGGTGTAGCGGTCTCCATGGACCAACCACGAACCGTGATGAATATCCCATTGATCGCCTGTCCACTACGTGTTGGACTAAGGCACCCCAGAGACCCGAGGATATGGTTTCAGTCCGGAGTCATTTCCCAGTGACGCAGCAAGGTCTGGGGAGTTCTCTTTCTTCGATGCGCAGTTACTCCCCAAACGTCTCGACTTCTTTTGTTGTCACCGATGAGGTCCTCCAGAAGGCATCCCTTCTGCAGAAGCCTGAAGAATGCCTTGGAGAGTAGCATGCCAGCACATTTTCAGTTCACTTCCGCTGCGGTCCTCAGACACCAGGGACGTGCTGGAAGATGTTGGAGTGTGGCATGTATCGATAAAGGAAGGACATGTGTGGTGACTGTGATGAGAAGCAACCCAGAAACGCAATCAGCATCATCTGAGCCAGTTTTGAATAGGTGAGTGATTGTGGCATCTCCAGGAAGGAAATAGAGGGGCCACCTTCTTGAAGTCACACTTGATTTGTGTGATGACCTTAGAAGAAAAGTCCTCCATTTCTTAAAAACAGAATTTTGAGCCACCACATGAAAGTCACACTCCTCAGCCAAACCCGTCACCAGAGTCAGATTTGTTGAAGGGATCACCAGTCACAGTATTTTATGTGCATATTGAGAATATTACTCTCAGCATCCCCCAAAGGGAGCCGAGACATTTGGGGAGTAACTGTGCATCAAAGAAAGAGAACTATCCAGACGTTGCCATGTTACGACTCAGGACTAATACCATATCTTCAGGTCCAAGACATAGTGGGCAGGAGATGAATAGAACATTCATCATGATCCATTGTTGGTCCGTGGAGACCGCTATATCTACCTGCAATTATTTCCTCGGCTCCTAAAAATACAGCTGAAATCTATACCTTTAGCAACTTTACATAGGTTCCCTGTTACGTAAGGTAACGGCTATCAGTTTTTGAAGGACCCTCGAATTTCTCCTCTTTACCAAAATAGTTCATAAAAAAACAATGACAGAATTGTGACACTATTAAAGTCATGGATAAAGCATTTACCTGTCTTTGGTAGTACAAAAGACAGTCGAGTATTGAGTTATCATAAGCATAATTAGGTGCTGAATCCAACTAGAGCTGCTGTTCCAAATATAGCTACTTGCCGGAGCAAATTAGCAGAGCTGTCGTGCAGTTAATAACTTGGTAGTTTTCTACTTTATTGCAATTAGAATAAATAAAAGGATCTTTTTTTAACCTAGCAGGGATGAAAGTGTCTCTATGCCATTTGCTTCAAAGTTACGTTGACTCTCCAGGTCGGAGCTACAATTTAGTCCTCCTCACTGACCCCTCAGACGTCCTATGGCCCTATTATATTGATGGCACCATGTTGATAAGACCTAGAGATAAGGATGGAACAGCACCCTGGAGGTTTTAATAATATATATATATATATACTCTATGGGGTGGAAAATAAACTATAAAGATATAGGACCATGATGGCTTTAAGCATCCCTTTAAATGTTCAAGTAATTATTCCAATCCTTCACAAACTATTCCGGTGAATATAACAATGTGGCACTCTCCAATTCATTTTATGAGACTAGCATCACGTAGCTAGAAAACCTGACCATGACAAAGAAAGGACAATCTCAAGCTAGTCTAACTCATGGAAACAGGTGCAAAAATCATCAACAAAATAATAACAAAACAAACCCATCCATATATAATGCATCACATAGAATAGACACGGTTTCATTTCAGAAATGCAAAATTGGAAAATCCAACAATAGGATCCTCAACAGTCTTAGATCATAGTCCCCAGAAGCAGGCAGCGAGACCAGGATTCGAGTCTAATTGATTTATCTGGGAAGTTCCAGAACCATGAGCAGAGGAATAGGAAGTAAGACAGAGAAGAGAAGACAGCGTGCAGTATCCAGCCAGCTATCACTGTGGGCCACTGGAGTCCCATCCCACGGGGGGACTATGTAAGTGGTATGAAACATACACCTGAGTTAACCCCATCCAAAGGACAACCTGGAATAATTAAAAACCAACTCCTGCTATTCATCGTGTGGGGGTGTCTGGCTTTGTGGGGAGGAAGAGAGAAGTAGGGTTTATTTCCAGGCATCTCCAGCCTGCCTTGTGCACGAGCAGAAGAGCCTTCTGCAACTCTTAGGACAGTGATGGGGAAAAGAACCACAGGTGTGGGCAGCGGGGAGTTCGTGCAAACGCACTGAGGTGCTGAGGCCCATTGGGTCTGGACCACAGCAGCTTCTGCTGCAGCATCACTGGAAGAGAAAAGCATGCGTAGATCTCGGTGGAAGAAAAAAAGGCGTTTGTTGAAATTCAATGTCCATTCCCGATTAGAAACTCTTGGAAAACTAGGAATAGAAAGGTCCTTAACTTACCTGGATAATGCGTATTTTCAGAACTGTAGCAAACCGCTTTATTAAATTATGACACATTGAGTAGTTTCCCTTTACAGTTGGAAATGAGGGACAAGACAATGAAAACCATTGTCCCATGTAAATCTGTCATATAACAATGTTCTTAGAAGCATTTTAATGATTCATAGTTGAGAAAAACACAAATGACCATTAATAGTAGAACATATAAATAAATGGCATGTTCATACAAGGATATACTAGCGGGCAAAGGAAATAAACGAACCAGGGCTACTTTCAACATTACGAGTGAATCTCAAAGCCATAATCAATACTTGATTGATTAAAGACATAAGGACGTACAGATGGTAGCATCCCATTTACACAGAATTCAAGAACGGAAAACTGATTCAGTGCCTGCAGCAAGGTAGAAAATTTCAAAAGTGGAGTAATACATCACACCTTGTCCCTTCTAACGCTAAGAAACAGTCCCGAGTTTCATGGGCACGTAAGGATTTGGGAAACAATGCACACCACAGTCTGTTGTGCTGCTCAGCCTCACTTACCGGGGGACGTGAAAGCCAGGTGTGGGTGTAAACTGGAAAAAAAGAAGGCCTTTCCTCTGGCCAGTCCACGAAAGGAGTGGCTCTGTCCACTAGCGCTCACGGCCCCGCAGTTCAACGGTGCTCAAAGTCCCTTGTGAACACACCAGGACCCCCTCTGAGGCCTGCTAAAAACTCCTGCCAGAGGAGTCACCGTAAACAGCACTAGACTTCAGTAGGAAAGGCATGTCTTCTGTGGCTACCTACTCATCTACTTCTAAGAAACCATTTACCACTGCCCGCTGGTAGAGATTAAAGACGGGCCACCAGGTGGTTATGAAACTCGCTGGGACTTAATGTCCTCTGTGAAGTCCAGTCATCGCACAGAAGGAAGAGAGTGTCTGAGAAGATCCCGAAGGTACAAGTCACCGCATGAAACGTCACACTCCCAGCTTCCTTATTCCCGCCACATCGTCAGTCCCCAGTCAACCCACCTCATAGTGTCATCAGGAATTACTTCTCCTTAAAGGAAAAAGTTTAAATTCAACTTATAGACGATTTTGCCGCCAGAAAATTTTCTTCTCTTAAGATATCTAGAAGACAGACAAAACTTGACTAGAAATATCTGATGACAGATCTTTAACAATCGAAATCATATATTACATGTTCGAACAGTTATAGTGTGTATCAGAGAGCAGATGGTGAAGACAACATTTAAATCGCTGGAAAAAATAGTTTTTTAGGCAATCTCAGAATGATCTCTTAACTACTTGGGGGGTAAAATTCAAGCAAAATAAAGTGAGTACATTAAAGTGCAGCATAAAATTTAAAATGTATGTAGTTTAAGAGTCAAAATCAAAAGAAGAACTAAGGGAAAAACCACTTCAACATTAACATAATATGCCCAAATCAATATCCTTTCATATTTTTTAAGACTTAAATCAGTAAGCAAAAGAAAAAAAAAATCTCAGCTTTAAAAAGGGGGGAAGCAAATAATCAAATTTTTTCAAGGAAGAAATAAAAATGGCCAATATTCATGAAAATATTCAATCTCGTTAAAAATAAAAGAAAGCACTAACAATAAGACCAACACTTTGTAAACATAAATCTGAATTTAAAAAAAATTGGCATTCTTAAATGTTTTATTATAAAACAAGAAAAATGTATAAATTATATTCTCGACACAAGAAGGTAAAAAAAAATGCCATTTAAATGAACCGAAGGATAAGGAGAAATATAAAAATAAATACAAAAATATTGAATGATGTAACAGAAAAATCTTAGAGAGCAGATACAAGAGAAAGTTGTTTGAACAAGTAATAAAAGAGGCAAAATTCTGGGTGAGAGACTTGGAAAAAAGAGGAGGGGAAAAAATGTTAAGACATAACGAGAGATCAGAGACTAGAAGTTACCCACGCATATGACATACGAGTCCGTGATCATCTGTAGTAGGTTGAGTGGCAGGAAAAGCTTAAAATGGTAAGTGGCAATCTCGACTTCCAATTTAATGAAGCCACTGTTTGTCACCTGATGGAGGCGCACCTCCTCTGAGAACCAAAATCTCCAAATGAGCAGAGTAGAAAAGGGACAGAAAGCACAACTCCCAGGAGCGGATAATTATGTATGGCAGTATGAGGAGCCATGCCCACTTCCGGCTTTGGTTCCCAGAAGCAGGTGTGCTGACTCTGGAAAAGTCAGCACCGCATGTCGTCAGTAGGCCGTGACTTTGTTTGATCAGGCCAGCTGCTTCAGAGTGACAGGGTACGTGGTGACACCAGTGAACTCTATGGGCAGGCTTCCTTTGACACGCTTCTGCTGCAGAAAGAGTCCTTAATCAGAGCAATAGTGAAATGTGGGTGCTGGCAAATGCAGGACCAAAGGGAGGAAAATCCATATGAGGAACACTTGTCTGGTCCAGACACAACAAACGGTCACCCGCTCCGCGATGGAAAGAATCCAGTGGAATCTGCTACCGCTGCCAGGTCCCCCGTGATGGTGTCAGGTCACGGGCTCGGCACTGGTGTCTCCTACGGGCAAGCTGGGGACCCGGAAGTGTGGCAGCCAGGCAGCCTTCGTGTGGGGGACCCTCGTCATTGAGCCCAAGCGTATGTATTAATATAAGGTGAAATAAGGTGATCTAGCGAGCGCCTTTATAGACAATAAATGATGCATAATAAAGTTTTTTAAAAGAAAACTCTTTGTAAACTTTAATTTGAAAGATACACCCTCAAGAAAATGAATAAAATCTATCTTAAACTAACGAGAAAACACGTAATTAACATTTACACACTAAAAACACTTTATTAAGCTAAGAAACATAATCGGGATCACTGTTATTGTTTGATATTTAACACTGATCTCATAATCAAAGCGGTGCAAAATACAAAAATAAGAAATAAAAATTTGAAAGAAAAATATAATTATCATAACTTGAAAGCAAATAATTATCTGCTGAAAAGCACAAAAGGGTAAATTGACATTTTAGGGCTAGTCATCAACTATAATATGATAAAATATAAATATTAATTTACCAAAATAGCACTTTCCTTTACACCAGTTAGAACAATAATGGAGAAAGAAATGCATTCACACTGAGAACACAGACATCAATAAGAAGAACAATATCAAGAAAGATGTCAGACCTAAATG
>NW_011889205.1:390818-392972 GCF_000151845.1 Pteropus vampyrus | reverse complement strand
CAACACCCTGTAGATATATACTTCCCAGGTGGTCCTTCTCATTTAGCATCGTGAAGAAAATGCCTGCAGCCACGCTGAATTTTATCTCTTGGTTTGATCACCTGCTTTCCCTGCAGAAGCTTAGAACTTCTTTGTTTAACCCTAACGTTAAATTTGTTGTGAAGATTTTCCTTTCTCACCTAAATTATCTGTTCGACCTCAGTTCAAATATCACTACTTTCTGTCATTTTTATTGCCGAAAAGTAGAATAGAAGTTTTGAAACCTTTTGATCGGAAAAACTGCTTTTAGATTAAAGTCTGAACTCATGACAGATCCAAAACTGGGCAGGGGCCTGTATCACAAACAATACTGCCAAACTATTAAGCACCTGCTTGACAACGAACACCTCGCGCAGTCTTTTTAACCTGTTTTTACACAAGTGTCCAAAAGTGATTTGCCCAGGTTTGGCACATAGTAGATGAAAAATAAATATTTTCTCCTCCTGTTACTTTGATGACAAGTTTGCTTCGTGGAATGGCCCAGATTTCCATTTCTGTGTCATCGACATGAGATTTATTTTCTGATATGGTGGTTAATGTCCGTGTGGGGAAAGCACAAGACAAACGACTTAAATGATGACTCGAGTCACCACGATACTGAAGAACAAAGCTGGAGGGCTGACGCCGCCCACCTTCAAGACTTACTACAAAGCTACAAGCATCAAGACAGTGTGACATTGGCAAAAGAACACACAAATAGATCAGGGGAGCAGAACGGAGATCCCAGAAATAGACCCACACAGATATACCCAATGATCTTTGACAAAGGAGCAAAGGCAATTCGATGGATAAAAGATGGATCTTTCAATAAAGAGTATGGGACAACTGGATATCCACCTAAAAAACAATGACTCTAGGTACCCATCTTACATCTCGCACAAAAATTAACTCAAAATGCATCTACGGGTAAAACTCAAAACTGTAAAATCCTTAGAAGAAAATAAAAGAGAAAATCTAGGTGACCAAAGATTTGGGGATGAGTTTTTAGATACAACACCAAAAGCACAGTCCATAAAAGAATAAAATTGATAAGTTGAGCTTTACTAAAATTAAAAACATCTGTGAAAGACAGTTATAAAAGAGTGTAAAAAAAGGCAAGCCACAGACTAGAAGAAAATACTTGTAAAACATATATCTGGCAAAGGACTTGTATCCAAAATACGCAAAGAACACTTAAAATTTAATAATAAGAAAATAAATAACCAACTTTTAAAATGGGCAAAAGACACCTCACTGAAGAAAAATGTGCTATGACAGCTAACCATATAAAAAGATGTTCGACATCATAAGTCATTGGGGAATTCTAAACTAAAGCGATGAGATACCACTGCACATCTATGAGAATGGCTAAAATCCAAAACACTGACAACACCCAGTGCTGGTGAAGATGTGGAGCAACAGGAACTCTCACTCACTGCTGCTGGGAATTCGAAACGGTACAGCCACCTTAGAAGACACTTTGACAGTTTCTTACATAGCTAAATATTGTCTTACCATATGATTCAGCAATCAGGCTTCTAAGTAGCCAAATAAGTTGAAAACATATGTCCGCACAAAAATTCGCACATAAATGTTTATAGAAGATTTATCCATAATTGAACAAGTTTTAAATGAACTAGAACTAGAAGTGACCAAGATGTCCTTCAAAAAGTAAATAGATAAATAACTGTGTACATCCATACGATGGACTATAATTCAGTGATAAAAAGAAATGAGTAATCAAGCCACGAAAAGATAGAGAGGAGCCTTAATTGTATATTGCTAATTGAAAAAAAAAGGCTACATATTGTATGATTTCAACTATGTGACACTCTGGAGAGGCAAAACTATGGAGACAGTAAAAGATCAGTGGTTGCCAGGGACTTAAAGAGAGGAAGGAGGGGTGAATGGCTGAAGTGCAGGGGAATTTTAATGTAGTGAAGCCGTTGTGTATGAAACCGTAATAGTGGTTAAATGACACTGTGCATTTGTCAAAACCCATAGAACTATACAACACAAAGAGTGATCTCTAATGTAAGCTGTGGTTAAGAATGATGTATCAGTACTAGTTCACCAATTGTTACGAATATGCCACATTGGTGGGAGACCTTAAAAATAGAGGGAACAAAGTGGGGG
>NW_011889205.1:381160-390768 GCF_000151845.1 Pteropus vampyrus | reverse complement strand
AGAACTAGAAGTGACCAAGATGTCCTTCAAAAAGTAAATAGATAAATAACTGTGTACATCCATACGATGGACTATAATTCAGTGATAAAAAGAAATGAGTAATCAAGCCACGAAAAGATAGAGAGGAGCCTTAATTGTATATTGCTAAATGAAAAAAAAAAGGCTACATATTGTATGATTTCAACTATGTGACACTCTGGAGAGGCAAAACTATGGAGACAGTAAAAGATCAGTGGTTGCCAGGGACTTAAAGAGAGGAAGGAGGGGTGAATGGCTGAAGTGCAGGGGAATTTTAATGTAGTGAAGCCGTTGTGTATGAAACCGTAATAGTGGTTAAATGACACTGTGCATTTGTCAAAACCCATAGAACTATACAACACAAAGAGTGATCTCTAATGTAAGCTGTGGTTAAGAATGATGTATCAGTACTAGTTCACCAATTGTTACGAATATGCCACATTGGTGGGAGACCTTAAAAATAGAGGGAACAAAGTGGGGGGAAAGTGTATCTCAGTCCTCTGTATATCTCAGACCTTCTGCTCGATTTCCTGTAAACCTAAAACTTTTCCGAAACATAAAATCTATTCATTAAAACTAAAAAGGTGATTCCGATGCTTTCAAATATGTTAACACACTTTGCTGTGTTTCAAAAAGAAAATCAAGATACTCGAAATAATGGCTGACTCAGCTTGACTGTGGGGGACGGGCAAAGCTTCTGATAGGGTTGTAACAATCGCTCCCTATAATGCGTGTGTCCTTCAATTGCATGCCAAGCTTACAAATTAAGTCACGAGGTCAGTGTCTTCGACTAAAAGTCAAGCCAAACGACATTTAAATCTTCACCCATCGAGATGCAAAATATACATTAAAACCTCATACTACTGAAATTTTTAGGATGACAATAAGTATGCAAAAAAACTGTAACATAAGCAACGAGCCCTTGAAGCACACCATTGTATGCATTTCAACATCACGCAGAGTTAAGAATTCCTTTGCTATAAGAATTCATGTTGCCTGCGTCTCAGATTCAAAGGTTTGGAAATGCGGATCATACGTCTTCAGAGAGAAGTTATCGGTACGTTTCATAAGCCCCTTGAATGATAACTCTGTATCCCCAACAGCAGTGTAGGCTCCTGCCTAGGGGAGAAATGCAAGGCTTGTAAATAAAGAGAAAAGAAAGGAATGACGAAAGACAGGTGGGAAAGGAGAGAACGAAGAAGCTTTGACTAGGTTGTTCATGCAAATCCTGAATTCCTCGTCTGAGCTTGATGGAGATCTTTGTATCCTAAGTCCCGGCAGGTGTCCCCAACCTTTTGCCGGCCCAAGAACCATGGGGGATCATAAAGAGAGTCAAACTCTTCTCATTTTGACTCATATTTTGAATTTCGGAGACTCCGCAGAAAGGGTTAGGTACACCTTTGGTTGCCTGGGAACAGAGCTCACGTCCACCTCGACCTCATGCAAATTTTTCTTAAAGCATCTATTTCGTGTAAGTATCGCTTCAGTGACAGTTATGGATAAGGCTGACATATCTAAAATATTTTACCGTACCGAGACAGGAATGCCTTATTTTTTTCATGAGAGCCTCATTTCAGCTTTAAATTGGCACCTGCAGTACATTTTCTCGTATTTCTCAGCACAGACACGTACCTGTTTCTGGCGTGATTGCAATGGCCAGCAACGGCACATCATTTAAATGTGACGCATCCTTCTGTTTTATGATCTGCGGTTTGCAGGTAGTAAATGAAAGTGATTTAGACAAGCTTCTAAAATTACACCTAACTGTAGAGACATTAAGTATGCTTTTAGGTGAAAGTGGCCTATCTTCCTGTTACATGTTAATTTGATCACCTTTCTCTTACTCTTTCTGGGCGTGAGAAGGTGAAAAAGAGGAACTCTCATAAATTTGAGAAGAAGGTGCGTTTGGGCATTGGGAAACAAATTTACAGAAATAAAATTACCAAGATGAGACTATGCTCTTGGCATTGGACAAAAATGAAGATAGCCCTGGGCGGCTACTTTTAAGGGATTACTAGAAGAAATTCAATCAAAAATGCCTAAACACAAAACGCTAATTACACTGATAGCATGAGAACCGGGAGAGAAGTCGTGATTGACGCCCGCACTGACGTCTCAGCGACATGAGACTCTGAAATAGATTCAATGCATTGCCGTTTCGTCCGGAGCCGGTGCCATCCCCTCCACGACAAACAGCAGAGGATGGAGGGTTGGCTAGCTGCCTGAACCACCGCCATGAGCCATCGGCCTGTGCATTTTAGGGGACGTCTACACGATATTGTTAACATCTAATAAATTAAGGACTATGCACACAATTAGAATCGTATACAAACTCTGTACTGTAAATAGTTTACAATTTCCAAAAGGCACTCAATTTGTTAAATCTGGTTGGAAACCAGAGAATACATCCAATGAATGTGTGGTATGACTTCGCTCAAGACTTCTCAACGTCTCTCCTTTGCCAATAGAGAATAAATTATATAAACAGGCAGTCAGCAGCTCTGACACTTGGCTTCACCGTGCCTCTTAGACCCACTCACAGTGATTCTCCCTGGATAACCGCTGGTCCAGCCAAAAGACCCCCTTCCTCATCACACCCCAGTATGATCCACAAACGCATCACGCAAGCCTCGGGGCTGCACGTCTCAGGCTGTTTCTAAAGTGTCTCTCCCCAGATGACACCTGCGCATCCTGTTCCTGTTGATAAGTGACAGGTGCTACTGCAAGTGTTAAAATGTCCAGGATGGTAGCATCCATATGCTCCTTGCCACTAAAAATGCCGTGGGTCTGTGATCAATCGTACACCCGAGAGGTGTTCCCACAATGGAAATAAATACAAGTAATAGGAAAACGTGGCTGTCCTCTCTATTTTCAGCATTTTTATCTCCTGTCTTGTCACTGTGCCCTGTTTCTCGGCCTTCCCCGCTCTCCGCCCATCATATTCATTATCTGGGTTCGTGCGTAAGGTGTTACTGTTATTTGGTGGGTTTCATTTTAAGTGTCTCACTCTCATTTAAAGACACAGACTTCGGGGAATTCAAATGACACGGCCAGGACGGAGCTGAAAATGGGAAAAGACAGGACTCTCAGACGCTGTGTCCTACGCTGGTGTCTTTTCTCCCATAACGTGCTCCTTTCTACAAAAATGATGCCTTTCGCCAGAGAAGCAGCATGCCCGCGATGGGCCCCTCATCCTTCCCGCTTCCCAATTTCCTTATCCGTCAGTGGGAATTATGAGCCCTGCCCTGCCTACCTCGTGTGGCGGCTGCAAGAAGCAAATGATAGTGTATGTGAAGGCGTTTCTGAAGCTCAAATAAAAACATTGAAAGTGTCATTTCATTATCTTCACCTGGAAAACAGCCGAAGAGCACTGGAATTAAAAATATCAGCATTAACCTACTACTATCTGTATTAATCATGAATAATGAACTTGAGCCTAGTGTTTTGCCCGGCTATGAAGCAAAGGTGATGACTGAAGTGATCACACACATCCTTAGTGGGGACTGAATCAAGGTTTAAATTAAACGAGTGCTGCCTGATTTGCATGTTCCTTATTTTCAATTATATCAGCCTTTAAGATATCAAAAAAAAAATACCAACCTTGCAAAGGACTACGAGTGTTTTTTTTGTTCCTAACAGTGCAACGCCCTGGGATTTTGAGTAAGGAAACCAGTTGTGCCTAGATTAAACCGAAGTCTCACCAGAAAGTCCCAAAATAATGCCAGTGCAGACTGATGAAAACCTTTTCCATCTTTACAGGCTAAAAAGCTTCTGCAAAGGAAACAAGCAACAGAATATATAGGCAGTCTATGAGATGGGAGAAATTATTTGCAAACCATACATCTTATCAGGAGTTAATATCCAAAATATATATGGAACTCCTATAATTCAATAGTAAATAAATAAACCAAGTAAAAAGTAGGCAAAGAACTTGAATAGACATTTCTCAAAAGAAGACACGCAAATGGCCGATTGGTACATGAAATGATGCTCGACGTTACTAATCATTAAGGAAATCTGAACCAAAACTACAATAAGCGATCACCTTTCACCTGTTAGAATGGCTATTATAAAAATAAAATAAAATAAAAAAAAGATTGACAGGATTGCGGAGAAATTAGAATCCGCCGTTGGCGGAAATGTAAAATGGTATAGCAGGCATGGAAGACAGTATGGGGGTTCCTCAAAATATCAGACTACCACGTGATCCAGCAATTCCATTTCTTGATATAGATCCAAAAAATTGAACTCAAAACCTTGAAGACACATCCGCACCACCATGCTCGTTGCAGTGTTATTCACAGCAGCCAAGGTACGGAAGCAGCTCAGGGTCCAGGGTTCACCTGAAGAAAATGGTGTATTTGATATGATATATGTATTTATGTCCATCTATCATCTATCTCTACCTATCTATCCTCTATCTATTTATCTATCATCTATCTATCATCATCTGTTATCTATCTATCTATCATTTATCATCATCATCTATCTATTATCTATCTATCTATCATCTATCTATCTATCTATCTATCTATCTATCTATCTATCTATCTATCTAACTTG
Source organism: Pteropus vampyrus (assembly GCF_000151845.1). Classification (NCBI taxonomy): domain Eukaryota; kingdom Metazoa; phylum Chordata; class Mammalia; order Chiroptera; family Pteropodidae; genus Pteropus; species Pteropus vampyrus. Next base: position 386,187 of record NW_011889205.1, on the reverse strand, counting down.
ATGTTTAAACTGAAGGAGTCCCTGCCATTGTAACTCCATAGTGAGCCTGGAGGACCTTGTGCTGCGTGAAATCAACCAGTCACAGAAAGACAAATACTGCACAACTCCACTTACACGAAGAATCAAAAACCGTCAGATCCTTAGACTCAGAGAACAAAGTGGTTGCCAGAGGTTGGGGAGCGGGGCAATGGGGAGTTGCTCGCTGGCTAGAAAGTTGTGATTACAGCGGATGAGTGAATTCTAGAGATCTGCCATGCGACGCGTACCTGTAGTTATAAACAGTGTTCTTTACTTCAAAATTCGTTAAGAGAGTGGATCTCACGTTAAGTGTTCTTACCACACGCGCGCACACACACACACACACACGCACACACGCACAAATTAAATCAAATCAAATCAATCACCAAAAAAAAAAAACCCCCCACAAAGGAACACAGGGAAACTTTGACAGGTCTTGGATATGTCTGTTACCTTGATTAAGATAATGGTCTCACGGACATTTGCGTGTGTCTGAACATCCAACTGTACACATTCAATATATGCAGTTTCTTCTATATCAATTATACCTCAATAAAGCCTGTTTAAAAATAAAGAAAATATCTAATAATATTCAAAACTTTGATTCTATTTTGTTTCTATTGAAAATCGCTTCTCTCGGAGCCTGAGGAAAACAACCCCTGCTCTTTCTGAAAACCATCAGCAGCCGCCGTGAGGGCACAGCGTGCCTCACTAAGTTACGCTGTCGACGGGAAATTAGCAATTGACCTGCATGTCCCTTTTTAATAAGAACGCCCTTGCTAGTCTTGATTTATAGCGAGCATTATTTCCTGTTGCAATATGAGTAGTAATAATTTTCCCTCGGAGGCACCTTATGTTTTTGAGTTCCCATAACAAATGAGATTTTAACAAGGCAGGAGTGATTTCATGTGATTGGAGGCCGTTGGTTCTGCCCGGTGATTTGTTTAATTGAACGCGATCTAGAAGGCTCCAGTATTACAAATACACTTCAGCGACAACACTTGACGCATACCTGAAAACGGAAATGGGACCCGAGATGAAGCGAACATCAAGGCCCTTCCTGGAACGTTAATGATTCGGAGCCATCTAGAACTCTCTCAAATGTCTTCAAGTTCCAAAATAGGCGTATAACCTTGCGCTTTCCTGCTAAACCTCGAACTCATCTGTAGGTTGGTACATGGTTCTTGGCTGATGCCTCCGGTCCTGACGCAACTGTAATTTACTGCTCTTCCTCAGTGACTCATCCTCCTTTTTGTTATTCTTGTTCTCTTGATTACTTTGTCCACCTGTAAGACACAGTATCTTCGTAGCAGATGAAAGCGTATGTCTGTCTATAAATGCCTCAGGTTTTCAACGGAGAATACCAGCTCTCCCCATAAGTCATCATCTGTGAGGTCATGGGGACTGGTCCTCTTTGGGACACGCAGATAGGTGCACCTATACTGCACGCCAGAGTGCACAACCTTGAACTCATCGCTACCCAGTATTGATCGGAAGGTCCGTGGAGATAATCCACGCCTCAGGAGAAGAATCGCCATCTACCTCTGAAGACATCTGCCGTTCACGTCTAAGTGAAAGAAAATCTGAGACCTGGATCCCTGGACCACGTCACGCTGGCCACGAGAATGCCTGCTCCTATTCTAATTCATTTCATCGCAGTAGCATCTGCATCAATAGATGTCGGTATGAAAAATAAAGGAACTCTAAACAAACTAATAGCACTTATGTAAATGGTGCCATTGAAGGAAAATTTTACAGCATGCAGTAATTACCCCCGAGGGGGAGTCCTCTTCTGCGCTTGGAAAAGACTAGTTGTGCGGGTTCTGAAAACATAGTTTTACTTTCAGAAAACTGAATTAGGTAATCAGCAGGTTTTCCTCTCGCTTTGCTGCTGAAAAGCTTATAACTGACCCCGTTCGCTTGATGTTGCCTCTTTCTTGGCACCATTTTACGTGCACATCTTTAGTTTATTTTCTTTTTGACCCTTCTACTTTTAACAGTTACTATTTACTTGGATTTCGGTTTTCTTCGAAGGTGCCATAAATCTTTTCTAGGAAAAGACATCCGTGTGTAAAGAAATAGGGTCAGACAGGTGTCCTGAGGCAGAACACTCCACACCTGAAGCCACTCACCCTTCGAGGACACGCCCTTCCGCACAACCGGATTAGAAGCCACTGCCGACACCTGTGCTTCCAATGCTCAGTGAGCAAACCGACAAAATGAAATTGCATTGATACAACAAAAGAGAAGTTCGCTGACCACTAAATGCCTTATTTCTGAGATAAATAGGCAAATGGGAGAATACCAATTTGAAAAGGAGAAACATAACTGATACCTGGTCGCCTGTTCCGTTTATGTGAATAAAGATCGTTCCTATTTCTTTTTTTAAACTGACCTCTCTTTAACAATTCCTGGGAGGGTCCTGACTATTAAGGAGTTTTCCTCCAAGGCGTTCTACATTGGTTGGAGAAACCCCTTGAGATGGGAGATTAACTTAAGTTGTTCCCAGAAGCCAAGTAAAGAAACCTTTTTCCTCAGCTTTATTGAGATCTGATTGACGTAAGACCTTGTATAGATTTAAGATGTACAATGTGACTTGACGCATGCCCGTGTTGCAAAATGCTTACCACGAGAAGGTTGGTTAACAGAGCCATCTCCACACATATCAACCTTCTCATGTGTCAGGCGAGAACATTTAAGACCCACGCTCTCAGGAACTTGCAAGTACACAGCGCAGTATTGTTCACTATATCGCCATGCTGTACATGAGATCCCAGGATTTATTCATCTTATAACTGGAAGTTTGTACCCTTTAAACCAGAACGGAAGAGCAAATAGAGATACACGCTGCTGTCACTTGTAGACAGATGAGGAACAAGAAATAATCATGGGAATTGGCAAGTTGGGGATCATGGATAACCCTGTCGGGTGAGATTTCGGTGGAAGCGCAGGGGTAGAAGTTTATGGGATGGGTTCAAGAAAGAATGAGGGAAGGCAAGATGGAGAAAGGAAGTACAGAAAATATTTTCAAACATTTTTTCTAAATAAATGGGTAGAGAAGAAGGACATTGCTGGAGAGATATATGGGGTCAAGAGAGGTTTTTTGTTTAATGAGTGTTTTAAGCATACACGTAGGCTGATGGAAATGGTGCAGTACAGGGGAAACTTACTGACACAAAAGAGATGATGCGAGTGTGTGCATCAGTTAAAAAGAGAAACTGGAAGCATTTACACAACTAGAGGAGCTGGTTTCAGGAGCAGAGAGCTCATTCAGAATAGTAAACGGTGAGGCAGAAAACGTATACGCAAATGCAGGTGGAACAGTGTGGGAGATGTCAAAGCTCTCATTTCATGGGTTTGTGTGTGTGTGTGTGTGTGTATTTTCTCATAGAAATAAGTTTTTAAAAAGTTATTGCTTGAGAGCAAGGAGAAGGGTAGGAGGTTTTGGAGACTTAAAAAGACGTCTGGGAGAGAGGGAGAGGGAAAAGATAAAGGAATGTGATACGGTTGGCAGGAAGCACCCCAAACTCTGTTAAGTGTACAGGTCATGAATCTCATGTAAGACTAGTCAGTATCGTTATACGTTTTTCTCTGGTTACTTTCACCCCCCTGGTGGCAGAGCTAATGGAGAATTGTAATCAACTAGGTGTGAGATTTTGTCAGGAATGAAGATACGGAAGTGATCGTGGGGATGGACAAGGAACTCTAAGCCAGGAAAGAAAGCAAGCGAGGCATGATTGGAATTTAAAGGACGGTGACAGGTCATGGGTCTGTTTATGGGGGGACCCGTTGGGATGGAAGCCGCTGAAACTGGAGTGCAGAGGGAGTAAGCGGTAGTCAGAAAGCAGAATACGTAAAGGTGAGGTTCTGACTGCGCTGCAGTTATGGGCGATGAGGTCGCCGAGGGCGCAAGCACAGGTGGCTGGCAGTGACCGAGGACAGGGGGGACCTCCAGGAAATGAGAGGCCCCAGGGCACATTATGAGAACATGGACATAACCAAAAAGGATGACTCGTGAGTGGTTAGAAGAGGAGGTGACAAATTAGTAATTAAAACACAATTAAAACACCGTAGGGATGAGAGATAACAAGAAATGAGAGTCGTGTATGACATACTCTAAGAGCATGAGCTTCAAGGAATCCAGGGTTTTATAGGGAGGAAGCTGGGATAATTAAGGATTTGGAAACGATAATGAGAAAATTAAGGACCCCTATTAGTTATTTATTGTTGTGTAACAAATTAACTCAAAACTTAAAAACAACAATAATCATTTATTATCTCTCACAGTTTCCGTGAGTCAAGAATTCAGGCAAGCCACAAAGGCGACAGTGATGTCTCTTCGCGAGGTCTGGGGCCCCATCCAGAAAATAGAGGTCGGGCGGGAGGTGGGGGGGGTCCCATCATGTGAAGTTTCATCACGCTTTCTGATACTGGCAAACAGCTGTGAGCCTCGCTGAACTGTCAGCTACAGTACGCACACATGGCCGTCCAGGTGGCCTGGGCTGCCTCCCAGCATGGGGCTGGGTTCCAAGGGCAAGCACCCCAAAAGAGTGAGAAAGTTAGGTAGAAGCTGCATTGCCTTTTGTCACCTCTCGTTAGAAGTCACGTGGAAAAACTTCTGCCACATTCCGGTGACTGACGCAGTTACAAAGGTCCATCTCAGTTGAAGAGCAGAGAACAGAGACCCCACAGCCCAAGGAAGGAGAGTCGACATCATCATTACTCGAAGAGCACACGGGATGGGTCATATAACGACGCCGTCCGGAAAATGCAGCCTCCACAGCCGCCTCCCCTAACTCCAGGACGAATTGCAGAAGCGAGGAAGAAAAACACCCACCATCTAGGAGGCCCAAGGAAAATGGCAAAGGCAGATTCTTCGAGAAGTTGAAAGAAGAAGTTGACGACGCGGAGCGTTTCTCTGACTCTAGCCCGTGGAAGAAACTTTAAGAGTGAGGAAGAAGAGAGTTTGGATCACGCTGGGAGACATGCAGCCATGGAGAGGCAGGAGC
>NW_011889205.1:378909-379900 GCF_000151845.1 Pteropus vampyrus | reverse complement strand
AAAAATAAAGAATTGGGAGAAGGGGGAGGAGGCAGGGGACCACCACCCACTCTTTCTCAAGAATATACTTCACTGGAGAAAACTAGAAAACGCATGAAGAAACTGGAAGGCAGGATTCGCGGGGAGAGAAGGGATGGAGAGGCTCAGGGAAGCGGCTCTGAGATGCTCGGTGAAGGAGCCTCGTAACCGCGCTGCCTCCACCAATCAGCGGCCCTCAGAAAGCGGCCCCCAGAGCACCCCGGAACTTGCCGAAGACGCCAATTCTCAGCACTCGTCCCAGACCTGCTGGGTCAGACTCTCTGGGGTTGAGGACCCCGCATCCAGGTGATATCGAGCCCTCTCAGGGCTCCGAGGTAGCACGAGGGTGGCGACCGCCCGCCCAGCGCCCGGGGCCCACCGCGCACTCAGATGGCACCTGCATCCCAGAATTCCGCTCTGGGCCTCAAACGTGGACCTTTAATTGTTTTTTTAAAGAGTTTCACTTCTGTTTTGAAAATACATGCTCCGTGCTGACATCTTAGAAAATATAGAAAAGGGTAAATGAGATAGAAAAGTCATCTGCCGTTCTACGATCCAGAAAAAAAAAAATAGTAATTTTTTTATTTAACGTATATTAAATTATGTATATGATAAACGCTGTCTATATTTGGATCGTGTGGTATGTATAGATATTTAAAACACTCTTTCTGTTTAATATTATAGAAAGATTACTTTCCATGTTATCGGCATAGCGTCCCGAACCGCATTTTACTGGCTGCATATTTCGTAATGTAGTGGCGGCGATTTATAACGATGTGCTTCTATCGATGGGAACGAAGGTTCCTCTAATTCTCTGAAACAAGAAAAAACGCCGCAATGAATTCCGTCACAGGCGCGCTCGGCAGTTTTTTGTCCCGGTTGCTGGCACAGACCTTGCAGCCGGAGTCATCGTGATATTCCCAGGTGTGCCCTTTGCTGGCTCCCTGGCCTCCCGCCTCTTAATCCGCCCCTC
>NW_011889205.1:365778-378296 GCF_000151845.1 Pteropus vampyrus | reverse complement strand
TGTCTGTCTGTCTGTCTGTCTCTGTCTCTCTCTCTTTTCATCTCTCTATCTCTCTGTCTCTCTTTGTCTCTCTGTCTCTCTGTCTCTCTGTCTCTTTCTCTCTACCTTTTTGTCTCTCTCTCTCATTCTCTCTCTTTGTCTCTCTCTCTGTCTCCCTGTCTCTCTCTGTCTCTCTGTCTCTTTGTTTCTCTCTCGCTCTTTGTTTCTCTCTCTTTCTCTCTCTCTCTCTTTCTGTCTCTCTCTCATTCTCTGTCTCTCTCTCTCTCTCTCATTCTCTCTGTCTCTCTCTCTCTCTCTCATTCTCTGTCTCTCTCTCTCTCATTCTCTGTCTCTCTCTCATTCTCTCTCTCTCTCTCTCTCTCTCTCTCATTCTCTTTCTCTGTCTCTCTGTCTCTGTCTCTGTCTCTCTGTCTCACTCTCCCCCTTCCTCTCCCGGTTCGTTCTATGATTCTAGGATCTTCTCCCTCCCCTCCTTCCCTTGCTTCTTCAGGCCTGGAGGTGGGACTGGAGCCCCTCATTACCCATTTCCAGCTCAGGTCCTGCACGTTCCCTGTCGGTCTCCCTACACTCTGTTCACATCTATGTAAATAGCGCCTTGATTAAACTGTTGTCAAATTGCTCAAATTGAGTGTAACATCTGTTTCCTGCTGGGATAGTAACTGGCACAGAAATCGGTACTGGAAATAGCTCTAGGAAACAGAACTTTGACATAGGATTCTAGACCTGAGTTACTCCCCTTGCCACAGTGACAGGAGACATGAGCAACCAACTGCATCTGGGGATCATGATTATTCAAACTGACGCAGAACACAAACGCAGGGTGAGTTGTTAAAAATCAGTTTGCTGTAGCTTTCAGTCTCTATGATGATAATATGATTTCAAAGATTATGGCATAAGGTGCCTTTCTTTTTTTTAATAGATAGCTCTAGACCAGTGGCTGTCAACTGGTGGCAGTTTTGTTCCCCAGGGAACCTGGGGAATGTCCAGAGACATTCGACAATGTTCAGAGACAGTTTTGATGCTCACAGCCTGGGGGTGGCGGTCACTATTGGTATCCAGTGGGCAGAGGCCGGAGACGCTGCTAAACATCCTGCATTGCAGAGGACAGCCCCGGCCACAAGGGGTCAAGTGGCCCAAAATGTTGATAGTGACCAGGCTGAGAAACCCAGTCCTTGAGAGACACGGAAAGCAGTGACTATCAGACTGATGGCATGAATAGAGATCAGGGCGTCTAGGTGACAGTTTAAAGGAAATGGTCACATCCTAGAGTTTGGGGGCAGTGGGGACTGAGGACCCAACCAGAGGTGTGATGAGAACACCACAGAGACACACTCGACCCGGCCAGGTCTCAACACCACCACGATGAGGGGCCTGGAGACGGGGTATGGGACATGGGACGTGGGGCAGGAACACTGGAACCGAAAGAGACGAGGCAGGGCACGCCGCCCTCCCAAACAGTTCGGACACTCCGGCGAGGAGAGAGAGCCCCTTCGCTTCTCTCTGAGATGGAGCTCGTCTCCGTTTGCATAAAAGCTCGGGAATGGCTGCCTCAGCCAGGAGGACCGCAAGCTATCACCAGTGCTCTTGGGGACATGCCTGCCCCACGCCTCCAGGCTTCTACTTAGAATTGGATTCCAGCATAAACGGGACGAAGAAGCACCAGGTCTGCCCTGGGAGCAGAAATATGCCCCCCAAAATCACGAGATGAAGCCAGTAGAGCGTGTGCGGAGGGCCAAGCAGAGGGTTTGAGCGGGCCAAGTCCCGCGCTCCTGCGGGATTTGGGTTCCCCGTGTCGCTTGCATCACCTGGGGTGGCGGACGTCCGATCGCTGGCTAAATGAAGCTGGACCTCAGCCGCGGTTTCAAGGGCAGATGTATATTCTGGCAGAGGTTTTCTGGTCCTAGAAGAATCACCTGGGGGACTTGGTTTAAAAAGAAAAAGAAAAAGAAAATAAGCCAAGGCCACAGCCACCCTCGCGTCTCCAGAGCAGCGGTTCTGTCCTCGGTCGCATCAGAAGCACGCGCGAGGTCCCAGCCTCCACGGAGGCCACCTCGCAGTCCAGACGAGGAATTCGGGCTCTCTGGGTGTGGGGCGCAGGCGTCAGGACTCCGTGAAGCTTCTCAGGTGATTCTGCAATGCAGACCTGCGTGCCGGCGCTGGACGAAGGCGTCCGCAGCGGGAAGAACGAGCTTGGCCCCGCTGAGGAAGGGCCGGGGAGGCGCCTCCGGGACCCTATGGGGTCGTCTCTGGACCTTCCAGGGGACGCTAACGGCTTTCATCCCGTAATCCTGCAGTGAGAAAGGGGTCATCCCGAGGTTTTTAGACTCTAGCTCCGACCCGATTCTCACCCCTGGTGACCTAGAATGTCGCCATCGCCCACTGGCAGCTGGGCTCAGCGGAGGCCACGCGGTAGATGGAAGCCCAGCGTGAGTTTTTCCTGCAGTGGGGCGGGTGGGACTGCGGATCCATCCTGTAATGTTTCTCCAGACCCAGAAAATAAAGTAAGGGGATAAATATACATAGTCACCAAGAAAACGTCCTTGTTTATTTTCTGACCCGTGGACTATAGACTATTACAGTAGAAAAGGCCAGATGGAAGGCCCTGGAAATGGTCCCCTCCCGCCCGTCTCACTGAGAGAGTGAACCAAAGTCGAACGCCACCTCTTAGGGAAGTTACGAGACAAATGACCCCATCGAATGCCTGAAAGGTGCTTGGGTCACCTATTACGTCTGAGTTCACCTCACCTGCTTGGCTGGTACAAACGTGAGGTGGACTTCCCGTCACCACCGGGGACCACAGCAGGACCTCACTCGCCAGAGCGGCCACCCTGCTGCCTGTCGGCAAGCCGTCGTCCTGGACCCCTTTGATCACGAAAGGGATAGCGACTTGTCTTCACAGGGACAGACACACATTCTTGGCAGAAATCAGGCGTCCTCGCCAGTGCCACTATTTATAGCCCTGCAGACTGTCTCGTTCATCATCACAGAATTCTGCACGTGGCGTTCTGTTCAAGGCACTCATTTTACGGGGAAGAACGTGTTGCATGGCGATCCTGTTCTTACCCCCCGCCCTTTGTCCCAAAAACTGACACGTCAGTTATTATACCAGCTGCGGGACAGCGTTCTGGGACGAACCGAACCCTTAACGGATGACTGCTTCCATCCCCATGGCCTCAGTCAGCCTCGTTAGTCCCCAAGATCTCAGCCCTCTCAGCCCAACTCCCCACGAAGGGGGCATGGTCATGATTCCACAGTTTGGAAGCTGAGACCACCCTAGGCCATTCTGAACCCCACGCATCACCAAGCAAGCAGACAGAGACGGGGCAGCTCCATTACCGGATGCGATTAATTCCATGAATTTCTGCCGCCTCTGCAGGCGAAGGGCCTCCCTGTTAGAGCAAGGGGATTCCTCATGGCTAGAGAATTTTGGCTGCCCCGTAAAGATAAGACCTCAAGACCACAGGGCCCAGCTAAATTAAAATCTGGGTCATCTCACCAGGCAGAGCCCCCTGCTCTGATGAGGTGCCAAGAGAGGGTAGAGAGGAACACAGCATAGGTAGGGGACGAAACGACCATGACCTCAGCAGCGATGTTTTACAGTACCTGTTTGTCCCTTCCTTTTTAGCCTCTGCTGCCTTACATGCAGACCCTCAGTCGTAGCTGATGTTTTAGGCATCAGGCGTCTAGATGTCTCCCCGTGACGGCACGTTAGCTGGTGAGTGATTCCCTACGGTGAGGACGTAGACTTCTTACCTGGATGAAGTTCAAGCGTGAAGGCCAAGGGACCAAGGGAATGGACTGTATGGATGTCTTCCCCCCGCCCCTCCGGATGCGGTGTTTACCCTTCCCCTCCTTACTGTGTGTCCTGGGAGGCTGACCAATAAGAACCGAACCTTTGACCTCTGGCTTCCGGTTGAGTTCAGACGTCAGGGAGCATTAGCAAGAAATCAGAGGGAGCAAGGCGGGTAAAATCAGCGAGGGGCGGACTGTATTTAGTGCCCCGCGGGGTCGTGTGGATGGCCAACCTACTTCCCCCAAGGTGAGGGGTCCCTCCACGCAGCCCTCCACTTCTCTGGATTCTGGGTTCAGCTTCCTGCGTGTGCACCTCCAGTCCCAGGGGGCTGCAGAGCAAGGCCCGGCGGCCGCCCCCAACCCCCACGCGTGCTGCAAGTGTTCCCCGGCTCGCTCCGTCTGAGCGTGCCCTCCGCGGGCCTGTTGTTGCCAGGATCCTGGCTGATGCGGTCCCTCTTTTAATGAGATTTTTCTTTCTCTGCTTTTGCTCGCTGAAAAGATTTAGGAATTTTTAATTAAAAGAAAAGTTTCCAAAAAGAAAAAAAAAACACACATTTGGATTTTTTTTTTTCCCTCACATTCTGGGATAGTGAAATTTTAAATAGCCCTGATTTTGGATTGCGGTCTGCCAAATTACACTGTAAATAGCTTTGATTTGAAATTGAATGCCCCAGAATCAAGGTTATTTGCAAATTTCTTTTGCCAAAATCAGAAACCAGGTTTGAGAGTCCCAATACTCTTATTTAAGGGAAATATTGTAACAAACCGAGCATAATTGTAAGAAGAAAGTATAGAAACATTTTTCTTGCCTGTGTATATCTAATTTGCAAAGCACAAACAATATTTAAGCCATTCATTTCGGCTCATTTGCTGGGTTATTGCGGTTACTTCAATCAGAACTATAGTTCTCTCAGTGCCCTACTGCCCGGCTGAGGATGCAGATTCAGCACCCTGTTCTTTGTAGGCTGAGTCAGAATTTCTAAAGACTCTTTAACGAGCTAGCCAAAGAAATTAACACATTTTATTTCTCTTCAGAAATATTCAAAATCTGAATATAAGCAGAAATAAACACATCTCAGGATGGGAACGATAAAATAAGCATTGAGAATATGTGATATTTAAGAAGAACAAGCTAAAATTATTTCTATTATTTTTCCAGATAGCGATGTGCTTTATAGTTTGTTCTTGTGATTATACATATGTAAAAACTAGGTAATCACTGACTATATGATTTCGGGAGTGTTTCTCAAGCATCTGGATGTTAAAATAGGATCCATTTAGCCTCAGATTTAATAATACCCTCAAATTTTAGAGCGAGGTGATAGGTGTTAAGTACTTCCACAGCCCAAAGTGAGGCAGACACCAGATGGATTCAGAAAAGTGATTGGAGAGAGTTGTCGGTATTGGGGTGAGGGCCACCGTGAGCCCCGTAAGCAGCTTGCGGGGGGGGTCACTCTAACATGTGGTCATCCTGTAGAACAGAAGGTGGAACCTTTGCTGTGTATTGGAATCCCTGGGGATCTTTTTAGAACCATCCGTGTCTGGGTTGCACTCAATACCAGTTACCTGAGAATGTCCAGAAGTAGAAGCTGAATATCGGTGTTTCTCTACGGCCGCAGGCGATTTCACGGTGCCACGACGTTTAGAGACCGCAGCCTTCGGGTTTCAGATCATAAGAGCCGGATGCCACCCACCCTCGAAAAGGGGAGTGATGGGGAGAAGCAAGAATGCCCGCGTTTTCTCCTGGCTCAGGAAGGGGCCTGCCACCCAGGAAGCAGGGTGGCCTCTGGAAAAGGACGCAGCCCAGCAGGGCTTCGAGCCAGGGTGGCGGGGACCTGAGCAGAAGGAGGCCCTGCAGCACTGAATGCAGACCCTGAGGGCGGGGCCATGCGGGGCGATATGGGGCTCCCAGCGGAGCAGTGTCAGGAGGCCACCCGAGCATCCCGTGACTTAGCAACGATGTGTCTGTCCCTGACGCCAGGTCCCCAGGTCACGCCTGTGCCAGTGAGCATAGCTGACTCCACCCTTTGCCTCCCCATCCCTCTCCTAGAGACCAAGAAGCCAGCAAGCAATGGAAAGGGTGACGGAAGAGCTGGCGGAGAGGAGGTTGGCCACCGCTGCGCCCCGTTGCGGGTGTCTCAGTGTGAACGGGGCGTGAGTCAGACGGCTGTGATTATTACAGGGGGAAGACATTTTAACAGCCAGAAAGGGACCGATCCTAGGACTGAGGACAGAGATGAGACTTTATTATCTGAGGGTGACCCAAAGTTTAGTGCTCTGCCCCGGATTTCGAGGGGCAGAGAAAGTGACTCTGAAGCAAAGGGCAAGGACTAACGTGCTCTGCTGCTTTGCACATTTTCAAGTTCAGCTGCTCAGTCAAGTGGGTACCGTCATGTGGCTGGTGATGCACCAGAGGAAGGCAGGTGGAAAGGTGCTGGGTCCCCCAGCCATCTGCTATGTCGTCAGAGCCCCTGATTTAGGCATGTGCCTCCTTACTGTTTGAGGGTGCTCATTCAAGAGTTGAGTGTTCTGCTCTCTGTCCCCGGCTGCCATCGGCTGTCACTCCTGCAGTAACTGGGACTCGCAGCAAACGACAGCATAGGATAGGCTTGCCAAGGGTGCTTGGCATCCTAAGACCTATAAGATTCCCAGGAGAAACACTGAGGGCAGAGCAGAGAGAAGCTCATGCTGAAAGTGCACATCTGAGTGTGTCTAAATGTGCACGAAACTAAACACCAATGACGGCAAAAGCATTTGATGAAAGTCGACATTTGCTCCTGGAAAGAGAAAAAGAAAAACACTCAGCAAATGAAGGAACATCATCAGGGACATCTACAAAGCACCCACAGCGAGCACCACGCTCGATGGTAAAATAACGAAAGCATTCTTTTAGAAACGAGGGACGAGATGAGGATGTTGACTCTCATCGTTCTATCAATATGGCTGTCATGGGAAGAGTCGTGTCCCCCAGTGCTCGTATGCTGAAGCCCTAACTAACAATGGGGTTGTATTTGGAGATGGGGTCTTTAAAGAGGTCATTAAGGTTAGATCAGGCCATATGAGCAGGGCCCTAATCCAACAGGGCTGACGTCTTTATAGAGAAAAAGCAAAAACGGGGATGCGTGAGCTCGGATGAAGGGTCAGGCGAGGGCATGATGAGGAAGCAGCCGTCGGAGACATCGGGAGAAGCCAAGACGGGGGCATTGGGAGAAGCCAGCCCTGCCGTCTTCCTGATCTCGGACTTCCAGCCTCCGGGACCATCAGAAAACAAAGTCCTGGTGTTTAAGCCCCCCGGCCTGAGGCATCCTGTTATGGCGGCTCGAGCAAACTAATACAATTGCCTTGGAGATTCTACCTGTGCCATAAGAGAAGAAAAAATAAATGTATGAGGAAGCGAAGGAACAAAATTATCATTATTCCTGGGTTACATGTTTGTCGATGTCAATCCACCGGAGGCATCTACAGATAAATCATTGGAGTTAAAGAGTTGAAATCGTAATCATCATTCATTTTAATTACCTAATACAAAATCAGCATTCATGTGAGTGACTTCCCCTTCCAGGTGGTCGGGTCTGCACCACCAGGTGTCAGGACTTATGACAAAGCCGTAGGCGCAGTGCAGATCAGGCGCAGGTGTCCACATACAGGCAGGCATGTGTCTTTCAGCGTGCAGGAAAACGCATTTTAGCCCACAGGAATCCCGTAATAGGAAACCGTCTTTCAGAAAAAAAAAAAGTGAGGTAGGTTCATTTCCAGGAATGAAAATTGAAAGAAATAACGACCCATAGTGTGTCATTTTAAAACAGTGTATTTCTGGCGGGTGGAAAATAACCTAAGCATCGAAGTTTGAACACAAGGAGAAGCACAGAGAAGGAACGGAGGTCGGGGGAGGACGTGTGGGCAGATCGAGCTCTTCAATCGTGTGAAACACCGAAGACGGCTTCTGGCGCCTGCCTGGATTGTAAGGTTAGATGAGGACTAAAAGGTGGGCAGGGGTCGATCAGACTCCAGATTCTAATCTCTTTGTATTTGAGGGTGGGGTGGGGGGGGCATTGATTAGTCCTAATCTTTGGGGCTAAATTTCTATGTGACCTAAGAATATAGTATTTAAATTCTGTAGTAGTGGGGTGTATAAAATGGAAAAAACGGACAACATTTTTTCAAAGAAGGCAGGAAAAGCGAAAAAATAATAAGTAAACACAAAAGTGAGAAAACTGGAAATCATAAAGTTTTGGAAATAAATGCAAATATAGGTGTGATCACAATAAACAGAGAAAACTGAACTTACCGGTTCACATACAGAGATTATCGACCATATTAAAAATTGTCGTTCAGTCCTTTGCCATTTATTAGAGACATTACCAGGACTGCACCAATACAAAGGAGAATTTATCCGAACAGCACTATTAGTGCTTAGAGAGCCAATACATGTTGATAAAAGCTTCGAAATCACCAGGATAATAGACAGATTTGAAATTTGTCTGTTTAATAGCATAACTTCGAAACACATAAAGCAATAATGGTCAGAACTACCAAATTGATAAAGCCAAACTGATAAACAGACAAATTGATAAAGCCATCATCATAAAGTAAGATTTTAACACATCTCTTTCTAATTTATAAATCAGTAAGAACATTGAAGATCTAGTCAACATAATTAAGAAGCATTGTCTATTGGACATGTGTAGAACACTACACCAAAATACTAAGGAACATATATATATGTTTTCAAGCAAACTAAAATATTTATGAACGCTGACCACGTACTAGGCGACACAGGAAGTCTCAACAAATTTCAAAATATCACTGTCACACAGACTATTCTCCAACCACATTACAAATCAGTAGAAATTTAACACATAGTAGATAACCACAATATTTCCTAAATTTAAAAAAATAATAACAAAAACATCCATTTGAGTTAAAGACGATGTCAGTGAGACTTAGGAAGTACAGAGCTATCATGAAAATACTACATATCTAAACCGTATTAGAAAGAATTGTGCAGTCTTATGTTCATATTAGAAAAGCAGAAGTACTGACCGATCATAAATTTAACATGTAACTAGAAAAATTGGGAAAAAAAAAAAAAAAGCAAACAAAGTTAAAGAAAACATTAAAGATAAAAGTAGAAATAATAAAAGATATTAAAATGATTTACTCGATGGAATCACAAATCATGTCTATGTGATGAAACCTCCATAAGAATCCCTAAATGACAGACTTGAACATCCGGCTTGAGGTCGTAGTAGGGGCGGGCCATTCCTCAGATGTCTGTGACAGCGGCCATTCTTTCGTAGGTCACCTCCGTTGCCTTTTCAGTTGCTTTTAAGATGTTTTGCTTTTTTTTTTTCTTTGACCTTCTCTAGTTTCACTGTCAGCCCAGTTACGAGAAAAGGTTTTTTTTTTCCCCCACTGGAAACTCTCTTTTGATGAGATATGCATTCATGACTTGTGCTATTGTTTTAATTTTAGAAATTTTTTTTAAATGGCTGATACATTTTATGAGCTACCTTTGCAGCATCAGTGGATATAATCATATTTTCCTATAATTTATTGGTGGGATGGATTATTTAATACTGTTGAAGAACAAAAATTCGACCGAGTACATTGTAAAGATCTAATTGGCTGGACTGAACAATTCATGACTTGGCCAGCATCCCAGCTAGTAAATAAGGAGGTGCTCCAAGAAGTTGTACAATACAATATGAAAGGGTTTTATAGGCAGAAACTGGGCAGAACAAGAACAATAATAGCCAAAGGACAAGAAGAACTATTTCAGGCAACGTTACTCTTCCTTACGGGAAGGCGGGTGGGGGCGGAGGAAGAAAGACCAGCTTCCTTGGGGACGGAGAGGGCCCATATGATAGATTAGCTCACTGGTGCTGGCCAGGAAATTCCAGACCGACCAATTCAGATTACATTCCTGGGGAAGGTCGAACTGCAGTAAGTCAGGTACTAA
Source organism: Pteropus vampyrus (assembly GCF_000151845.1). Classification (NCBI taxonomy): domain Eukaryota; kingdom Metazoa; phylum Chordata; class Mammalia; order Chiroptera; family Pteropodidae; genus Pteropus; species Pteropus vampyrus. Next base: position 368,542 of record NW_011889205.1, on the reverse strand, counting down.
GTCTAAGGTCAGTGCCGTGGGCTTTAGCACAAGCGACTCCGTGTTGGCCTGCGGATTTTCTCTGTCTTTCACAGTATGCCCTTTCGTATTTAACTACTCTCTTATTTAATTGTGAAATTCTACTTGGTCGTAATGTATTACTCTTTTGATGTATTTCTGAGTTCTTTTACTAAAATTTATTTTAAACGATCTGGTTTTTCCTTATTATTGAGATTTTCTATAACTTTAGATGCGATCACGATAAAGTTTTATTATTAGAGATGCGCTGGCTTTGTAAAATGAAACAGGAAGATGTATATCTTCTTCATGACCAAAGGGAAAAATATGGTTAAGAATAAAAGCGAAAACCTGCAAGTTACTAAAGAGAACACATTGAGAAATGTTATATGACAGAGGTCTAAAAGCGTGCGAGTGTTTCGATATTAGAAAAACGAATATAATAGTAATAGGTGTGATTGTGTTTAGCGGTGGAGAGTTGGTGTGAGAGGTGAGTATAAGAAAATTCAATCATAATCCTTCTCAAGAGGAAGGAAGCTGATAAAACCGTAAACTAAATAATTATGCAAGAGTAGTATAAGTGTGCGACTTAGGACTATAAATACCAGCAGAAATAGCTACCAAGGTGGAATACATTTGCCACTAAGGAGCAGGAATCGAGAGTGGGAAGGAATAAATTGGAAGACACCTAGCAATTCAATCTTTTTAAAAATATGTTCAGGTCTCTCAGTGATCAAAATTAAATGAAAAGATTCAAAACACATACGGAGCGTAACCCCAATTATGTACTTATGTGCGTATGTGTATGTATGTGTAGACACATGCACACCTACATGTACCCCAAAAGCGCTATCAGATGAATGATGAAGGGGTCACAGTTTTATCACAGAGTGGGGGGATTGCGGGCAAATATATTTGATCTCCCGTATTTACTGTATCTCCAGCTGTTCTGCACTGCTGAAAATGGGTTTATATTTAGAAAACAGTTGAAAAATTAAATCTGCCACATACACGCAAGCACAGTATGAAGGGGCTGGGGACTCCAAGATGGATTCAATGCAGGTGGCTACGACCAAGGATGACACCAGACGGACGTCTCCAGATAGTTGAGAAGCAAATCAACTGCAAGCGACTCTAGCCAAACTCTTTCAACTGCCGTTTTGTCTTTTCTTCTTTGCTCATTGTTCTCTGGGGTTGGTGTGGAAGAAGTAACTGACCCTGTTGTAACTACTGCGATCAAGGAGCAGAAGCGAAAAGTTCTTAATAATTGTCATGGGTCACACCCCTCCAGAGCGTTTATGTACCTATCTGACAACCATAAAGCTCCGCTGATGCCCCGTATATTTTGTAATGTAAGAACACTGTGTCTTTTACTGCGATGCACTATTTATTTGGGGAGGTATTTTTGTGGTTTCCTCTGTGTGTTATTTTTATTTTATATGAACTTCCCATGGTTTAATCATTGCATCTTTAAACATAAGTTCATCAAAATGATTGCTTTAATGGGAGATGTCGATTTTATTTGCTGTCATTTCTTAAAACGTGTAAAGTATTTTTCAATTATCACGAAGATCAAATCCTTACATTACAAAAAGGAAGGTCTATAACAGAGAACAGATGGCTAATGGGCTGTGACTTGTCACAAATGGATTCTAAGTTTTATAACGAGAACCTATCAGCAGTGGAAAATGTATCTGGACAGAGACCAATTGCCTGCAGTTAGGACACAACCTAATTTTAGAACATCTCGCTTTTATTTTTTTCGTGAATGACATGAACAGTATGATTGAGTCGCTTTGCTGAATACGGTTGAACAAGACTGACAAATGCATAAAGCTCAGACCATGAAATCCCGATCGGTCCAATCACAGATAAGCCCACCATGCCCACTGAGATGCCATAGTATCCACGAGCCGTGTTCTGCCCACTGTTTAATAACTGCTGAACAGAAGTGAGCCAGGTCCGCGGTGTAATCTCCTCAAGCACGTGTCTTCAGACCATTTTTTTTTTTTCAATCAGAGGATTCTTCTGTAATGTAATTTATTTTCCTCTTAATACTCTTGACAAATGCCATTCCAAAGTCACTTGGCAAGAGATGTTCTGCTTTACCTGGAAGCGTTTCTGCTGTGACTGTGAACAGCTGTGTAGCAACAAGAAGCACTGGGTGTCTACCCCGTGACGCAGGCTATAGTCCCGGCCAGCAAGTGTAGCGATACCGTGTATCAAGTGTGAGCTGAACTCCTGAAGGATGTGCGTTGAAGGATGGAGGAAGATTTACAAAAGGAGACTGACAGCCATTTCAGAACCCCGACATCTCACTGAGTCAAGAAAACAGGTCATATTTGGATCACACAGATGTGATCGCATGACCTACAGAAATGTGAGTCTGGGTGAGGATCGCTGAGCTGGGTTATCCTCCTTAAAACGGTCCGTGGAAATACAAATTTCCCAGCCCTAGTAACAACACCAGGGAATGTCATGTTTTAAAAAGAAATCTATTTTGGAAAGCTCGATTTGCATACCTCTTATTTCTGGTAATTTAGAAATATTTTCATATTTTTACCAAACATTTCTAGTTTTTAAATTTGTTAATGTCTATCCACATGTTTTATCCATTCTTCTATTAATGATTTGGCCTTTTGAATATTTGACTTACAGAATTCTTTTAAAATGAAAGCTGCGTATTGTGCAGAACGGTTAAGATCGCAGGTCTGAGCGTGCTGTACTTAGAAAGACGGGCTCCCAAGGTGGCTCTGGTTGGCACTGG
>NW_011889205.1:362278-364573 GCF_000151845.1 Pteropus vampyrus | reverse complement strand
GTTAATGTCTATCCACATGTTTTATCCATTCTTCTATTAATGATTTGGCCTTTTGAATATTTGACTTACAGAATTCTTTTAAAATGAAAGCTGCGTATTGTGCAGAACGGTTAAGATCGCAGGTCTGAGCGTGCTGTACTTAGAAAGACGGGCTCCCAAGGTGGCTCTGGTTGGCACTGGCGGCTTGTACTTTGGTAATGTCTCATTGTCCCCTAACTGATGCGAGCATCTTGCTACACTGAAACTGTTCGTTCAAGCACCGTGGTTCACCCTGTTCACCTGCTTTGCTTTTGCGACTGTGAAATTTGGGTACATACAAGGCAGAGGGTGCCTTAGGGTCAACGCCAATAAAATCCTTGGGCACTGAGCCTCCAGTAAGCTTCTCAGAGGGATAATATTTCACATGCGATGTCACAGTTTGATACTGTCATCCGTTGGGAGAGGGGCCTTAAAAGTTTCCTCTGGTTCGCTCTGGCCTTCGCTGACACACCTGTCCCCTTTGCTGATTTGTTCTGTATCCTTTCTCTGAAATAGTATCGCCACGAGTGTGAGTATAAGCTGAGGCCTGTGAGTCGACACAAATAATCACCACGCCGGGGCGGGCTTGGGGACCCCCGACACGTATTAATCTTTAATCTTGGAATCTGCGCACATGGCTTTAAAGGTTTCCCATCGCCTTTTTATATTCTTTACGGTATTTTCTGATCCGAAGAAGGTTGGCTGCGTGCAAATCAAAAGTTTCGGTCCCAGGAGTCACCTTCCCAAAGGAAATTATATGGTTTGAAATTATGTATTTTGAGTCTGAACCTATGAAGAAAATAAATTCTTAAAGTCATCCAGGCATGAAGTATTTCTCAAGATCAGATGCTGACTGAGTTCCAACTCGACTCCAAATGCTTTTTAAATGGTGTAAATGCCTCCCAGATCCCTGAAATATTTTTATTACATTTACGTTTCAATGTGATGAATTTTCATCTTTTCCTAGTTTTTATAAGTAGGTTTTTAAATGACGGGGTAGGAGAATCGAAACATAGGCTGCAAAGCCAGACGAGAATTTTTAAATGGCAAATATTTTCATATATCTCCTAGCAGTTATTTTTTTCCATGCGAAATCTTTAACAGAGATCACAATGTAAGTTCTAGATTGTAACTCTGTTAACACAGAAACAGTCATACATCTCAGAGGGAAAAAAAAGATTTTAAAAAAGGACTTTTGGAAGATAATGTCCCATTTTAAAAAAAGAAAAAGTGGTAATTTAATATAAACTCTTAAAAGGCAGGAAAAACTATTCAAGTTAATTAGAAGTAAAAATAGCTTTTATGTTGTTTTATGTAATTCTGCTTCTGCAGAGTAAAATTAAATATCTTTAAAAAATTAAGTCCCTTGGTACAGGCTGCCAACTATGCAAATAATTTTGTCATTTTTAGAACATGCTGAAAAAGAACACCATTTACTGTGCCGAGTGGACAAGAGATGGCTTCGGAATTGACAAATGATGGTCCTGACAGGAAAAACAGAATCCGCTGTTCTGGGAAAGAGTAAAACCATTGCAGGAATAAAACTGCGTGGAGGAAGCACAAGGCTGCGCTGATCCCTGAGCGATGACAAAAAAAAAAAAAAAAAAACAGAAAAATAAAGAAGGTAGACCGCAATCACGATTAAACTTCTGAGTCTGATATTCAAACTAGAATTTTTAAAAAGGTCTACAAGTCTATTTATTTCACGGCTTTCCTGTTTTGAGTTTTAAACTTTGATTTCTCTCTCGACTGGGATATTTTTTCAAATGATATGTTAACTTGTGACACACAGGCCATTCCTTCTCTGACTTCTTTTCATGGTATGTCTTTCCATGGTATGTCTTTCAAATGTCTTTAAAAATTTAACTTATTAAAAAAAAAAAAATCCTTGCTCCACGGTTCTTCCTGCCTATATGATCGAATACGGAGTCCAACAAATCCTCTTCCCAAAAAAGTTATTATAAAGTGCGATGAAACTGTCAAAAACATCCATTTCAACACTCTGGAAATTGACCAAAGGCACACACCAAACTAGGAAGAGAATCTAGTCACAAAAACGACTGAACTTCAGATGAGGACAGTGAGGCCCCCCACATGTTCAGTACTAGTGAGGTGGCTGTCCAGACTCTATCCACAAAAGAAGGCCTTCTGGGACAGAATCAATTCTAGAAAAAGAAGCTGGTCAGAAAAGCCTACGAATAAAACTCTAGCAGGTGGTGAAGAGAGGTGACGTGAGTATTGTGTAGACTCCATCACAATCACTTGCCCAGCCTGGCC
>NW_011889205.1:358247-361127 GCF_000151845.1 Pteropus vampyrus | reverse complement strand
GGTGTGTTAGGTCTTTGCCTCTCTCCACATGGCCATCTATTAGTCTTTTAAAGAAAACTTCACAAAAGAAGAGAGGCACATGGTCAAATAAAAATCCAAAGAGCCCAAAAAGCCAGAAGGCTGAATTAGATTGTCTTTAAAAAGATTATTTTGGTCTTGCCTGATTTTGCACATTAAATTATCCACCTTTTGTTTACTTTTTCTCACTATAAAAAAAATGTATTTTCTTTCATTTCAAATTTGTACTATGCAAATAAAAATGGAAACAGAATATGCTCAGTTCCTATCACCCAACACCAACCATTTTCAATATTTTGGAACATTTCTTTTAAATATTTTTTACACTGTTTAAATAGCTAGGTTCTAAATTTAGTATATATGCTTGTATGCTATTGTTTCTGGATTTTGTAGTTAATGTTATAAAACAGAATTTCTCCATGTAATTATAAAATCTAAGTACAGTAGGTGCAATAATATTAATTAACTAGAATTTACTTAATTCTCATTTGTTGAACATCTGATATTTGCCCCCCAACCAATATGTCTGCCAATAATGTAAAACAAAAATTTTTGTGTGTCACGCTTTTTTAAAATTTTATTTAATTTCTTAGCCTACTTTCTAGGCTGCAGAATTATGGAATAAAGATCTAGAAAGATGACTGCTTCATCTGATTTTTTCCTACTTTTTAGAAAACGTTGTCAAGCTCGTCTCTAATTTTTTCAGTATTTGATGTGATGCTTATCACTTCCATTGCAATTTTGAATTTAAGAATCATATTTTTTTAATTCTAGAACTGTAACAACCATATCTATCATTTTTGGGGTGCTCCTAACCAATATGCTAAGTGATATGCATCCGAGATCACACAGCCAGTGAGGAAAATTGACCAGGAATTTGGAACTAATCTGTCCAGCTCCAAAACCCATGCTCTATGACTTTGGGTATTTGTGTCAATAGTAGTTTATCTGACATTGTGCTGTTTTCATGACATCGTTCCCCAGATCAGAGGCTGTGATGGTTAATTTTATGTGTCAACTTGACTGGGCTACAGGGTGCCCAGATATTTGGTTAAACATTCTGGGGGTGTCTGTGAAGACATGAATCTGGTATTTTCAACATTTTCCCTTGAGCACTCAAAGATGCTGGTATCGCAGAGAAATGGCGGTGTCCAATTTTGAATTTGTTACACTCCGTGCTTTTCCCCTTTAATCTATTGTCAAAACACAGATTTATACTTATCAAGTTTGGGCTCAAATGTAATTTTAAAGTGTTCTGAGAACATCTTCTTAATGGGTCCTTTACAAGTTTTCACAGTATTCACATCGTTTCTTCCGGATTTGGGTGAGAGAAATATAGAAAAATAAATGAAACAGTTTACCGCTTCAGTGCAGGAGCCTGCAGGAGGTGTGGAGACATTTCCTGGGGAGTTTCCCTCTATGGCAACGTGGCTGTGGAGCGGATAAAGGTACCACACTCCCGTGCTTTCCGGTGCTGTCCAGCCCGAATTCAGCTGAAGTTCTAAGCCCGCCAGCCACGCGCGCATAGAGGGAGCCAGGAGACCGACCCGTCAGCCTTCCGCTCTCCCAGAAAAGCCTTGCCAGGGACTCGCCTTTTCTTCCCAATTCAGTTGGACTCCACTGGCAATTAAGGCAGCAGAAACTCTTTCACTTTCCTGAGATAAGATGACACCTGATTTCCAAAATTGCTTTCGATTCTCCACGTATGAACAGATCGTCTCAGTCATTTTAATGAGCATTTGTGGGGACACAGAATCTCCAGGGTCTAGTCACTCACTCTATCTTTAAAGCAGCCTCCTTCCCATTTTCATCAAATCACGCAGCCCACATAACACAAACTGCATTTATTCAAGAAGGCTTTCACTTACAGGGGAGAGACAAGCATGCATTTTCTTGGCACTGCGAAGTCCTATGAGGCAACTCTTTTCTAAGCTCATATTTCTTCCATCGAATTTGACCTCAAAGCAGGAAGACGCACATAAAGCTGGTTGTCTTCACCTTTGCTTGAGAGTACTAGCTGTCTGAGTTAAGATTTGTTCAGGTAATGGGATCTTGACTCTCTTTTATGTTATCTTCGGTACACAGGCTGAAGGCTTTATCTTTATCTGTGTCGTGATTCTAACAACAAAATAGCTCTAGCTAACATAAAGTGACAGGTAAATCATTTAAGAGCAATTGCACAAAAAGTTCTTTTCAGTAGTTCATTGCCTTTCTTAATAGTAATTCCACGACCTGTCCATTCTAATGATTCATGAAATCACTCCCTAATAGTATATAAAACATGTACCTTCAAAATTTTCAAATTTCACCGTGGTTATAAAACTGAAAAAAAAAAAAAAAAAAGTTCTGTTCTCTTCTCTCACCAGGTGAAGAAATAATAGTTCAAGTCTACGCTCTCTGTAAAATAAATAAAAACAGAAAATCGCATACAACACAAATTGATTCTCTTGTCATTTCAACAGCAGCAGTGGCACTTGAGTTCAGGTGGGTTGTCATACGACGAAACCGTCGGAGAAGACTCAGTCAGCACGAGGGAAAAAATATGAAAGATTTCTCATCCTCGCAATTGTTTTCCATGATTTTATCAGTTCAGCTTTACTATTGTCTTTATGCAAAACATGAATGGAAAATGCATATTGGACTAACGGATGCTGAGTAAAATTGTTCACAATTAATGTCTAAGATCAGAGGAGAATCAGAAGAGACAATATCTAACTGTCTGTCTGGCTAAAGAAGGTCTTTCCTGTCTTAGAACGAAAGGTCATTGGCTCAATTAACCCTTATTCTGAGTTTATTATATATCGGTCGCTCTTCTTGATTCTATAGTTTCAAAAACCAATAGGATTCTCAGCTTGGATGTAG
>NW_011889205.1:346441-358197 GCF_000151845.1 Pteropus vampyrus | reverse complement strand
AGTTCTGTTCTCTTCTCTCACCAGGTGAAGAAATAATAGTTCAAGTCTACGCTCTCTGTAAAATAAATAAAAACAGAAAATCGCATACAACACAAATTGATTCTCTTGTCATTTCAACAGCAGCAGTGGCACTTGAGTTCAGGTGGGTTGTCATACGACGAAACCGTCGGAGAAGACTCAGTCAGCACGAGGGAAAAAATATGAAAGATTTCTCATCCTCGCAATTGTTTTCCGTGATTTTATCAGTTCAGCTTTACTATTGTCTTTATGCAAAACATGAATGGAAAATGCATATTGGACTAACGGATGCTGAGTAAAATTATTCACAATTAATGTCTAAGATCAGAGGAGAATCAGAAGAGACAATATCTAACTGTCTGTCTGGCTAAAGAAGGTCTTTCCTGTCTTAGAACGAAAGGTCATTGGCTCAATTAACCCTTATTCTGAGTTTATTATATATCGGTCGCTCTTCTTGATTCTATAGATTCAAAAACCAATAGGATTCTCAGCTTGGATGTAGGGAGATTTAAAAAAAGTTGCAGTGACAGATAAGTGGATAAACAATTGTCACAGAATATAACAAGTAACATAGAAGTATGAAAGTTCCGTATTAGTACTACATAAAAATCAATAATTAGTTTATAAATTCTGCCAGGAAGATACTTGTAAGTGATAATGAGGTAAAGGAGGAAGTCTTATCAGTTGCAGTGGTTGTTGGTGTGACTACGTCAAAAACAATGTTCAGATGATTCTGGAAGAGTAGAGTTCTTAGAATATTATTTTGAAGGGATAGGACAGGAATGACTAGCAATACTTAAAGGGAGATGGGCAAGGCCGGGTCATGAAAATTATGTCAGAAGGAGCCTAAGTAGTGGGAGCCAACAAACGCCTTTACGCAAAGAATTGATTTAGTCATACAAGCACTTTACTGTGGCGTGGAGGCTCATTAGAGGCCAAAGAAGCAAAGAAAATGGCAGAAAAGTTCATTCACGGGGCATTACGATAAGCTAAATATGAAAAGGTGAGACTCTGTCACAACGTAACAAACATGAAAAGTAAAGGGCAAAATGGAATTCAGAAATGAAAAGGCATTATGAACACAAGGAAGAAACCGAGATTTCTAGGAGTCTGGCTTGAGAAATCCAAAGATACCAGCACTATAGAAAGAGACTCTTGTTTTTCGAGAAACAATAAATTAATTGAGGGATTACATAATTGATTCGTGGCACAGCCAGGTCCAGATGTGTTCTGCTTTGTTTTTATTTATAAATCTAATTGAGTGTGTTTATTTTCCGAAAACTTACACGTGGAAAAAAATAATAAAGATATATTACAAGCACCTATTTATGATGTACATAAGAACTTTTTTTAGATTTCCTGCGGAAATGTATGACAGCACTTGCTACAGTATCAAAACCTCAATCTAATTTTAACTGTAGTAATTCAACTTACAAACGCTTATGATTTATTAGACTTCATACGTCATAGGGAATATGCCAGGGCAGTAGAGATGTAGAGATAATTAAGAAATCATCTTTGTCCTCAGGGAACATACCATCTAGTGGGAAAACAAAACCAAAAACAGCAAAGCAACCAATGATTCAGTGTATTAGTCGCTGTAGAAAAGTGTTAAGACATCGCAACGAGGCAGGGCCTGGGAGGCGGGGTCACAGGGACACCAGGCTTCCTCTGGCCTTACTCTTGAGGATGCAATTTTCTGAGCCATTCAGACCCTGGTGCTAAATCAAGAACAACGTGGTGGGGGAGTGGCGAAGCCTCCCGATTTTGATTCCACTGTGCACCTTCACGAGGGAGCCTGGGTGTGACAAGAAGTATGAAGCACGAGCTGGATGGTTCAGAAGGAACGTTCACCTCTGAGTTTTTCCCCCCACGTTCTGACATCGAACCCCCCACTAGACCGATGCAGTCATGAATTCGCATTCATTTTCTTGCTTTCGCAAGTGGTTCATGGCGAGTTTGTAAAGGCTGCTATAAAAATATTACTTTTCACACCAGATACATAAATTTTTCCCCAACATTATCAAAGTACAATGGACAGAGAAGAGTGTAAGATATTTAAAGCTCACATCATGGTGATTTAACATTTAACATATGTGTACATTGTGAAAGAATCCCCACCACCTAATCAATTAACACACTCGTCACCTCGCTTATTTATTTTTTTATTGAGAGAGAAAATTTTAAGGTCTACCCTCTTAGCAAATTTCACTTATATATATATTATGGTATTATCAACTATAGTCACCATGTTTTCCATTAGATCCTCAGGCCTTATTCATCTCATAGCTGAAACTTTGTACCCTTTTACCAACCTCTGCCTGTTTCCCCATCCCCTTTTCTACTCTGTTTCTATGAGTTTTTCTTTATTCTAATTCCACATATAAGTGATACTATGCAGTATTTATCTTTTCTGCCTCGATTAATTCACTTAGCATAATGTCCTCAAAGCCCATCTATGCTGATGTAAATGGCAGGATTTCCTTCTTTCTTATGGCTGGATAATATACCACTGTGTGTATATACATCAATCTATAGCTACCTATCTCCTATGTATGTATCTATCTATCTATCTATCTATCTATCTATCTATCTATCTATCTATATCTATACATAGGCTTTGTAGATAAATATAGATATAGACATAGATGATACAGATATAAATCACATCTTCTTTATCCATTTCTCCATTAAAAGACACTAGTTTGTTTCCATATCTTGGCTGTTGTGAATAATGCCGAAATAAATCTGGGAGTGCAGATATCTCTTTGATATCCTGTTTTCATTTGCTTTGGATATATAGCCAGAAGTGAAATTGCTGGATTATACGGTAGTCGTATTTTTAATTTTTGAGGAACCTTCATACTATTTTCCATAGTGGCCGTTTTCCAATTTCCATCCCACCAACAGTGCACAAGAGCTCTCTTCTCTCCCTTTTCTTGCTAACACCTATTAACTTTTGTCTTTTTGATGACAGACATTCTAACAGATGTGAAGTGATGTCCCCTTGCAGTTTCGATTTGCATTTCCCTGATGATTAGTGATGTTAAGTGTCTTTTCAGAAAAAGATATCCATTTAGTTCCTCTGTCCATTTCTAATCAGACTGTTATGTTTTGGTTCCTTTTTTTTTTTTTCTTTTTTGGCTCTTGAATTGTCTGAGTTCTTTATATCTTTTAAATATTAACCCCTTATCAGATAAGTGTTTAACAAATATTCTCTGATAGAATATATTTGTGAAACACGTAACTGATCATTTCCTTTGCTGAGCAATAGTTTTTTTTTAGTTTGCTATAGTCCCATTTGCTTATTTTTGCTTTTGGTGTCCAACCCTGAAAAGGCCCAGCAGATTTGGGAACAAGGATGTCATCAGTGACCTCATCGAGAACAATTTTAATGAGATGTTGTGATTATCATGTAGTGTAAGTTGAAACCCAACCCGAACACAGTGGTATATGTAGAGTGTGATTTCAAATAGATATATAGGATAACAACTGGGAAATGCATATCATGAAGTGCTGATGACTACTAAATCCGAAATTAAGAGAATCTTGCTCCTTTACACTTTCTCTATTTTAAGAAATTCCACAAAATGTATGAAATATGTTTAAAAACCATTAATTTTTATACAAAGAGAAAAAAATGAATAACATTCTTCTGGCCCAGCGATTGCCACTTAGAAATCATAGCAATGACGGAAGAAAATAAACAGGTTAGAATGAATCACATAAGATGTGCATTGCATACATTACAAAAGTAAACGTCTTATTAAAAATAAAGATTACTCGAATAAGAGAAATAAATAAATAGTGAAATAATATTGGGTCAAAGAATCAATAAAAATAATTATAAAATTGGAGTATTTGTGATCAAAATAGCATCATATCCTGCAAAGAAAAATAATTAGAATACATGAAAAAGATTGGCAAAGCATTGATAATTGTTCTGACAAGTTATAGGTAAATGGGACATTGATCTGTGATTCTCTCTACAGCTATGGAAACTATGTATGTAAATCCCATTATATAAAGTAAAATTAAAATATGTATATGATATATACATATATTAATATATGTATTAAGTTGCAAGAGGAAGAGACGGCAACCATGACAAATCAAACGCTGGAACACTCGAAGTGAATACATGATTTTAAACAAGCGTTACTCACACAGTAACAAAATAAGGCTCTCAACACAGGACTTTACAAAAATTTACTGGAAAAGTAAAATTTATAAAAAAGTCCTGAGGTGATTGGGAAGAAGCAAATAATAAACGTCTAAGCACAGAAAGAAAGAAAGAGAGAGAGAGAGAGAGAGAGAGAGAGGGGAAGGAAGGAAGGAAGGAAGGAAGGAAGGAAGGAAGGAAGGAAGGAAGGAAGGAAGGAAGGAAGGAACGAACGAATGAAGGAACACGAAGGACGATAGATAGAAGAAGACAGATAGAAGACAGAAGAAGAAGAAGAAGAAGAAAGAAAGGAATGACGATGAAGGATGGAATGATGGAGAAGAAGAAAGAAAGATGAATGACGAAGTAGAAAGAAAGAAAGAAAAACAGAAAAACTTCTGGAAAATGTACACAAAATTTTAAAAAGAGCATTTTAAACAATTCCGATACTTTTTTAACGAACGAGACCCCGCATTTGCATTTAGTTTACTTGGGCATGAATGGCACGCGGGGAGAAAATAATGATCTAAGGAAACGGAAGTAATCACCGATTCTTGCAGCGGAGACTTTCCATCAGCTCCCTTCTCTCCTCCCGACGCATCTCTCCCCGTAAACACGCAAAACATAGTAATCAGTCTGCTCATAGATCTTCTAAAAAGCGGTTCATTATCTGTTCCATTAATAGTTGCCAGGGTTTTTGAATCAGGAGTCGGTTGCACAGAATGCATAATATTTAAATACGTTGTTTTCTCCCAGCTGAAATCAAGTTTGGAATAATAAATGTGGAAAAAGTACGCAGAAGAGCACCAGGAAATGACCGTTTCTGGCCATTCTTGTCCAAGAATGGCTCCAGTTCTTAAGCGATCTGTTTGGAATCATTTTCAATGTGATATTTCCCATTAAATCCATCTCGCTTCCCGTCGGCACCCCCTCGCCCCTTATACAACTTAATTTTTCTCGGGCTTCATTTAATTTTGCTACCTATATAACAAATTCTGCGGTTTGCATAAGCCTGTTGCTTTCAGATTTCTATCAGGCTATTTGCTCCATCTCCCTTAATATTGCTGAAAGCATTTATTACATTAACGCAATTATTATTCAAGTAAGAAAGTGCATAATTTGACAGTCATTAAATGCCCCACCCCCCCCCACCCCCAAATCAGAATCCAGACTACTGAATGGCAGAGCGATGACCCGAGTTCTTTCAGTGGCTTTATCTTATTAATTAGCGGACAAAAATAAGTTAACATTATAATGGGGGAGGATTATAATGGCTTTTTATCACTTTACAGGAAGTCTTTAAATCACGTTTAACAATGATATGGCCAATGCATAATGGCATTAAAGAAATGCAGGGAAGATTGCTAATTTTGTTTGGGCATGAAAATAGATAGTAAGTAACACACGTGTACCAAGGTTGCAACGTTTGTCCTGCTGAAATAGCCCCGCTCTTTCTAAGACTCTCTCTTGCTGTCCTTTTCTACTCCTGTGGCTCCGACTAATGAAGAATCTAAGAACCTGAACTCGTCCTCAATCGTTGGACTTAAAGCCATTTCCATCTTTGAGTGTTCTGAATCCCGAAGCCATGTGCGCTGTATTATGAAGTCAAGGGAATCAGACAATTGCACATATTATCGGAACTTGCAGAAGAAGAAATACACTTTGTGTATTTCAGATGGACTCCTGGCTTCTTTTGGGGGCCAGGATTGGTGGGATCTGATGAAAAAGGACAGCGGGACGGGTCTGGTACCCTCCCGCGACTTCACTGCTTTCCTGTCTCCTCTTTCCCCTCTCTCAGACCGTGTCACAGGAACTGTGACACCAGAAGCCATTCTATTCCACCTAGAGCCTTCCCCCTTACCTATGTCAGCAGCGTAACTGGGGGTTTGTTTCCTTCTGCAGCAAGGTTCGTTACCTTCAGTTCGATGCCATTTGGGGCCAGGCAGTCTTCATCGTGGCGCCGACCTGTATCTTGAAGGGTATTTGACGGCATTTCTGGCCTCTGCCCACTAGATGCTAGTAGCAAAGCTAGCTATGATGGCAAAAACATTTCCAGATGTCTCCATTTTCCTCTGAGGGCAAAACCGTCCCTGGCTGTAACCTGCTCTACAAAGTGGCGGAAGCATCTCACATCTTTTTCCTCCTCGTTTTGATTGTCCTACAGTATCTCTAAGTACTTTCAGTATGTCAATGGTACCTGCAAGTCTCATCAAGACTAAGGAAAATCAAAACCATCTTTCTCATTGATGTCTGGACTGGTGAGCGATAGGCGCCTAGAGCAACTGTCATGCCAGGTGCGAGCCCTGGAGTAGCCAAGGGGAACCCCAGCCATTGGTCGACGAGAGCAAAAACTGTTTACTGAGTATCTACTAAGTATAAGGCAGAGTGTAACTTAGTCATGAATGAGAATTATTTTGCAGCACAGTGCTTAGATACAAGTTCTAAAAAGCCCACCGTGAGTATTAATTGTGCAGTCATGTTATGTATTTCTCTCCCTCTTTGGTTTACAATTTACTTCTTAAAGAATTATTTTTTCAGTCGGCGGGGGTAAGAGCTTCCTGGCAATAATTTAAGAATACCTGTATCTTAGCCATTTGAGGCTGATGAAAGTTCTAAAAATATAAGCCGAATAGGGAGAGAAATACTATAACATGACTGCATAATTAATACTCGTCGTAGGTTTTTTATAACTTGTATCTAAGCGATGTGCTGCAAAATAATTATCTTGTACATTATTATGCATATTTCGAATGAACTTTTTTGGTAATTCGATTAATGCTAATACGAGTGTATTTAATCCTCGCAGTAGCTAAACAGTAATCCACTAAGTCGGTGCCTCGCGGCCTGGGACTGGCCAGCTGAATGATTTGGGGGGGCTGGAAGCTGTGAAGGAGCTGACTGGCACCCCGCCGCGGGGTGACTCAGGCAGAGGAGTGTGGCATCCTGAATGCAGCGAGTAGGCCAGAGGGAGGAGGCCGGCCTCTGCATCATTTGCTTATCAGAGACATACTCCTTTCGCCGTCTCCGAGATCTGGCCAGCCCCGGGAGAGGCAGTCTCTCTCCAGCCAGGAAGGGTCTCGCTTTTTTTTTAAGGGATCCAAACATCACAATCACGACCCGGATGGTCCAGCTCCTTCTTTATCTGTTACAGTCAAGAATTTGGTGTTCCGAGCGGACGGAACCTCTCAGAAGTACCCTCTGAAGAAGTCCGGTATTGATGCAGCTCAGTCTTTACTCAGAATTCTCGGTGACGCTTTCAACACATTCTAAAAATACAGAAGGGAGATCTTATTCCTAGCTGTCCACGTCCCAGGTGTCCCATTAAGCTGTCATTCGTGATTAACCAGCAGCGAAATAACCATTCACATATAATTAGACACTCACAGACAAGTGTTTCTTTTGTTTCCCTACCTGCTTTCATAGTCCTGCGGTTAGGGTTAGAGGTATGTGTGTCGTGGGACAGGGAGCAGAACTAGCACGAAGTGTGGCTGGAAAGAGGCAAGTGTCCCATGGAGCACGTAGGACGCAGAAACACAAGCGAGTTCCAGAACCGAGGGTTCCGACTCTTCCCACGGATGCCTCAGGTGGGAACGAAAGAGGTGCCCTCGCCTACGGAAGGGTGCTTCGGGTGGGTGGGGCTTGCCTGTCTCCCAGGCCGTGGTGCTGGTTGGCCCCTGTGGCTCTGAGCCTCCTCCTCGTCTGTGAAATCAGGGCATTTGACAAAATGATTCCTAAAGTCCCTCTCGATGCTACGATTCTACCACTTTAATGCATTTCATGATGAGAAAATGTACACGATAATGTGTCCCCTCAGCGTGACACCTAAAATAGGACATGATTAAATAATAAAATGTCAGTTTTCGACTGCATGGTGTAATTTTTTAAAATGCATTTTGAGACAGGAAGATTGTTCTAAGCTTTCACAGACATTAACGTTTTTTAAAAATTATTCTTTTCTTACATGGTGCCAGTAGAAATAATTTCTGTCGGCATCTGTCTGTGACCTTGTTCTAAAATATCACTTGTATCACACAGAAGATACAAGTATCCTGAACACAGAAACATAAAAATTAATTAGACCATTAATACTGAAAGAAAAATTCAAGAACACAAATTTATATGTGTAAATTTCTATCATCCTGGGTTTTTTTTTTTTTAAAGTCTTAAAATATGCATCAATTGATTTTTGGAACCCAAACTACCCTTTTATTGACCCAATTTTCTGCCCTATCGTTGTTACTCGTAGAGTTGACAGTCAAACGTTGCTGAAATGCGTTAAGTTAGAAGATGGAACTGTAATCGTGCCTACTTAGCCACCTCCCACCCAAAGTTAACTTAGCCTTGTGGTGCATTTGCATCTTTCTGCGTACACCGTGCCATGCCGTCGACACTGGAAAACGCCACGCCATGCTTTAATTTTTCGTCGACGTACTGTAAAGTATCTGTATGATTGAAGAAACTGGGTCGAGGTTTTATCAAGTTATCATACCAGTAATATCTAATAGATAAGGATATTAGTTGCCTTCTTCCATCCTTAAGGAAATTTAAAGCCACAAAGATCCAAGGATCTTAGTGGAATATGGTAAGTCCTTCCCAAACTGCTGACCTGCAAACCCACAGAGAACACAGCCCCATCCCCGACCCCGCAGTCTAAATGCTACTGTCAATCAACCCTGGAGAGAGACCAGCTTCTCTGCAAAGTTGACTAATTCTTATAAGGGGACTCTTGTTTATAGCCACAGACTGGGGCTGATTCCTTATTTTAAACCAAACTACTGAGAGTTTAATTTTTCTTTTTTATTGCCCATCTCCTGGGCTTCAGCCCGCAGGCCTTCGCAAAGCCCCAAATAGTGTAGACAGCCGGTTGGATTTTTAAGTATGCGGCGTGCGTTTTCAACACCGACGGCAAGTATTACACAATGAAGAAGAATGGCCAACCAAAGTGTAGGCTTCAAACTTACACAGACTCCATGGGAAATAGCCGCTTCCAGTGAGAATATTTCTGCCATCATCACAGACCCAAATTTCTACTTCGAATATATAATTATAGCAGGCTTGAGAATAACTAAAAAACAATACTGCTAAATGTTGGCTTTAAATCGCCACTTGTCTGTCTGAATAATGATGAGTTCCGTGATTAGCAGAGGCACTGTCGATCATTACATGTCAGAGCGAATACATCAATAAAGTCATAGACGCAAATATAAGGTTGATGATGGAGACGAGTTTGGCCAAAATTCTGAGTCGAAAATACAAAAGACTCTAAAAATGTAAAAGGAGGCATTCGTGACTATCCTAATAATTCACCTAATATTGACTTTGTTCAAATATAAGTTTCCACGATAATATTATGGGTATAAAATGTAATGTATCATTCAAAAAGCAGTCGTTGTGAACCTACTATGTGCCGGCAATAGTCGCATGCTGACTTCGCTTGGGTGAACCAAAGACAGAGGATGTCTCGTCTTCTAGTCGGGGACCAAGAGGCTTTGCATCTGGGAGCACAAGGCTGTGAGGGGTGACGGACCAGGTCCTGACAGCCTCTTGGAGAGCGCGGGATGCTCAGAGCTGGTAACAGCCCCGAGCTTCACAGGTGTCATCGGGCAGCTGCTCTCTGGGCTGCGTACAGTGCACACGTAGGGGCGATGCTCTCTTGCCATGTCCCCGTCATTTACGCCAAGTCAAAACACATGCATTTTTGACATATTTATCAAATAATCTGGATCCAAGTGCACATTTACCTAAATCATCTAGAAATTTTTATCAAAATATATTCTTGAGATAGATAGATGATAGATAGATAGATGGATGATAGATAGATAGATGATAGATAGATAGATAGATAGATAGATAGATAGATAGATAGATAGACAGACAGACAGACAGACAGACAGACAGATAGACAGATAGTCAGTCTGGGCACAACCAGGAGATACAAACTACAATGTAATTTAAACGATGGAAGTTTATGCAAAGAAATTTTAAGCTAATTCTTAGGAAATAGGACTGGAGAGTAAGTGTAGACATAGAGAGCTCTCAGGGGCACCCCAGAGCTGTGGAAGGGTACCCAAATACATACACACTTAGGAGGGGGCTCAGGCCTCAGTGAAGACAGAGGGAGCGCACCCACTGGATGGCGGAGAATTCCGCTGGGTTTCCACAGTCGCCGCACCAGCCCCAGTGCGCAGGTGCGGGGCTAAAGGGAGGGGGCAGACGCAGCAACCTGGGCGGGCCCATCCTATGCCCTCTGCAGTTTCTGGCTGCACGGGCACTGCCCACGCGAGAGCTGCAGAAAGCAAGCGGCCCCCAAATGCTGGAGAAAGCTGCACTGTGCGTGCCCCTCCCGCTGGACAAACCATCCCTTGAATCAGTAAGGAGAGAAGGCTCGCTCCCCAGCAGCCTGGCGAATGAGCCTCGAGAGACAGGAAGGAAACCCCCTTCCTCCTGCCGGCCTCCCGCCCTGTCTCTCCAGCACCTTCGCCTGCCATCGAATCAGCTGACAAAGAAAATCTATTACGGAGGCCAGTGTCTATCCGCACGATGAGCCGATGAAGGACCAACCTGGAAGTGAGTCGGTAAACCGATAACTGGCACGGCACAACCTATGCCACCTGCCCCGCCGGCCCCACCACGGGGCAGTCGTAAAGCGTTTCCTGGGACACTGTCTCCCACAGCAGGAGAAGGAGTCCTCGGTCAATCCTCCCTTCTCTGCGTAAAGTGGTCATTTGGGTCTCCATCGCGCCATCGGTAAGGTCTCAAGAGCACGGACTGAGGTAAAGCTGTGCCCGTGAGAAGCCGCACTGATAAAAGCTCCCTTCAGACATTCAGCGGCCTCAACTTACCCCCGTTCGAAGTTCTCCCTCCCGTGGACCACACCGACCCAAGCCTGAATGCCCTGGCACCTAAAGGCAAATTCTTTCACAGATAGAAAGAGCAGGTAGAAGACTTGGCAGTATGAAAATTCCTGCAAAATCTTTGAAATCAATAAAACCGAGCGGTTTATAAAACAGTCATTCATATCTGGGCTTATTCTTGCATGTTTTCTTTTTTCCTTAAGTAAAACAAATATCGCATTTTCTGAAAAGTAAAAGGGATCCAGTAAATAAATACAGAGCATCGCTATCGTGACTCATATGTTTTTGGGGGGAACAAACATGTACTCTGAATATTCATAGAAGTTGTTATTCTTGGATCTTAAGCAACGTTAAATATGTAATATAATTACACCTCTATTTCCTTTCCTGATATTTCTCCCAGCTTCATTTCTAAATCATCAGTTTTCCACATTTTCCTCTTGAGTTATTTAAGTAGTACAGTAAGCTTGTTTTCAGCCAGTTTTAATTAAAATATTATCTATGAGCACTTTCGAGCCAGATTGTCATCAAAGCAGAGGGAAGAGTTGAGACAATTTTGGAGAAAACTCGGTGCCAAATCAAATTACTAAGATGAATGTTTTAATTTTACTATTTTTCTTCAACTAACCTTAAAATACGTGGGTGATTCTTCTTTACAGATATTCACATGGTACAAAATCAATGTAAATCCAAAATTAGAGCGGAGAGAAGGCGGAGGGCAG
>NW_011889205.1:336343-342076 GCF_000151845.1 Pteropus vampyrus | reverse complement strand
GAGGATAGAAATCACACACGGGACGTGTTCGATCGCGGACTGCACGGGCAACGTGCGCCCCAGTTATCGGTACAAGTGCGAGCCAAGGGCACCCCGCCCCCACCCCCAGGTGCGGGCTGATGTCGACTGTGCTGACGCTCTGGCTATCTGGGCCTATGACCAAGATTGGGACTTAACTGCCACAATTGTCAACGGAACAAGGGAACGAGGAATGGTTAAAGGAGAGGGAAGGATTTTGTGGGCCGGGCCATAAGCTGTCAGCGGCATAGCCCACCAATGCGCAAGTGTTGGGAGGGGGCTTCTCTCTGGGAGGAACGCCGATTTCTGCTTTTCTCCGGGACCCCTGCGTCTTCCCCTTTGGGAGTTCTTCCTTCTTCCTGGCGCTCCCTTATCTGAACTGAGTGGTGGGGACTGTTCCTTCATAAGACTTATAGCTTCGGATCCCACTCTCTACCCAGGTCCCAGTCAAAGACACTTTAGATTAAGTTTACAGCGTCTTGGCAATGAGATTCCTTCGGAAACTTAGAAGGCTTCTGATCTGTTTGTTGCCGAACAGTCTCATAGGGCTGTAACCACGTCCAAAGCACTTTCTTTCGTCTCTTTTATCTATCTATCTATCTATCTATCTATCTATCTATCTATCTATCTATCTATTTATTTATTTTGTCTTCTCATGCCCTTCCTTGCCTCCTATATCAGCTTGGGAAATGACTCCTTAATCTGCTCATTGTCATGGGGCTGAGTCATGATATGGCTTCGCAGCTCAAAGGCTTTGGTCTGATTATTTTATTGTCTGCTGTTTGTGTTCCGGAAGCAGTTGGAATTTCCAACCCTTCGCAGACCCAGATTTCTGGACTTACTGCTTGCAAACGAGCCGGTTTTCTCCCGAGTTCTCTCTGAATAGCCAACACAGCCACCTGTAGCGAACACAGAGTAACCCCTTGACTTTTTTTCCAGTAGCTTTTGCTAGAGTTGCCGAATCCCGAGGCTCGCGATCTTCCTCTAAAGATATTGCAGGTAATAATTTTACTAAATATTCCCACCTTATAACATAGATCATCATCTCTCTTGCCACCCGACTCAGATGTCAGATTTCTGTTATTACAGCTTTTTAAGGTACCAGTTTTGTATATTAGTCCTGGTAGTTTAATTGCTGTGTCGATTCTCAAATCTCCATGGCTTAACACAATAAACGTTTCTTTCTTTTTCATATCACAGTCCAATCAGAGTTGGCTTGTTCTCCAAGCAGTGACTCAAGGACCCAGGCTCCTTCCGGCTGCAGCATCTCCGTATTCAACGTGCGGCCTCCAAGTTTGCCACTGGAGGAGAAAGCTTTGTATGGGCAGCCCGGAAGTGCTGACAGCATGCTCATCACATCCGGTGGCGAGAACACAGTCAACACCCAATTCACTACAAAGTCACTGCAAGGTCCTTTATCTATGTTTCTGGGAAGGTGGAAAAAGATATTGGAGAGCTCCGGCCAAACCGGCCACACCGTTGGTGATAATCGCAGATAATCGCAGGTTTCCCTCTAGACTTACAAGTGATGTGTAATAAAGCAAATAAAATTAAGATGGGAATGAGAGTTTCATACTCTCAAGAGGCCATTTAGATTTCAAGAGAGGTGCTTGTCAACAGAACTGGTAGACTATAGTACTGTCGATGCATTTGTGTGTTGCAAGGTCGTCAGCAGGAGGGCTGGCTACATTGAGGAATCACTCCGATGCTCATACATCACTAACAGTCATAATGTGTTCGTTATTCATATTACAAACATTCTTGAGTGCCTGCGAAACACTACGTCCCAAGCTAGGAAAGGGAGCCAGGAAAGCAACAATGAACAAATTGTTTCAGTCCCTGCCTTTGTGGTATTTACGTTCTCTTATGGGAGAGAGATGGATACACAAAGAATCACCCACTTAAATAGTAATTGATTAATTTAATAATTGACATGCATAAAAGTTAGAACAGTTTAAGAAAGGAGACATACAGACTTCGCTCAGGAGTCAACAGGGGTCGTAAAGCGTTAAGCTGGGACCTGACGGATTAGGCGTGAGCCACGTGGGGAGATGGGGAGAAATATCCAGGTTTCTGGCTTTCGCAGTTGGGTGGGAGGTGGTGCTCCCTGGGTGGGGAGCGCTGTGTTTGCTTACAGTAGCCCTGGATGGGAAGATCAGGGTTTCATTTTAGAATGCATTGAGGCAATTGCCAGGCAGTTGATGTTCAGGGGAAGAGCCCACGTGAGCGGTGTGGAGGGGTGTCATAACTTTGGAAGAGGCCTTGTTGATGCTCTCCTATCCTCCAAACTGCGCCTCCCTGCGCCTTGCCTGAATTCATCACCCACAGGGTCACCTACCCGTCACCCAGCCTCTGTCGTCTTAGGGCTGTATACCTCCAGGAGGACTGATTTTAAATGGGAGGATTCGCAGCTCCCGTGAATTAACTTGAAACTGGGAGCCCAAAGATTTTGTTAAACAGTGAATCATTGACACGCAAGTAAGAAAGGTATTCTATTTTTAGATGTCTCCATCGGGATGAAGGACAGCAATAGTACTTCAAGAAGCAGCCACGAAGGGCATCCGGCCATCCTGGGAGCCAGGATTCCATGAGAACGAGAAAACGCCCCAGCGAGGGAAGAGGGCAGAAGGACCCCTATTATTCTTTCGCCTGGTTTCTTCAGTGCCTTATGCAGGAAACACTGGTGTCAAATTCAGCTCCGCATCGTTTTAATCATGTGTCTTTGCTTAAGAAATGAGTGTTCGCCGTAGCTTCTGAATATGAATACATTAGGAGCGCATTTATTTTAACAAATTTGATGATGACTTTACTAAAGCTGAGGATCTGGTATCTCTGAGAACCCTGGAAAATGACTCGAAAGGAGTTTTCAGATGAATGCAAACGCATGCAAAGAAAGCTGGTGGGAGGTCGTCACGTCCAAAGAGCCGGGGCAAGTCCTTCTCAGGTGCGTGTTGGGAAAAGGCAGAGCTGTTTGAACTTCTCATGTCTCCAAGGAGCGAGCACACCACGTTAATTAAATTCACTGATGACAGAAAAGGTGGGGGTAGATGAATCACTTCTAATGGCAGGACAATTTTCTTTAAAAGCGAGCTTTACAAATAGGCACTGGAATTCACCGAAAGACACCCCTGTTCTTAGAGAATGTGTGTGCGCGCACGCACATGCACATGCACATGCACGCACGCGCGCACGCACACACACACACACAGAGCCTGACTCCCACAGTACACAGATGGCACACCGTACCCTTTAAAAGCTGCTTAAAAGGTGCACTAACCGTTAGAGAACAGCATCTCAAATTCACTCTCTCAACAAAGATACACCCAACACCTGCTACAGGTTCGAAGCTGTGGCTTAAACGATGAAAGAAATTAAAGAAATGCACCTCTTTGCCTGAATTTTTGGAACGTGGCTGTCTGTGCAGTGCCTATGTCAGTCATTCGAGACAAAACACTCTCATCCGCCACCTCGACAAGGCATCACAAGCCTAGAAGATGGGCACGTCGCCTTAGTGACTGACAGTGCTTCGGACACCCTGGCACACGTCATGTGGCACATCTCCGGGGTGGGGGGAGGGGCGTCTGAGTCTTGTCTTTATAAATAAAGAAAATGGAGATGGAAGGAAAGTCCAAAACACAAGACTCGTGTACTCAAGCCTCCGCACCGGAAAAGGTCCAGACCCCCAGACCTCATACTGGAAAGAGTATAATGAGCGAAGTCTCGAGCTGGAGCGGGCAGACGTCCAGGCTGAGCTGGGAGCCAGCCGGCCACATTGATGGGGGCTGCGGGGTGAGCTGGCCTGGGGTCTAAGCCTCGTTCCACGCTCCTTCGAGAGTGCTGGCTCCTGTGAGTTCTGTGTCCAAAACAGTATGCGGGACCCAGGGTGCGCCTGGCCCCACATGGAGGGCCCAGCGCGACCACGGGACACAGGGCGTGAAACGTCAGTGTTGGGGTGTCCCCCCTAGAGGCCAGGGCGCCCAGCTGGAAGCAGCGTGACACGCAGAACACCACGCGGCGGCCACGGCCCATGAGTCGGTGTCGCCTCGCTTGCACGTGGAAACGTATTTTGCTGTTACCACGGTGGAAAGGACACGAAAGCCAACTGTTTTCGTTTCACCCCCGGACACGTGGACAGTCCCCCGACACCCTGCTCCCTCGGCGAGCGGAGCTCAGGAAGGGCAGAGGGAAGGCCGCTGCGCGCGCCCTGTTTCCCATCTGCTTTTACGTCGTTCCCCGCGGGAAGCGAACGGCTAATATTGGAAAGTAACAAGAATAAGGAAGATTTCCTGGTTGGTCGGGGTAGAACCCCCAAACTGGGAATGTCTCTTCTTCTCTGGGTATGCCCCGTCGTCCCCTCAGGCCTCACTTCCTAAATACGAGTTCAGAAAGAAATCTAAGACTTTCCAGATGGCAACCGCGGAGCATCACACCGACGCAAGAAGGACCCCAGGAAAGACCCCTCTGAGAATGGGGTGCTTCTGAAGGCGGGGCCCTCTGCCACCGCACAGGTCCCGCGGCCAGAAAGGAGGCCCGTGCTGAGGACGGATGGCGACACATTGCATCTTGGGAGGCCTGGTCCCTATAAGCCAAAGGCTCCCGGCACATCGCAAACGGAATGGCGCCCCGTAAGCGTTTCCACCAGTTTGGCGATGACGCCCTCTGCCCCCAACGCCGAAGGACCTGGCGGCTGAGCGGGATAAGCTCGAGCAGCCACGCCTGGTTCCGCCCATTGAAACGTCTGCTCCACCCTAAACGCCCACCGACGGCGTGATGTCCTCCTGCCTGGCGGGACCAGCCGGCCTTGTGCCCACACTTGGTCACATAGCCATGACTCCGTGGGCTATTTTTAAAAATCAGGGAGCCCTAGCTGCAGAACGAGCCCATTTTATATATAAAAGCTATCATTTTATAAAATGACAACTTCTAGGTAGTCCATTTAAAACCGTCTATTTTTTTTTATTTCATTTTACGAATTTCCCACAGGGAGCTCTCAGTTGTTATAACGGGGGTGGGGGGGATGTCGCTGTGTTTTAAAGCGACATCGAGCTTTCTGTGCTTCCCTTATCCACACCTTGTACTGTTTTCGCTGTGAATCGGTGTAGCAGTGTCAATGAAGTAACGAAATTCAGGTGCACGTGGCGGTCACCTTCCCCCCGCCCCGCCCATCATTTTTTTTTTTTTTTTTTTTTGGTCCTGGCAAGTCAGCTGGCAGGAAAATGTGTTTGAGTGCAAAGAAAACACCCACCTTTCTGGGAAAGAAGCTGCGAGAATAAAAGAAAAACTCCAAAAAAAGGAGTCCGCTCAGTCTCCAGCCTCCCATATCGGAGGGGTTTGGCGAGGGGCCTGAAATTGCATTAATTTCAAGGGTGTTCGTGTCTCCCGCTGCCTGCATTTGGTGAGTTACACGGGTTTGGCTAAACATTTTAGAATTCAGACAAAAAGGAATTCTGTTCGCTTGTGTTTCCCCAGTTCCATACCTGTAAAGTTTACACTTTGGGTATAATTTGGAAATTTTGAAATCTTTCTGAAATACATGGATGCACATCTTTATCACACTACGCCAGAGAGCCGAGAAAAATCAAATTACATGCAACGCGAAGAAGAGGCGATGGCTTCTGCATAAGTGATTGTCTGTTTCCTGCCCAAGACTGAGGCTCTGGTGGCCTCTGATGCATGAGCAGAATGAGGAACTCGGATAAGCCCTGGAGCCTTCGC
>NW_011889205.1:331685-336293 GCF_000151845.1 Pteropus vampyrus | reverse complement strand
TTGGCGAGGGGCCTGAAATTGCATTAATTTCAAGGGTGTTCGTGTCTCCCGCTGCCTGCATTTGGTGAGTTACACGGGTTTGGCTAAACATTTTAGAATTCAGACAAAAAGGAATTCTGTTCGCTTGTGTTTCCCCAGTTCCATACCTGTAAAGTTTACACTTTGGGTATAATTTGGAAATTTTGAAATCTTTCTGAAATACATGGATGCACATCTTTATCACACTACGCCAGAGAGCCGAGAAAAATCAAATTACATGCAACGCGAAGAAGAGGCGATGGCTTCTGCATAAGTGATTGTCTGTTTCCTGCCCAAGACTGAGGCTCTGGTGGCCTCTGATGCATGAGCAGAATGAGGAACTCGGATAAGCCCTGGAGCCTTCGCTTTCACGCCCATTTGCTGCAATTCTCAAATCAGGGGCTTGTTCTTGAATTTTTGTTTTTGAATTCGGCTTCCTCCTTTTGCAAAACTACCCAGTCTATTTCTACCCAGAAGCTTTCGGGAAGACAGGTGTGTCTAAGAGATCCACTGGTGGGTGCTCTGGGGAGGCAGTTTACGTTCCTAAACCCCCCGATATTTAGACAGAATCCATTCTCGGTGGATAACACCCAAAGGAGCAAGCCGCCTGTCACAGAGCCAACTCGAAACACACACAACAGGTGTGTCTCGCCACAAGCAACGGCGTGATGGCGAGGAGACCGCTGCCGCCGGCCACTCCGACCCCTTTCCTCCTCTCGAGCACACAGCCAGCCACTGTCCCCGCTCCGATGCAGCGAGGGGCGCTCACGGGGGCAAAGGGGCAGGGAGCCTGTTCCAGACTGGCCTGTGGGGGCCTCCCCCACACCCAGACCCCTCCCCCTCGCAGGGCTAGGCGACCCCCAGCGGTGCCTATGCCGGTGACTGCACCAGGCGACTGAGGGGGGCAGATGCTCCCATGCCACAGAGACGCTTCCTCGGGTCCCCTTCAGACAGCACCATCGCCGCTAAGTCCCCGTGCATCGCGGGGACTCTTTGGCATAACGGTTAGCGTTTCTCGCTCATGGAGATGTTTACCTAGAAAGTCCAGTTTAAGTTTGCTTGGTGATTCGGGATGTTTAATAAGCCAAATTCACTTTTCAGAAAATCACAAAATGGAAGCAAAGAGTATGAAGATTTAATAGGGCCGATAAAAAATTCAGCCCTAGGTTACTGATATTCTGTCGGCAGTGTTTTATGGCCTCGCGGCGGATGTCAGCTGGGTGTACAGGCTGAGGGTTTGCTCTTGCGAGAACATCCTTAGATGCTGAAACAGCTTGGTCGTGTCGTTGATGGTGGTTTAACAAGAGGCCAATTCAGGTTTTGGTCAATTTCAAATCATCTTCCCCTTAAACTTTATATGTAACAAGTTTGCCGCATTTCACATTTGTTTTTTAATGCTGTCTGCCTTTTGAGGTTTCTTTCATTTTATTTGTGACAGGAGGATTTTTTACCTGGCCTGGTCCCTTCCCCAGTCCTCTCCCATTTCCCCTGGGTGCCCCCGCCCTCGCAACACGCGCACGCGCGCGCGCAAACACACACACACACACACACACACACACACACACACACACTCTTCATCCACCGAGGAGTGAGTCCAGCTAAATTCCCAGGAGTTTTTGTGATATGGAGTTAGAAAGAATGGGAGGAAGCGGGGGCGGCATCTTTATGCGTGTTTGCGTGGTTTAATTTCATCACTGCTTCGATAATCCCACCGCGCGCCTGAAGCCATGCGCTCGAGTCACATGGGGCGAGCATATTATCACATCGAGCTGTCTGCTCTCAGCATGCTATCACCAGCCTCAGGTCGGTCCTTAACATGCAGACCTGCCTCAAGCCACTCTCCGGGCTGACTTCCTCCCATCCTCCCCCTCAGCTGCTCACCTGACTTCTTTCCACTGAGACAACAGAAGCAATTAAGGCAGGATGCCCATAGCTCCCTTGTTCACACCTACCCACCTCCCTGAATCTGTGCCTACAGAGGCCCCTCCTTCTCTCCGATTACTGAGGGTAAACTTCAAGGCCAGCACTTTGGCTCATTCATCTGATCTCATCCCTTCTCTCTCTGCCTCGCCTCTCTCTCTCTCTCTCTGTCTCTCTGTCTCTCTGTTTCTTTCTCTCTCTCTCTGTCTCTCTGTCTGTCTCTGTCTCTCTCTCTCCCTCGCCCCCTCTCTCTGTCTGTCTCTGTCTCTCTCTCTCCCTCGACCCCTCTCTCTGTCTCTCTCTGTCTCTCTCTGTCTGTCTCTGTCTGTCTCTCTCTCTGTCTCTCTCTCTGTCTCTCTCTCTCTCTCTCCTGTGTCAGTAGTTATCCCCGCTCTGCTGGGTCACTCCTGTTATTTGGTAAACGTTTTGTTATTTCTCCAGGGTGCATCCGCCCGTTGCCGGATTTCTCACCTCTCCGTTGTGGCAAATCTCCTGTAGAGAGTTATGTCTACTACACACTTGTCATTTCCAACCTCTCTCCCTCCATTCTCTCAAAAAACCACTCCAATCAGAATGTTTTCCTCTCCTCGACGCCAGTGACCTTCATGTTGCCGTAGGTTTTACATAAAACCTATAGAAATTGAGCTGAAAACAAGCTTTCTGTGGCTCTTAATTTTTAGTGTGGTGAGTTTATGTATTTTTGTGAGAAATCGGGGGCGTTAACCTCCGTAGGTGACATTTGAAAATGAATCATTCAGATTATATTTCTCTTTTTCTCTTTACTAGCATTGGACTATTTCCTGATTGTTTTATCAAATTACTTGATGGGCACTTCTTGCCCTAATTTTAATCAGCCAAGTAAATTTAAAATGATTTTTCAAAATATTTAGAATATTCTAGGAATATAAAACTATTTAGAAAAAGTCCATTATATTCAGAAAAAAAATAGATAATAGTTTAATGGCTATTTAGGAAAATAATTATAGCCCATCGGAATTCACATCTTTATTACCCTTTATCTATAATGAATATTAAGACACATGGACAAGACAGAACAAGACTCGACAATATAAATGCATACACTTCCTCCGCCCAGAGCCAATACTATTAGTGAATATTACAAAAGACGCCCCATCGATGTAAACATAAACGTCATCAAGGAGAGGAACTTTACGACATTTTCAGGTGATTTATTCACTTATTTAGTAGTTTTTGAGACGCTAGACCAGGCGCTATGATCAGCTACCCCGAAAGGAGGAAGCAAAAACTTTTCCAAGTCATAATATAAGGGCTTAGATGGTGGCAAGATGGAAAAGAAATACATGGACACCAATCGGTTTCCTGTCCACACTCCAGGAAGGACCCAATGGGAAAAGGACACCTTTCACGTTCTCCACAGCTCGGCGGGGGCCTTCTGGCGGGGTAGACCACATGCTGCCCATGGCAGAACCAGGAGGACGGGCATAGTTTCCTGAGACGCATCCAAGACTTCCCAACTCAAATCTGGGAATACGGGCCGAGAATCTAAAATTTTTAAACGATTTTAAACAGACATCCTCAGGTCACTCTTTTTTGCTCTCTCAAATTTGAGATTCCCCGATGTAGTAAATAAGAGTAGACATTGTGTGAATTTGAACAAATTATTAAATCTAGTTAGGCTTCGGTTTATCTGCAGAAAAGAAATAAGCATAATATCTGAATCACAGGCACTTTGGAATAATAAATTAAATACCATAGGTGACCTGGTGCACAGTAAATACCCAGTTGTTATTAGACATTAGTTTTAAATATTGAAACAAAAATATAAAGTATATAGACATAAGCTTAAGAAGGAAGATTCGAGTTGTAAGTGAAAAAACAAAATTACTTAGGAATATCTTTTTAAATGATAAAATCGAGAAGCATGCTACATTTCTACCAGGGTAGAGAGAGTGAAGAGGAGGAGGATGCAAAATTGTAAAGAAATCGATTTTTTTTCCAAATTTGATTTTTAAATGTTAAGTAGCTCTACACAAATCTCCAAATAGACACTTTGCGTAACTCGAGGAACGGGGGCTAAGAGCCAACTCCCCCCCTCCCGCCCCATGCACACACAGATCGCAGAAGGAGCACAGGACCGGCCACTTTCATGGCCAGATGTCATGACGTTCACTTACAACTCACTTAACAGTGTGGTGTGATCATGCAAACGGGCAGATGCGTCAATGAAACTGGACAGAAAACACGGAAATCTGGCTAAGGATGTGATTGCTTAGAATAGGACAGAGTTTCTATTTCAGGGTCGACGGGAACGCAGGAATTACTTAATAAATGGTAATTGGATGATGGATAAAATAATTAAGAAAAAAATGAGCCCACCCCAAATTCATTGCAAAATAAAGAGTGAAATTGCACTATAAAGAATAAAATAGGAGTATGTAGAATAATTTTGCGTTTGGAAGCATTCCATTCTGTATATTATGCTTAGAGAAACAGGATACATAAGATTAGGGAATTTAGGACGCGTGCTTGGTTAGTAACATGTAAGAAGAAATTGGCAAAAGGAGAAGGGAGAGGTAGAATATTTATCATCTTTTGATCGTAAGAAAGAGACGAGCCGAGAACGTTCCTTCAAGTGGAGAAATCATTCTGGCTAAAATTAAACTGCATTAGCACCACTCCTGGTTGCCT
>NW_011889205.1:323705-328285 GCF_000151845.1 Pteropus vampyrus | reverse complement strand
ACGGAAATCTGGCTAAGGATGTGATTGCTTAGAATAGGACAGAGTTTCTATTTCAGGGTCGACGGGAACGCAGGAATTACTTAATAAATGGTAATTGGATGATTGATAAAATAATTAAGAAAAAAATGAGCCCACCCCAAATTCATTGCAAAATAAAGAGTGAAATTGCACTATAAAGAATAAAATAGGAGTATGTAGAATAATTTTGCGTTTGGAAGCATTCCATTCTGTATATTATGCTTAGAGAAACAGGATACGTAAGATTAGGGAATTTAGGACGCGTGCTTGGTTAGTAACATGTAAGAAGAAATTGGCAAAAGGAGAAGGGAGAGGTAGAATATTTACCATCTTTTGATCGTAAGAAAGAGACGAGCCGAGAACGTTCCTTCAAGTGGAGAAATCATTCTGGCTAAAATTAAACTGCATTAGCACCACTCCTGGTTGCCTGGGTTACAGGAAACTCTTACCGTGTTAATGATACAATAATTAGAGAAACTGCAGTCAGATCCTTCCAGAGCGATAACTAGTCATCAAGAGTGAAACAGGAAAAACTGCAGAGATCTCCGTGGCTCAGACCGTTCTGATAACCAGCACTGGCTCCATCGTCCGTATCTCCCGCCTCAGGTAGGTCTGTGCCTCGGCCTCTGCGGTCCCAGCACGTTCCCACAGCTTCTGAAACCAGACGTTTTCATTTCATGAGCATCACAGCCAACGAACAGCCATCAAAGCTCTTCCCTGCCCAACATCCGTTAGAGACGCTCCGTTCCTGACGCCTTCATAACCACATCTATCTTTGAGAAGGTAGCAGTGTTTTATGGATTCTCAGAGGACGTAATCATTTATTTCCCCAATTTTTTTATTGCGGTAAAATACACATAACATAAAATTTACCATCTTATGTTTTTAAACATGCGGTTCGGTGGTAGTAAATATATTAATAATGTTACGCAGCCATCGCCACCATCCATCTCTGTAACTCTCCTTATCTTTTAAAATTGAAATTCTGTAACCACTAAACAATAACTCCCCGTTCCTTCTTCGACCGCCATTGTACTTCCTATCTCTGTTAATTACTTTATAACTGGAATCATACACTATTTGTCTTTTTATGACTGGCTTACTTCACTTATCATAATCTCCTCAAGGTTCACCCATGTTGTAGTGTATCACTCTGTCAGAATCACAAAGTAATTCCTTTCTAAGGCTGAATAATAGTCCATCCAATGCATACATCACTTTTTGCTTATTCCTTCACCCATCGATGAACACTTGGATTGTTTCCACACTTTAGCTATTGTGAATAATTCTACTATGAACATAGGTACCCAAATAACTTTGAGATCCTGCATTCAATTCCTTGGGGCGTAGGTCCAGAAAAGAAATTGCTACGTCATGTGAAAATTCTATTTTTAGTTTTTTGGGGAACTGCCATACTGTTTTTCGCAGTGGCTATACCATTTTCCAGTGCACAAAGGGTTCCCATTTCTCTACATTCTCACCAACACTTGTGTGTGTTTGTTTGTTAGTTTTGATAGTACCCAGCCTAGTGGGGAAGAGGTTATATCTCATTGTAGTTTTGATTTGCATTTCCCTAATGATTAGCGATGTCGAGCATGGATTCGTGTGCTTATTGGCCATTCATGTATCTTTGTTGGAGAAATTTCTATTCAAGCCCTTCGCCTATTTTTGAATTGGGTTGTTTTTATTGTTTTGTTTTTGTTTTTGTTTTTGTTTTTGAGTTTTAGGAGTTCTCTATATATTCTGAATATTAATCCCTTATCAGATATATAATTTGTAAATGTATTCTCCCATTCTGTGGGTTGCCTTTTTAGTCTTTTGATAGTGTCTTTTTATGACAGATTTTTTAAATTTTCAATAAATTCAATTTGTCTATTTTGTGTTACCTGTTCCTTTGGTGTCATATCTAAGAAATTATTACCAAATTCATTGTCGTTAAGTTTCGTCCTTTGTATTTGTCTGGGTTTTATTGTTCTAGGTCTTACTTTTAAGTTAATTCTTATATACGGTGTTAGGTAAGTGTTCAACTTCATTCTTTTGCATTGGATATCCAGTTTTCCGAGCACCAATTGTTGAAAAGAGCGGCCTCTCCCCATTGAATGGTCTTGGCACCCTTGTCAAAAATCACTTGACTATACATGTGTGTTTTATTTCTGAACTTTATTCTATTCCATTGGTCTATGCGTTTGTCTTTATGCTGGTTGCCACACCGTTTTGATTACTGGAGCTTTGTAGTAAGTTTGAAAATCAGGAAGTATGAGTCCTCCAGTTCTGTTCCTTGTTGCGTTTGTTTTGGCTATTCGAGTTCCCTTGAGACCAAATAAATTTTAGGATATTTTTTATTTCTGCAGAAAAACATCGTTTGGATTTTGATAGGGACAACACTGAATCTCTCGATCACTTTGGATGGTACTGAGACAACAAAACCTGTGAAGGCTCTGAGTGTGAGTGTGTGTGTGTGTGTGTGCGTGTGTGTGTGTGTAGGTGTATGCACATTTGCGTTTGTGTTTCTACACCGAAGGAGTTCTGTGGTGAAGCGTAATATGAGAAATCAAAAGAGAAAGAAACAAAAAATGCTAACCGATCTTCTCAGAGTAGTTGAATTATTGATGACTTTGCTCGCTTGTTTTTTGAGGACTTATTTTTCTGCGATTTGGAGAAAAGTTTGGAGCAATGCCAATCATTGTATGGATTACTCTCCCTCCTCCTAATTTACGCAACACATATAAGAAATAAAATTCCAAGCAGTCTTTTCATAATTAACTCACAAAATGGTTGAGGCAGCTTTTGGGTAAATGGTTTGTATTATTTGTTGGGCTGATTGGTTTCTTTCTCAGTTCTGCATTTTGAGAGCGTTTACTCTTTCTGCAGAACTGTTTTGGGGGAACAGTCATCATTTTCGCTGACTGCTTTTTGGAGTTAAATTCTTTGAGAGCAGTACCAGAGAGAGACAAACCTCTAGGTGTCTACTTCAATAAACCATACAGGTTTTGTAAAAAAAAAAAAAAAAAAGAGTCAGGACACCCATCACACCCCTGCTTTCTTGAATGTGGGACAATAAAGCAGGACAGAGCCTCCTGTAAAACAGGTGCGCCCCAAGTCCGCCTTGTGCCCCGTGTTTTCTCTTAAGGGCTTAGGTCTGGGGAAGGCTGAAGCACTTCCGTCCTAGACGGAAGCGGGAAGAGAGGGAGGCCTGTCTCTCCCAGTCATGCTCGTTCTCATTTTCCCTCTGGTCGTTTGTTTACTTTGTTTTGCTTTTTCCTTTCATCGAGGACTAAGTCTCACAACTGTGCCAAACAGTAAAAAGGTAAAGATTTAGTGAAATAAAATTTGATTGTGAAAGGTTTTATTCCTACTCATATCAGTCCCGGGTCTTTATAACAAAGGAGAATCTGCTAAAGTGGCAACAAAGGACTTTGTCACAAGGATGAAAATTCCAAGAGAAGAGAACAACAGTAGGCAGGAGGCTTCAACTAATATTTTGAAAATTAAGAACGGATGGACACGTGATAGCAGCAGGGTGACCAATGGCTCACAGCTAAGTACCTGCACGGCTGTGGGACAGAATACAGCCGGTCTCCTCCCAGAGCCCCCAAGGGCGCCGGCGCCTGAGGGTCCCAGGAAGACACAGCGCTGGTGCCTTGGGGACCCGAAGAGGAGGAAGCCACTGGAGCCTGATACAGAGCAATACTGGCCTCGGGGTCCACCGCTCCCTTTACAGTAAGGTAGAGATCAGAAGTGTATTGCCCCCAAACACCCCAAGAAACACAAAAATAGGAGGAATTAGCGAAAGGTCGCGGATGGAACAGTCGGAACCTCAGCTAGAGCTCCTTCGGCGGCGCATGCGCTGGAGCTGGAATGATGCGGAGAGGCGTAGCCTGCCCTGTGCGCAACGATGACGCGCAAACTCCTGACGGGTCCCACGTTGAAGAAAAAGGAAAAGGAGACTCGCGGACCAGGAGCGTGGACCCCCTTCCCGACCACCCCCTCGGCACTCTTTGCTCTGGTCACATACTGAGGCTTTAGGACTTGTAAATTAATGCTACGCAGCCTTTTTATTGGGAAAATCTATGAGAAGCTTATATACATATAGAACACATGTATAAAGCCAGTTGTTAAGATGTAAATAGCACGCTGGTGGTTGCAGTACACCCGACTGACTTCTATTTCAAGAACCATGCGTTCCCCTCTATGTCGAGAATTATGTATAATTTTAAATAAGTTTTCAATAAACTGGTACCACCTTTTGCATAATTAAAAAACATGAGACTCTGGATCGAAAGTGGCCCATGAGACATCAAACACGACAGATGAATGCTGACACAGAAAGTCTTTAACGGCAACTTGCCTTGTTTTGAGTCTTGAAAATACTCAAAATTTTTATCAAATCATTATACATTTAAATGTATTTCACAATGGAAATTATTAGAAATGTAAAGCACATCTATATAATAAAATGCTCATATAATTATTTGCAAAAGTTGTGAGAAAATAAGTATTTAAGTCTACCTAAGGGTAAAAGCAATTACATTACATTTATGGGATAAAATACTTTGTAACAA
>NW_011889205.1:314337-323655 GCF_000151845.1 Pteropus vampyrus | reverse complement strand
AGCAGCAGGGTGACCAATGGCTCACAGCTAAGTACCTGCACGGCTGTGGGACAGAATACAGCCGGTCTCCTCCCAGAGCCCCCAAGGGCGCCGGCGCCTGAGGGTGCCAGGAAGACACAGCGCTGGTGCCTTGGGGACCCGAAGAGGAGGAAGCCACTGGAGCCTGAT
This sequence comes from Pteropus vampyrus, assembly GCF_000151845.1. NCBI lineage: Eukaryota > Metazoa > Chordata > Mammalia > Chiroptera > Pteropodidae > Pteropus > Pteropus vampyrus. The sequence goes on along the minus strand of NW_011889205.1, from coordinate 323,487 downwards.
ACAGAGCAATACTGGCCTCGGGGTCCACCGCTCCCTTTACAGTAAGGTAGAGATCAGAAGTGTGTTGCCCCCAAACACCCCCAAAAACACAAAAATAGAAGGAATTAGCGAAAGGTCGCGGATGGAACAGTCGGAACCTCAGCTAGAGCTCCTTCGGCGGCGCATGTGCTGGAGCTGGAATGATGCGGAGAGGCGTAACCCGCCCTGTGCGCAACGATGACGCGCAAACTCCTGACGGGTCCCACGTTGAAGAAAAAGGAAAAGGAGACTCGCGGACCAGGAGCGTGGACCCCCTTCTCGACCACCCCCTCTGCACTCTTTGCTCTGGTCACATACTGAGGCTTTAGGACTTGTAAATTAATGCTACGCAGCCTTTTTATTGGGAAAATCTATGAGAAGCTTATATACATATAGAACACATGTATAAAGCCAGTTGTTAAGATGTAAATAGCACGCTGGTGGTTGCAGTACACCCGACTGACTTCTATTTCAAGAACCATGTGTTCCCCTCTATGTCGAGAATTATGTATAATTTTAAATAAGTTTTCAATAAACTGGTACCACCTTTTGCATAATTAAAAAACATGAGACTCCGGATCGAAAGTGGCCCATGAGACATCAAACACGACAGATGAATGCTGACACAGAAAGTCTTTAACGGCAACTTGCCTTGTTTTGAGTCTTGAAAATACTCAAAATTTTTATCAAATCATTATACATTTAAATGTATTTCACAATGGAAATTATTAGAAATGTAAAGCACATCTATATAATAAAATGCTCATATAATTATTTGCAAAAGTTGTGAGAAAATAAGTATTTAAGTCTACCTAAGGGTAAAAGCAATTACATTACATTTATGGGATAAAATACTTTGTAACAAATGAGATTTGTAGATAACTTTTATGAAATTAGACCTATCATAATATTAATGATGCATTAAAAATAATATATAAAACTCAAATATGTAAAGAAAAAATGAATAGACTTTTTTAATATCATATTTATTCATATGGTTTTATTCTTGCATCTTTTCACATATCAGTAGTTACCAAATTTTTCCAGTAGCACTTTCATAATGAAGAAAATATAAGAACGACATAAAAAGATTTTAAAAGTAAATTGAATAGAACATTACTTGACCCTTGGAGACAGAACTTGCTGTATTGGAAACCATGAAATGATGAAAGAAATTAGATAAATAGGCAAAGGACATAAACTGGTGATCCATATTATATAAGACTATCACACAGTGCACAAGCCCATGGGGACATGCCCAACCTCAGGTAGTAACAAGAAAGAAAAACAGTGTAAAATAAAATAAAGAATAAGACAATGTATGGACAAACTGAAATGAAATAGTAACTTCAAACCGTTTGGTGTATAAATTGACATGAGGCTTTTTGAAAGTATATATATGCACTGTGATCATCATTGTTGATCACTGATTGAAAACCTCAGCTCTAGATTTCCATGCTAAGCACCCAATTCCAATACAGATAGTTTTCTCACAATGCAAACTCCTAGACAAAAATTAAATGTATAACAGAAAAAATGGGTGGGGTGAATCATCCACATGCACATACACATACATATTCACGTAAAAATGGAAATATTTTATACCCAGTTAAAATTGCCTTTAAAGATTTTTTTCATTAAAAATATTTACATCTGAATAAAAGTAGACCCTATCATGTGAAGTGGAACAAAGGACAAAATTTTACAACCATGTAAATAAAAATACCAATTAGTATTCAAAGATACTGTATGTTGAACACTATGCTTTATACATTTTTGCTTGATCCTCACAACTGTAATAGTAGGTACAACTATTGACCCAATTTTACAGATGATGGAACTTCATAAACTTAGTTACATATCATAAAAATTGAAATACATCGAGAAATATTAACAAAGGATTGTTTTAGATTTGAGTTTTTATTTTTACTTTATTTTTTGCACATCCATAAAAGGTGATCTACTGTTTTCATAACTGGAATAAAAACGACGCTCTTAATTTTTTTAATTGATCATTCGACAAAAACAAAAATTGAATACATATAGTAAACCAATAGTAGGAAAATGTTCAATTTCAGAGAGTACCAAGAAAGAAAAACAAGTGGGAAGACCACAGTGCACCTGTGTACTAAAATCGATGCTTAGATCAATGGGCCGTCAGGAACAAGTATCCAGTGAAATATCATTTAATAAGGTAATATTCTTAGTGCCCAGCAATTGTGTAAAAATATTTAAGGTAAATCCAAACAAAACAAGTGCCAGACCAAACAGAAAATAAAACTTCAAAAGTCCAAAAACAAAGTCTATGAGTACTATAATGGAATGTGTATGAGAAGTGTATCATGAGAGCAATCTCGGCTTTGAAGCAACAGAAGAAATCACAGTGGGATAAACAAATATATTTGAATATAAAATATTTACACCCAGCAGAAGGAAGAAAAAAACAAACTAAAAAGCAACAAACTAGAAAAATATATTTTTTCAATATTACAATTGGGAAGTAATCATATTTTTTCAATTTAATTTTGCATTTTAATTGATTTTTCTGTTAATATCTCATTATTATTAACATCTCATTAGGTATCTGGGTAAAGATTAAAATATTTCACACACAAAACTGCATAGAAGTTTACAAATAGTAAACGAGACATGAGAAAATATGGTCCTAAATAATAACAAAAATGCAAATTAGAGCAAAAGCTTTATCTTTCACTTAATAGCAAAAAAAAAAAAAGAATAAAAATGATATACACACCCAACAGGTGTGATTACCATGCAACTAGATTATCATGGCTCACTTTCAATTTTACAGCCGTTGAAGAAAACTTTTTGGCACAGTCTCACATCATTTGACTCCCTGCTTCCATATATGGGACTTTATGAATTTATTCTAAGCCCAATGAATTTGTTTCCTTTGCATCAGAAATATGAACCCGTGAATAAATCACCTCTTTTTCTAATTTTAAACCGCCTTTTCAGCTGTTCTATTTCCCACTGTATGAACCATGAAAGAAAAGCCCCAAGTCATCAAAGTCCCTACTTATCTATCATCAGGAGGAAACAAGAAATCCTACCTCAGCAAACTTCACGGCTATTTCTTGTTTTTCCCTGCTGATGAGATCCTGGCTTAAATTCCCCCTAGCTGACAATATGGCCAATAAAACAACTCTTTTTAGTAACACGTGCCTCCATCCGTGATGCTAGCTTTATGCTGCTTTTTCTCTTATACATACTCTGACAATTCAAATTGAGAAGGGAAATAAAGACACTTCACGAGACTTATTTATATCCATTTTATTAAATTCAGGCACAATCCACCAAGGCAGTCAAGAGTGTGCCTCAGAGTCGGAAGCTACTGAGGGCAAATTTCTATACTTGTCCTACTTTATCCTGTTAGATTCAGTAAAAACGCATTGAGGAAACAGGCAGGTACATTGAATGCATTTAAATCTATTTCGGCTGCTGACTTAATCTAATAAACGTGCACCCCTTCAGAGTGAACCGGAAGGTAAAGTTGGAGCTAGGCTCTGTGATGCGAGTACAGGATGTCATTGAAGGGAAACGCGGCACGTCGGCCGTCCCCGCCTTTCTGCCGCAGTGTCGCGTGTGTCTTATGGAGTCCGGGCACCTCACTGGCTGATGGGCTGCTGAGGAGCTGGAACTGGGCTCGCTGGCAGCATGGAAGAAAACCAAGCAGGTGTTGGGGAGGCCCTCCCTTCAATGTTCGATTCCAAACACTGCTTCTCAAAGTGTGACCCGGAGCCAGTTTTACCTGTGACCTAGTTAGAACGCACGTGCACGGGCCCTTCCAGGACCACAGAACCGGAATCGCTGGGGGCAGAGCCCTGAACACTGTTGAAAGCTCTGCAGGAGGGTCTTGTGGACGCCGAAGTTTGAGAAACAGGGAAAAGATCGATTATGCGAACTGTAGAAATGTAAGGTGTCGGAACCGGGAAGACATGCGGGGACACTAGTCACCTTGCTTCTGGGACTGATGCAGCCAGAGCAAGACCACAGCCCACAGCTGGTGGAGCACAGCCCAGGGAGGAGGCGCCGACTTTCGATGGGCAGAATTATTGGCAGGAATTACATAGGGTTTTAGGGTCTAGGCAAAGTAGGCGGTGTTAACAGCTTTATTCTCCCCCAGCAAAGAACAGGACAGTTAAGCAGATAAACCAAGATTTAAGTCATCATAAAGGCTAGAATCGAATGAGAACCTAATCATTAAGTAGGACGGGGGGACATGAACGCTGCTGTGACATGAGATATTCAGGTGAGATATTCAGAGCTAATCCCCAGCACACAGAAAGGGCTGTAGGCAGCAGTATTAAATTTAGAGGCCCCTGGAAGAGCGGACTGAGGACCCGGATGTCCTTCCTGCCCTGATCGGCACTGACTGAGAACTACCTCCCTCAACACGATGCCTGGCAGGCAGAAGGCAAAGGCAGCAGTGGGGAAATGGGAAACTAACCATCCTGAGTTTAGCATTGAAAATTCAAGGTCCTAGCAAAATCCTCGGTTCCAGGAAAACCAAGAAGTTTGGTCAGCCAAGTACATTCTAATTTTCTAAGGTAAGTGGGACATTTATAATTTACTTTTTCATCTTGGCATCTTGGTAAGTCAAATAAAATCATTACCTTAATAATAATGTTTAAATAATTCAAGAGATTCATGTGCTTTGTGTATTTCCAGAAATTTGCAGAACCGTTTTTGTTACAGATTGTGGGCATAAAATAACTGTAGGCACACGTGAGTAATTGTGTTAGTTTTTTTTTTTGGCAGTACCACTATTCACAAAACTGAGGTCATATTTTTAGCTTTTAATCCATGCTTACTAGGTGGGTAAATAGTTGAAGAGCTATGGGACACCTGGAGTGACAAAGCTTATTGAAACTCAAGGACAAAACTTTGGAGCAGATGGGTTGCGAATGAATTGCAAAGTGGATGAATGAATCACTGCATCACAAAACGACTGGGCAGGGAGAGCTTCTGAACAGGTGCAGGATAAAGCAGCAGAATCCGGTCCACGTTGTCAGATCTGAGGGCTTGTCATGTCATTTAGAACACCTGTAAAAAAAACTAATTCTTCTGAGCTCGAAAAGGCTATTTCAGCTCGTTTTAGACTACCGATATAAATCACTAATATTCGAATTTCTAGAAAATTCTTCTAAAAACATTTTTTAAATAAAGCTAATTTTATAAAATCCATTGATGTCTAAAAAACTTGGGACCCATTTCTTTAACTTGAGTCTAGTTCTGTACTCTAGGTCCCAGGCACGTAAAAATCAGACTATCTGAACCTAAAAGCTCGGATTCTCTCTTGCAGAGGGACAGCGGCGTGCAGTCAAGAATGCGGTGACTCCGACCCTCTCGAAGGCAAACGTTTTCACACGACTGGCGTTAAACACCCCTCCACCGACTCCAGTCTGAGGAAGAGGGCTCCGAGGACATCCACAGGCGACAACTGTCCTGAAAATGGGAGTCTAACAGCTCAGACCTTAACCAAACGTTGTCTAAATTCTATTTACTATGGTCCGAAACAGCCTTTTGGAAAGCAATGGGAAATCGGTAAATTTATTCTGAAAGTTAGCCAGGGAATACAATTAAAGGAAAATCTACTTCTGTCTGGGTCAAGCTATTTTACTTGAAAACAATTTCTGTTCCTGGGGGAAGACAGACAGACAGACTGCCCAGGTTCTGACGACCCCCGCTCCTCCCCATCGTTGAGATCAGGTCTCCGGACGATCCCTAAGACGGTTCAACCAGACGTCTTAGGACAAAGCAAGGAAATAACCAGGCCCACCCAGAGCTACTGAATCAGAACCTCTGGGGATAGGACCCAAGTTTTAAAGAAACTCCCTCAGAAGATTTTTATAAAGTTTAAGTACTGTTTTATAACACAAATGCACTCTTAGATATACTAGGAATATGAGTAATTAAAAAATCTATTTAATTTTTCCTGTGTAAGAAATCAACCACTGAGCGTGAAGGTTATTCTGCTCTCTCGCATTTCTTGGTCAGCCTTCATTTTACATGTATAAATACAAAATGTTTGTGACAGCTTACCTGCTCTTGAGTCAAGAACCAGTAAGTCAGCAAAATACAGAATAAGCAGCCCAAATGTATGCTATAAATAGTTCATAATTATATCCTACACAAAAATATACACATTTGCCAGAAGCAAAACAAGTCTACATTTGACTAATTTCTACCATAAGTACTTAATATACACTTGTATAGTTGTATATGCATGTGTACATATATATGCATATCTGTATAGACATATGTACAAATACGCGAATGCACATGTGTGTACACACACACACACACACACACACACACATTCTATTCTGGCCTTTAAGAAGCTGAATATCTGTAAAATGTGGATACGTGATAGACTTCAGGTTAGAGACGGCCACGGCTTTATTTTTATTTCTTTGAAGACACCAATTCAAGACAAACACCATCGGCATTTCGAAAATAGGCAGAGAATGTTGCTCTCACTATGAAAACAGACTTCGCTCTCCAATCATGGGTCCCAAAACTGAGGAACGCACCCCAGACACACCAGTTAGATCCCCGCCCAGCTCACTCACTAAGAATCAGAGGACATTCACCAACTGTGTGCTGCAAACCAACTTCTAAAACACGATCAGAACTTGGGAAATAAAGTTCAATAACTAAATACTGAATGAAAAGATTAATAAAAAGGCTTTAAGGGGCGGGCATAAACTGTCTTACTTTTTATTACTATGTTTTTCAAAAGGAAAAAGAAAGGCAAGCCCCTTTCACCTCACATCCAGTTATCAGTGAATTCTTTCCAAAATTCAGAAGGGCCAGGTTCTGTGCCAGTGTGACCACTCGGTCCATCTGCAGAGGACTTTCGCTGGGAGACCAGGACTTCAGGATGCTAGTCCTGGGCTCTAACTTCTGCAGGCGCTGACTTCCGGTTTACATTCTGAGTGCTTCAGGACAACGTGACCCACCCTTGAACCTGCCTTTCAAGAGCTTCGACCCCTTCTTCCAGGACAGCAGAGTGCGCAGAAAGTGCAGAATGTCACCATGCCCTTTAATTTCTCGTATAAACCGAAATCTGAGGGATGGAAGGAAGCAAAGAAGGGAGAGAGGGAGGGGGGAAGGAGCCCAGTATTTCCTATCATTAAAATTTTACAGAGATCTGTGATGGAAAAAAGAGACGTTTATTTTACAATTATTTTAATTTAGAAATAGAAAACATCTTGGAAGAAAAAAATGAGAGAAAAACAAAATATGTAGGCAAACTTTTACTCCATGAGCTTCTCAAACCCTCACTTGTTCACCAAATCCCAAGACGAAAAACAAGGTATTCAGCCACCACTGTAAAAGAAAGAAAAATGGTCAATATTGAGTGTATACAAGATTTTAACAATAATAGTACTTTGAAACGCAGTATGCTGTGATTTTATGGAACCAAAACCAGTTATGTGAGAACCACACCTACGTTACCCCAAGACAGCATAAAAGAAACTGAACTTTAAAATCTTGTTACAGGTTTGGAGATGATGTGACTGCCAGAACAACTTATCATAAAAACGCGGAACTCTGATTTAGGAAGTGTGCTCAATGTAAAGTCTTTCTGAACAAGACAGAAAAACACGAATTACATGACAGGATAGTAAGCTGAGAAGTTTTTGAATGTGATGGACAATATACGGGTTGAAAATAAAGAATGAAGACTCGCACAGTGACTCCTGACCACTACGGCATACCAGAAGCACTCAGAAACGGTTTAAGCATAATGAAAACAAAAATCGCTTCAAATGATCAGGCACTCAACAAATATCGGCAGAATCTAGCAGTATTCACAAGTCAAGAGACGTGTGCACGAATGAAACAGCAAGCTGGCAAGTCAAATGGTTTCAATTTTCACTCCATTCTAGACACTGTCTATTTCAAAAGGTTACTTACACGATGATGTTATTAATAGGGATGTGGATCAATTTCACAAAAAAGCCAATAAATCCCATTATAGCAAATCCTATTGCTGTTGCCATGGCAATCTTCTGGAATTCTGGATTCAAAACACAAAATTTACATTATTTTTACAGTGTCACTGTAAGTACAGGAGGAAAAACTAACGGTGACATAAACTTACTGGTGTACAATTCTCCTGATAGTAAATACATAATTTTGAGTAAAACAAAATATGATGCTATTTATTAATAATAAACTGGTGGATTTTTAAATTTTCATATTTTATTATCTAAGGAAACATAGAAATAAAGTGCATGCCCATCCTAGTGAATCCATCGATAAGCAGTGAAATATTTTACCTTCTTAGCAAATGACCAGAATGCCAAAAAGAAACATAGAGAAAAGAAATACACAGTATGTCTTCAAAAATTTTAACATTGCTAAAAATATTGATTATAAAAGCAGAGAACATAACTTTTTATTAAAAATAGGTCCATTGTCTTTGATATTATAATGAAGCCAAAAATAAGACTTGAAAAATCAAACTGGGGTGGGCACAGCTTCATGCGAAGGTTTCAGGCCCTGGTAATGTTTCCATTCGACGTTATTAGCTCTCCTGGCCTGCTGAGCCCTCCTACTATGTGCCATCAAATCTTCTACTTCTGTTCGTGATACCACAACAGTAACTAAAAATTATAACTGCCATGATCTGTGTACGACCGCCTGCCTTCCCTGAAAGAGTCTAAGCTCCATAAGAGCAAGGACTATTCTCTGTATTTTTATGTATCATACTACATATATATATAATGTGTTATATTCTTTGTTATAGTCCCAGCTCCTGATGCAGGCAGCAGTCGATAAATAAATAAAAGTAGACACATTCTGGTGCACCTTTTAACACATGAATCATGATAAATAAGAAATTAAACTTTCCAAATTGGCAACAACTGTATCGCTGATTTCATGCTAAGGTTTTGCTGGGGGAGCAGGGGGAAGTGGCAGAGCACGGAGGGCTCCCGGAAGATTTTCCAGAGAGAAAATATGGAAGATACTAAAAACGCTGAAGTCATTAAATATGACTAAAGCCGAAAATAAGACTGTAATAATCTTACACCATTTGAAAATACATAAAACAGAAAAACGTATAAAGTATACAAAATTTAGGAAGAAGTGACGTTA
>NW_011889205.1:310748-313982 GCF_000151845.1 Pteropus vampyrus | reverse complement strand
ATAAGCAGTGAAATATTTTACCTTCTTAGCAAATGACCAGAATGCCAAAAAGAAACATAGAGAAAAGAAATACACAGTATGTCTTCAAAAATTTTAACATTGCTAAAAATATTGATTATAAAAGCAGAGAACATAACTTTTTATTAAAAATAGGTCCATTGTCTTTGATATTATAATGAAGCCAAAAATAAGACTTGAAAAATCAAACTGGGGTGGGCACAGCTTCATGCGAAGGTTTCAGGCCCTGGTAATGTTTCCATTCGACGTTATTAGCTCTCCTGGCCTGCTGAGCCCTCCTACTATGTGCCATCAAATCTTCTACTTCTGTTCGTGATACCACAACAGTAACTAAAAATTATAACTGCCATGATCTGTGTACGACCGCCTGCCTTCCCTGAAAGAGTCTAAGCTCCATAAGAGCAAGGACTATTCTCTGTATTTTTATGTATCATACTACATATATATATAATGTGTTATATTCTTTGTTATAGTCCCAGCTCCTGATGCAGGCAGCAGTCGATAAATAAATAAAAGTAGACACATTCTGGTGCACCTTTTAACACATGAATCATGATAAGAAATTAAACTTTCCAAATTGGCAACAACTGTATCGCTGATTTCATGTTAAGGTTTTGCTGGGGGAGCAGGGGGACGTGGCAGAGCACGGAGGGCTCCCGGAAGATTTTCCAGAGAGAAAATATGGAAGATACTAAAAACGCTGAAGTCATTAAATATGACTAAAGCCGAAAATAAGACTGTAATAATCTTACACCATTTGAAAATACATAAAACAGAAAAACGTATAAAGGATACAAAATTTAGGAAGAAGTGACGTTTAAAAAGCAGTAAAGCAAAATAAAACAATAAAAATGTGGATGAAAGTCATGCAACGGTTATTACATAGGAAGATATTAATCAAATAAAAGGCTTAGAAAATGCAAAGATTTAACTTTTTCTCTCATTTTAAAACTATTACCTTTTCTATCGGGTTTGGTGCATCTTTTAACCAGCCGAATCGAGTCCTTCACAAACTGCCGACTTGGCTCAACGAACTGCATTACCTGATCCATGATGCTTGTTTAGAAAAAACGACAAAGAAGAAAAGATACTCACTGGAATTACTTATCACACTGCAAGGGCTTGTTCAGTCATACCACAATATGAATGAGGCCAGCCAGGAATCCATGCCTAATGTGGGGTAATCCCATCTCACAAAGGAAAACAAAAAAGACAGCCTCCGAGCCTTCGCTGACATTATTTTTGTAGACTCCAGCAAAGCATCGGAGCAAAGGCAGCAGCACAGGTTTGACCCATTATCATCACTGACAAAGGATGCATACTCTTAAAGGTGGCATCGCTATTAGAGCCCAGAGTAGAGACACATCGGGACTTCAATCCGACCCTCCCAAACCAGTCACACATTTTTAGAAAAGAGTGTATTTGTGTACGATAGACCTATCATTTTTTTCAAAACCACAAGGATCAACTAAACCAAGATGCAGATTCTGAGAAACTATTAGGTGAACTTCCACTTTAAACATTTAGGTTTTGACACACCTCTTAAGGAAGCAGGGCTGTATAGTTTATCATACAGGTTCTTTTGAGGAATCTATTATCCAATAGAAACGCCACCTAATCTTAGCTTTGAGAGCCCCTGGCACAAGAGTTAAGGCCAGTATATTACTTGTATTTTACTTGATCTCCAGTACTCAGAACAGTGGCGAGGCACATAAACACTCGCTACATATGTTTTTGTTGAATCAGTGCATGAATGCCATTTTCAGAGCAAAGTGGTGGTTCAAATCCCTATCTACGAAATGAAACCTCTCTAAGCCCCAGTTTTCTCACCCAGGGTAGGCGGCTGGAGGAACGTACGCGAAACGAAGTGTACTAGGAATTCTATATACATCTGGGGCAAGAGTGCCGGGTCCCTCCAAAAACATTAATGCCAGTTTTCTGGGCATTTCACTTCAGTTTAAACTTCATACAGATATCGCAATGAAAGCTATGGACACTTTCATTCACAAGACACAAAACGCTGCACTCCAAGTCAGGGGAGGAGACTCAATAACCCACTAAGATGCCCTGCTCTAGAATGTGGGTCGGTGGCCCCACTTCTTATCGCAGGCGTGGTGGCAGGCCCGGGGCCGGATACAGCTCTTTCCAAGGGTCCTCTACACACGCACACCCCGAAGCCGACCCCGAAGGAGCCCCCGGCGGCAGGCCGTCACCTGACTGCAGCGGAGAAGGCAGCGGGAGCCCCCGGGACCTCACACAGGTGGCCGCAAGTGCGGAGCCAGAAAGCCGGAACCTGGGCCAGGACTTTTCCTACGAGACTTCGAAGCCCCTCTCCCTCGGGGCCGCGGCCCTGGGTCTCCGCTCGCACTCGTGGGTATGCCGGCGGCAGGAGGGGCCGCACCTGGCCTCGGACCCGCTGGGCGAGGGGTCCCTCTCACCGCCCGCCTGCCCACGAGAGCCGCCTCCGCGAGTCACAAAGGTTTCGCTCCGCGCCCACCCGGAGACAAGGCCCTACCTGCCGGCCGACAACTCCGTCGCCAGGGACACGTAGCAGAAGAACGCACAGAGCGACGCCCGCCGGAACCGGAAACTGGGTCGCTGGCCTAAAGCCCGCCCACCCCTCCGTTCATTGGTCCGCCGCGCGGAGCCCTCAGCGCGCAGACGCAGCTCGCCGTGCGTGCCGGACGCGCTTCCGGGGAGAGGTCCGCTGGGGGGGTGGGCGACGGGCGTCGCGTTGGGCCTCGGGTGTCTCCTGCGGCTGGAGTTTGGCGCCCACCGAGTTCTTCCCCAGCTGAGGCCCCGGTTCCCCGCTAGCCCCGCGCGCCGCCCCTTATTCGGGTTCACGGTGCCCGCTCTGCTGGAAGCTAAGTCAGTCTAAGTGGAGTTCGCTTGATGGGATGCTTTCTCTGTTTCCCGCGGTTCGCGCTGGCTCGTGTGCCTTTCACTGCCCACACTTTCTGTACATTTTTACTTTTATTGGTCACAGTGAAGCGCAGAAGCTCTGTAGTATTCGGCCGACCTAGTTCTAAATAGGCGCCCCACCCCCACAGCCTGGCCTTCAGTATCTGTCTTGGGACTGTCGCCGGAATTAAGGCCACCATTTGATATACTTTAGGTTTGATTTGGGCAAGTGCTTATTATGTGTTTTGCTGAGAATGTTATGAACCCAGGCATTTGGTGGTAACTGGTGAGCTTTTTCAACCTGTGATTTTATGT
>NW_011889205.1:307394-310479 GCF_000151845.1 Pteropus vampyrus | reverse complement strand
TGCCCGCTCTGCTGGAAGCTAAGTCAGTCTAAGTGGAGTTCGCTTGATGGGATGCTTTCTCTGTTTCCCGCGGTTCGCGCTGGCTCGTGTGCCTTCCACTACCCACACTTTTTGTACATTTTTACTTTTATTGGTCACAGTGAAGCGCAGAAGCTCTGTAGTATTCGGCCGACCTAGTTCTAAATAGGCTCCCCACCCCCCAAAGCCTGGCCTTCAGTATCTGTCTTGGGACTGTCGCCGGAATTAAGGCCACCATTTGATATACTTTAGGTTTGGTTTGGGCAAGTGCTTATTATGTGTTTTGCTGAGAATGTTATGAACCCAGGCATTTGGTGGTAACTGGTGAGCTTTTTCAACCTGTGATTTTATGTTTTTAGAATAAATCGTTCTTTGGACAATTATTTGTTGAGCACCTACTGTGTGTAACACTTTACTAGGTGCTATGAGTAAAGCAAACATTACATGCCCTCCTGGAGTTTATTATGTTTTCGTAAGGGAATGAACAATGCAGGGAGAGGGACAGACAAAGACGTCAGTTAATATAAATGCTATATAGCAAATAAAAAGGGATTGTGACGAGAAAGGGGTGGAGGGAAGGGAAGCGGCGTGATAAAGATAAGATTCCCTTAGATTGGCACATGCCAATAACACATGCGCTGAAATCCTAGGGACGAAGGGTTATTCAAACACTCTAGGTCAATTCAGAATTGAAAAGTGACTCTTAGAACTAAGACTTAAGACACAAATACATAGCAGGTTTATTGGTAATAGCCAAGAACTAAAAGTGATTCAGGAGTCCATCAACAGGAAAATGGATTAAAAAAAATGTATATATCCACAATGAAATACTACACAATTGAGAAAAATACATATATGCAGCATTGATGAATATCAGAAAACATGGCTAGTGAAAGAAGTATATAAAAAGAATGCATACTGGATAATTCTATTTGTGAGAAGTTCTAGATAAGGCACAGTGATGCGTGGTGAAAACAGCGAAGGACCACATAGTAAATATTTCAGGGTAGGAGGCCCTCAAGTCTCTGCTGTTGTAGCTCAGCTGTTGTAGTGCAGGAGCAGCCGTCAAGAATATGTAAATGAGGGGCCGTGACTGCGTTCCAATAAAACTTTATTTACAATAACAGAGGACCAGATTTGGCCCACAGGCCATAGTCTGCAAACTCACGATCCATGCAATGCTCATCAATGCCTGATAACATAAAAGAGAGAACATCAAACGTGTGTTTTTGATGTTAGAGAAACACGTTACTGCCTGTGAAGCAGCCTTGACAAGAAAAAATAATACAACTTAGTCTCTCAGCAAAACTCCAGAGCTAATTATCAATTTACAGGAAATGTAGGGACAGAAAGGAATGTTAAATAACATCATCATATGCAGTGAGAAGTTCCGTTCAACAGTTGACTTAGTTTCTAAAATATAATTGTGAGGAAAAAGGAATCTATGAATCAAATATATTTAAGGCATATCTACCAAAGACATCGTGATTCAATAAACAATCTGACATTTTATACACACAATTGTATTTATAATATTAAAAATCAGTGTTAATAATTTAGGAGCGATGCCGCTATTGTCCTAAGCTTTAAAGGCATGTGTAATAAGAGTTGCTAATTGTGGGGTAGAGATGATAGTCAACCGATTTAGCTGGTTTATGAAATGGGTTCTGCGTAATCACAAAGTCAGTGGCTGTACAGGCTTTTGAGGTGGCATTTTAATCTCTCAGCTAGAGGCAGACAGGACAGTTTGTCAGTGATTTCTACCTGACTCCCTGGTTTTGAGGCAGTGTTTCAGACAGCACAACATTTGTAAACACAGGACTTAGAGCCAGTTCCATCCATATTGGGACATGGCTATCTTAATTTTCTTAGTTGTTGACTACATCTTTTTAAGCACTTATTATTATACTTTTGAAATAACATTTTAGCAAAAACAATACATGCTGATGCTTTTTAAAATTCAGACCATACGGATAAGTACTCCCCAAATATTAATCATCCACTATACTTCATGTAGTAAAATGCTTTATTAGTAGATGAACCTCCAGTTCTCTCTATGCATATGTGCAGATAGATATCTAGGTAAATAGCGATAAAAATAGATAAAATAAAAATATGATTCTGTTAAAATTATGTAGAAAATGTTGAATTTACTTTTAGTTTAACAAGAAAAATGAACCGATATGAAAATGAAAGAATTTCTAAATTTCTGAGTGTAAAGTAAACATTTCTTTACCACATTCAGTATTATTCCTTAATTAATACTCTTAGATTTAAAAATGTTATGCAAAATATTAAGGTTGGAGTTATATATATTCTAAAAAATGTTTAAATTTGAGACATTAAAATTGGCACCCTGCTGCGATGAGAAAATTAACACATTTCTTCCTTCCTTACTCCCCTCCCCTCCAATTTCTGTTAGTGTTTGGGTATGTTCCCTAAATGAGGGATGGTTCTTTTGCTGAAGCTGACTTTAATTCTTTTAAAACAATAAAGTAAAAATTGTAAGACGTCACACTCCTATTCACCTCGTACTAGAAGTCCTAGCTAATGCCATAAAACAGGAAGAGGGTGATGGGAAGCCATACAGATTAAGAAAAAAGAAAGAAAATTGTCCTTCACAGATGACATGATTGTCTAATTTAAAAAAGCTCCTGAACTAATAAGCAATTATAGCAAGATTACAGGATGCAAAGTTAACAGACAAAAATCAATTGCTTTCCTAAATACCAGCAATAAAAAGTTGAAATTCAAAAGATGGAGAACTGGTACTCCTAGACTTCAAGACTTACTATAAATCTATAGTCATCAAGACGATATAACATCTTGAAAAATAAAAAAAAAAATCAGTAAAGAACCACACAATCAATAGACTCACACAAGTACAGTCAGCTGGTTTTGACAAAGGAGCCAAGGCAATCGGTGAAACGCAGTCTTTTCAGCAGTGCTGGAAGCGGCTGGACATCCACGCGCAAAAACGCGTCTAGACCCAGACCTCACACCTTCCACAAGAATTAGCTCAATAAACGGGTCATAGACCTACATGTAAAATGCAAAACTGTAAAAC
>NW_011889205.1:304203-306534 GCF_000151845.1 Pteropus vampyrus | reverse complement strand
CCTAGCTAATGCCATAAAACAGGAAGAGGGTGATGGGAAGCCATACAGATTAAGAAAAAAGAAAGAAAATTGTCCTTCACAGATGACATGATTGTCTAATTTAAAAAAGCTCCTGAACTAATAAGCAATTATAGCAAAATTACAAGATGCAAAGTTAACAGGCAAAAATCAATTGCTTTCCTAAATACCAGCAATAAAAAGTTGAAATTCGAAAGATGGAGAACTGGTCCTCCTCGACTTCAAGACTTACTATAAATCTATAGTCATCAAGACGATGTAACATCTTGAAAAAAAAAAAAATCAGTAAAGAACCACACAAATCAATAGACCCACACAATTACAGTCAGCTGGTTTTGACAAAGGAGCCAAGGCAATCGGTGAAACGCAGTCTTTTCAGCAGTGCTGGAAACGGGTGGACATCCACGCACAAAAACGCGTCTAGACCCAGACCTCACACCTTCCACAAGAATTAGCTCAATAAACGGGTCATAGACCTACATGTAAAATGCAAAACTGTAAAACTTCTAGAAGATAATAGAGAACCGAGGTGGCCGTGGGTTTGATGATGGGTTTTTAGATTACAACACCAAAAGCATGACCCATGAAGGATATAAATATGACTTCATTAAGATAAAAACTTCTCTACCAAAGACACTGTTAAGAGAATGAAAAGACAAGGCACAGACTGGGAGAAAATAATTGCAAAACACGTATCTAACGAACGCCTATCCAAAATAATACAAAGAACTCTTAAAACGCCTCGATTTAGGAAACCCGATTAAAAAATCGACAAAGGATCTGAACACATGCCTCCCCAAAGAAAACAACAGATGGCCAATAAGCAAATGAAAAGGTGCTCATATCATACATCATCACGGAATTACCATGTAAAACAAGATGCCACTACACACCTATTAGACCAAAACATTGACAGTACCAAGTGCTGATGAGCGTGTGAAGGAAAAGGAACTTTCATTTATTGCTAGTAAGAATACAAAATGGAACAATCAAAGTGGAAGACAGCAAGGCAGTTTCTTACCAAGCTACACAACTGTACTACCCTCGTGCTCCTTGATATTTACCCGAGTGAGTCAAAAATTTACGTCCACACAAAAATCTGCACACATTTATAGCTTTATTTATAAGATGTGGAGGCAACCAAGATGACTTTTAGTAGATGAGTGGATAAACTGTGATATACTCATACAATGGAATATTATTTAGTGATAAAAAGAAAGAAGCCATCTAGCCACGAAAAGACATAAAAGAAGCTTAAAAGCACATCGCTAAGTGAAAGAAGCCAGTCTGGAAAGGCTACGTACTGTATGATTCCAGCTACACGCATTCTGCAAAGGCAGAACCGTGGTGACAGTAGAGACCAGTGGTACGTGGGCTTGGTGCGGGGAGAGGGAAGAAGGGGCAGATAAGTGGGGTACCGGGGATTTTTAATGCAGTGAAGCTGCTCTGTGCGATACCACAGAAGCGGATACAGGACGGCATACATTTGTCAAAACCCACAGAACTGTACAACACCAAGAGCGAGCCCCAATGTAAATTATGGACTTTAGTTAATATATTAATATTGGTTCATCAGTGGTAACAAATGTAAACTAGGACAGATATTAATAGGAGAAACTGTTAATAGTCATACAAAAGAATAGCACTCAGGAGAAAAAAAATAAATGAGCCAGTGATATTCACAGCATGATTAGATCTCAGACATGTTGAACAAAAGAACACTTACTTAAATACGGGCACGAAAATACACACTGTAGAGTTCCATGTATATGAAATTCTAAAAAGTCAAAACTGATCTACAGTGATGGCTGACCAGTGGTTGTCTAGGGCAAGGTCTGGGGTGGGGTTATCTGTAAGTGGGCACCAGGGCACTTTGGGGGGGTGATGGAAATGGCCCACATCCTGATTGTGCTGCGGCTGCCTGGGGGTGTACATTTTGAGCTGATACACTTTAAAAAGGCTGTATTTTGTCATACCCCAGTACAGTGGTTATTAAAAACTCCCGTTTGAGCCTTGAAACTTTCTTTTATTAGAGATGTGAACAAAAAGGGGCTATGTAATAAACCTGACAAGCCCAGGGGCAAAGTCACCTCACAGGGTGGTCTCATCATAAATTCCTACCTGGGCAGGTAGGTCCTCGGTAGTCACGCTGCAGGCCTGTTAAAGGTTTGTCTGTGCCTTAGGCCAGGCCTGCATTGTTTCCTGCATTAACACACCGTTGAAACACCTGAAGTAATGCTCTTCCAGACCCCTGGAAGGCACGACCACCCTCAGGAGAGTGCGCGCTCTCTTTCATGCCCTATAGTCCCATCC
>NW_011889205.1:299941-302903 GCF_000151845.1 Pteropus vampyrus | reverse complement strand
TTGAAACACCTGAAGTAATGCTCTTCCAGACCCCTGGAAGGCACGACCACCCTCAGGAGAGTGCGCGCTCTCTTTCATGCCCTATAGTCCCATCCCCACCAGCTTTCTCACACCTCCCCAAGGTCTGTTAGTTTCCTCCTCAGTTCCAGATGCATGAAAGGAACTGCAAAGCTGTCATTCTCCGGAGTGTTTGCGATCTTGCTTCCTGGCGATGTCAGTTTGGCTCAAATAAACTTAGGAAAATTCTATTTAGGTTTGGACGTCCTTACATCCACAGAGAACCTTTAGAAGTACTAAAAAAAAAAAAAAAAAAAAAAAAAAAAAAAAAAAAACAAGGTTGTCTTTTTATCAGGAGCGTCCAAGACAGACACAAGATGGCGATATTACTCCAGGAAAGCATATGCCTGGGAGCCTGTCTCATCCCAGGCTCACCCAACAGCCCTTCAGCTTTTCAGGACAATTGTCCTCAGTACTTTATGTTTTCCCACGTGCTTTCGGGCGTCTTACCTAATACATTTAATTTTTGCCCACGTTCCATATTATGCCCGATCCTGGAACCATGTCAGAGCTTTTTCTTGGTTTTGATTGTTGTTCGCATGCATCACAACGGTAAATAGTTCACGGTCAGGGAGGCGGTTGGCCAGTAGGGAGCCTCGTTATTACCGTGACTTGTCGCTCACCCGCCGCGCTGTCCGAGCGCTCTGCCTTCCCTGCAGAAGGCGCGCCTCGGAGCGGTCCCTCCCGGTCCCGCGGTTTGTGTGTCAGGCCCCGGCTGTCAGAGGCAGCGCCCCAGCGTCCCGTGCTCGTCCTCTGTGCCGTGGCGCCCGGTCCCCGAGCCCTGCTTCGGCGGTTCAGTGTAGGAGCCAAGCCGGCCGTCCCCAGCGGGCTGCGACCAGGTCGTCCCAGGGCACGAGGACGGGCTCGTCCCGCCAGCGGGAAGCGCGGGAGGGAAACGCACGTCTGTCTGGAAAGCATCTAGGCGACTCAGACTTTCCCGTTTAAACGTCATTTCTCAGGAGCAAAGTAGTTGCCGTCAACGAGCTCTCTTGGAGATGGAAGGTGACTGTGCCCTCCCGACCGCGAATCCCCAACAGCCGCGGGAGACGGGGGACCGGAGACGAGCAGGCCGGTTCCGGACGGACGACGACCCCGAGGGAGACGAGCCACGTGCTGAGTCCCCGTCTCTGTGACTCTGACCCCGAGGGCGGACCCCGATCTGTGGACAGCGAGCGCTCAGAGCGTGCGCCTCATTTTACTGGCCGAGAGAAGCAGAGGACAGATTCGGGGCCACTGCAGTAAGTGGAGGTGGCGGCGAAAAGAGCCCGAGAAATGAGAACCAGCTGGGTACGAAGTCGAAGTCCTCGCTGCCCCCAAACGGCGCTGCACGAGGCCGGCGACCGGGCGCCACCGAGGCCGAGCGCGGGCCCGCGGAGTCCCTGCTGCCAGCCGCTGCCCCTCCGTGCCGGGCGGACGTCCCTGGGCCCGCCTCGCTCTGCTCCCGCCTCGGGCGGGTAATGCCCGGAGCTCGTTTACGAAGCTCCCGAGCCTCAGTCTGTCCTGCCAGACCCTGGAGAGCAGCGCGCCGTCCTCACGCGGCTTCTTTGCGGGGGAACAGAAAGGACGCGTGTAAAGCGCCGGCACGTGGGGGCGCAGTGGGCGATCCGTCTGCTTCCCACCCCTCTCTCCTGGGTCACATGGACCCTTGTGACTGAGTCCCAGTTGCTGAGATAAATTCGAGGGGCAAACCTCCCAGTCATCTTCAGACTCCGGTCCCGGATTCAAGGAAGGACTAAGGCTTGCTGCTCACGGGCTCTGGTTACCTGCTGCAGGTTTGAAGACTCATCTGTCACATGGATGCCGTGAGCACGGGGTTGCCAGACTCCCCCAAAGAAGCCCCTGGATTCCTGCAGCCTCTAAATAACCGGGGTCGCCCGTTCGCCTAAATGCTGGCCTTTCTGACTTCCTATCTGGACTCTCTAGTCTTTATTAATCTTCATTTCCCATTTCCTCTTCTCTTTCTCAGCGGCCACGTGCGATTTTTGCATTGTTTTGAGTGATCACGTCCACCTGTCACTAATGCGACTACAGTCTCCATCCTGGGATCGTCTGCGCTGCTCTCGTCCTGCCTCTCCCGCCCAATCAGCACTGGTCCGCCCGTCCGGTAGACTAGCCGGCCCTGCCCGCCACCTTCGCCTGTCCCCTGCGTCGCTGCGGCAGCCCCCTGCCCGTGACCCTGCTCCCGTTCACGGCCCCTGCATGCCATTCTCCTCCAGATCCAAGAGCTAAACTTTTAAATATGTTCATCGGCTTACATTAACCTTTGACTCTAACTTCTCCCAAGGCTTCCTCTCGCAGTGGGAACGGAACCTAATCTCCGTGCAGGTCCCCCGAGTGCTCTCTGCAGTGCCCCCCTGAAACTCCGGTTTCTCTGTGGTCCTGGCTGGCTTTCCGTCCGTGAACATTTCAGGCTCATCCTTTCGTCCAAGCGGCTGCCCTTGCCGTGCGTTCCCTGTGCTTGCGCGCTCTCTCTTCGCTCGGCTGCCTACTGTTTTTCTCTCCTGCTTTGACTCATCCCTGTCCCCTCCACGGCGTCCTTCCCGGCCCCCTCTCTCCCGAAGCAGTGGTTTGTTTCCTTCATAGCACTTATCTTGTTGTCGGAAAGTGTCTTTATCACTTTGTTGCAACAGTATTCAGTTCAGATACAAAATAGCGTGTATTAGAGACAAACGTTAACAGAAGCCGTGGAGCATGTACGATCTCTCTAACTCACGTTATTTAGAGCTCAGGCTGGGCGTAGATGGTCACATGCCCCATGGCCAAGACCAATAAAAAAGGACCGTCCCCGGGATGTCCTGTATGCATTTATGGTGTGCATTTTGGGGCTGGGGGCAGGGAAAATTCGTGAGACTACATAATTCCCTGGTTGGCAGGTGGCCTTGTTGGAAAATAGGATCTCGACTGC
>NW_011889205.1:294527-298513 GCF_000151845.1 Pteropus vampyrus | reverse complement strand
ACCCATCGCTGGCATCGTTTTTCTCTCCGACGTAGGGTCTGTTCTTCAGGGCTCTTGGGGACGAAAGAATGACTCATAATGGAGAAATTACACAAATTAGTTCACTCTGTATTTCTACAAGTCAGGTAATCCGTCGCAGTCATTTTAAAGCAATTTTCTTCCACTAACGATTCGTTGAAAATCTTAACTTCTCTGAAGTTTTACAGCCTCGGCTCCTTTTTTTCCTCCAAACGTCTCCAACATCACCTTTCCCCCATTTTTGCCTACTCTCGTCCTTTTCCTTCGTGGGCTATTGTGTTTTGTTTGTTCGTTTGTTTATCCTTCAATCACCTCCTAAGCATTAGTGAAACTCCACAGTCAGTCTGTCACTCACTCTACTTTTTCTTTAAATCTCACCTATAACGTAGCTTCGACTGTCACTTAACTATAAGCTTCACGCCACACCTGGGACCCCCTCTGCAGCCACACGTGAGACCGCTCTTGCCACCAACCGCCTACAGTTTCCTCGCCCGCGACTCGTCCGCACGTCCCGTGTGCGCCACCCCCCAAGCCCTTCGTGTCTTCTTGGTTGTGGGATCACGGTGGACATCATCCACGTCCCCTCCCATGGGCACACGAGTCTTCCTCTGGCCCACACTGTCCCTCACCGCCACCCTCCGTGTCCAAACCTAGTAGCGTTTCCTTAAGATCTTTCCCCTTTTCCACGTCTTCCTTCTAACCAGAACAACCACAGCCTCATCGCCGGTTTCCATAGAGCTCAGTGGTCACCGTTGGTCACAGCAGCTGGGAGGCACCGATTCCGAATCCTAAGTGTCTTCGAGATTTTCCCTCAAAGCCACCCTAGGCCTCTCGTATGAAATGTGACCTCTTCAGTAAGTCTCTGATTTGATTATTCTGTAATTACAGGGAGTACGTTGGGACAAACTCAAATATTTCTCATCTGTAAAGAATGAATAAGAATTGAGGAATGGAAGCTCTGGAAGCGAGGCCTGGCTTCCGGTTTCAGCCCCGCGACGTTAGCTTCGGCTTCCTTGTCTGTAAACTGAAGACAATGTGTCACTCAAAGAGGTGACGTGTTAATACTTTGAAGCACCGGACTCGTATACTTGAAAAGTAAAATGTCAACAGTAGCTTTAAATAGCAGGTTAAGGAAATAATACAGAAATGCCATAAAGAAAGACGCAGTATCTGCCAAGGAACAGAGCTGACAGCCATTCTTGAAGGAGGCCAGAGAGTCTGGAATGGAGAGAGATTATGGCCAGGTAAACACCTTAGACACAACAGAGCCACGTACAAAGCACCGTTTAACGACTCAGCTTCTGAAAAGAGATTTTGCCAGATGGAGAAAGAAAAACAAAGGTTTGTGGATTTTTTAATGGACTTCAAATAAAATCAGCCTCACCTCTCACTTCTGCCCAGTGACTTCTAGGTCTGAAAGCCTTTTCCAGTCACTATTAATTATTTAAGAGAACACTGTGGAAAAACAGAGACGTAGAAACCTTTCTACAGGTGCCACTCCCTGGACCACCAGACTTACCTGGGTGTGGGCTTTGCGAGGACGGCAGAAGTGATTAGAAACTGCCATCTGTGTCTCCTGCAGACAACAAAGAGGTTTTAAGTTGGTTTAGGATTTCAGAGACCATTCAGTCCACCATTTCACTTAGCAGAGAGGAAACCCAAGCTCAGCCCAGCCGCGTTGGACAAGGTCCTGCAGCCTCTGAATGGCAGAGCCAGGCCTGGAGCCCAGTTGAGCCAGCTCCTGGTCCAAAACCCTCCCCACTGCAGCCCAGCTGCTGCTCTACAGCACTGAGGTGTTGGGAGTTTACTCATTCAGATGCAAATGCTTTGTGAGCTCCTTTAATGGGCCTTTTCTCATGTCACTAACTCCAGTCTGCTGTACAGAGTAAATGAGTGTAGATGGAGGCGACAGTCATCACCTCCCTCCCAAAGCACCATTGTTTTCCCCCTTGTTTCTATTTATGATGTGGAACCCTGGCTCCTTATTCCCTTACAGCCTGAACTGGAGACGGCAGTCGTCGGAACTGGGTTCACTCGTCCTAGTGGCTCAGACAAGAGTGAGGCTGAGGTTCATGAACTCAGCGCAGCTCGCAGGGGAGCCTTGCCCATCCTGCCTCTCACCCTCCTTTGGGAATTCGTCCAAGGGATTGGGAGAGGGAATTTGTTGCTAGGAGAAACGGTGCTGGTGCTGCAGCTGGGCTCAGTGGGGGGTCTGGGGCATCTCACAAAAGCTGGCCACATCTGCAGCTTCAGATGGTTAGGGACATCAGGGGCCATCCAATATTCAGCCACTGGAATAAGTCGTGGCCGACATGTACCTTAACAGAGTCTTTCATTTATTCATCAAGAATGCATAAATTCAGCAATTATATATTGAAATCATATTATTTTCCAGAAATTTCGTCAGGTCCTGGGGACACGCTTCCCGCCCCTTGGTCTAGAAAGGAAGACAGACAAGTGAGCAAATGGCTGTGATGCAGCGTGACAGGTGCCGTGACGGGTCAGACAGCGTCCAGATGCTCGCACACCAGGGTGGCAGGTAGCCCCGTCTTCGGAGTCAGTGATGGCTCTTTGGAACAGGGATATTTAAGCGGATACCTGACCGATAAAGGAGGCTATGCAGCTGAAGAGGTGGAACAGGGGCGTTCCTGGCAGGGCAAGCACAGGTGACCCGGGGGCTGGAGCTCAAGGAGCAAGAGCAGGGGTGGAGGCGGGGCAGAGGGCGGCGTGCGGAGTGGAAGCCCCGCCTGCCATGCCAGGGCCCTTCCTCCCTCGCCCTGGGACTGGGCACGTTATAACCACCTCCAGGAGAGCAGCCTGCCGCCACCCGTCCCCAGAAGCCTGGCCTCGCGACCTTTGGAGGCTGCGTACGGACACCATACAGAGAGGGTGGCACAAGTGGGATCGGGGCATGGGGTCTGTGTCGGGCCGAACACGTTCTGGAGGACGGGCCTGGGTTTCTGGTCCAGGCGCTCCGTGTATCTCAGAGCTGGGGCGAGATGGCACCGAAGGTCGGATTCAGCTAATAGCAGTGGATTTCAGCAACAACGGGTTACACAAGATCGAGGTTTATTTTCCTCTCATGAAATCAGCCTGCATGTGGGCAGTCTGAGGCCGGGGCGGCAGCTCCACAGTGGCACCTGGGTCCCACTTTGTGCCTGAAGCATCACCGTCAATTCGTGGCTCTTACGTTATGGCTGCTGAAGCTACAGCCATCACATCTGTGTCCCAGGTGAGAACGGTCCCTTCCGTAAGCATGGTGCCTCCTCCTGTCTGTGTCCAGGCGGGTCAACAGTCACATTGCAGAGACGAGCTTTCCGCGCGCTTCCCGCGGGGTTTCTCAGCCTTGCTCCAGGACACTGTGGCCCGCGAAAACTTCTGCGGCCACCTTCACTGCAGAACTGCTGTCTGCCCAGCAATCGCTTCCTGTTATTTCCAGTGCTGTTGTAGGTTTTGGTCTTTTAAATTTTTATTATTTATTTTTTAACTTTTTAAATAATTTCAGACTTCCAGAAAAGTTGCCAAAGTATTACGAAGCGTTGCCATGTACCCTTCTCCCAGCTTCCCAAAGCGTCATTGTCCTGTACAAATAACCACAGTAGCACTATCAAAACCAGGAGCTCAGATGGGCAGAACGCTGCGGGTGTGGAGTCCCGCCATCGCCCTGTCCCCGGCGCCCTGTCCCGGACGAGGTGCGTGGAGTGGTCACGCCCCCTCGGTCTTCTCCAGCATCATTTTTGTGCCTTCTACATGCGGGTCTTCATCTTCCCCAATACTAGTGATTTTAACTTCATCTTCCCCGATACTAGTGATTTTAACTTCGATCTTTCGGTTAAAGTGTCTGCCAGGTTATTCCGCCGTGTTTCTCTTTGTGGTTATTAAGTATCTTGTGGGGATGTGAACTGAACCACGCAGAGATCCTGTTTCTCGTCGCCCCGCGCCCGCCCCTATTCCGCGCTTACCGATGG
>NW_011889205.1:292230-294477 GCF_000151845.1 Pteropus vampyrus | reverse complement strand
CTGCGGGTGTGGAGTCCCGCCATCGCCCTGTCCCCGGCGCCCTGTCCCGCACGAGGTGCGTGGAGTGGTCACGCCCCCTCGGTCTTCTCCAGCATCATTTTTGTGCCTTCTACATGCGGGTCTTCATCTTCCCCAATACTAGTGATTTTAACTTCATCTTCCCCGATACTAGTGATTTTAACTTCGATCTTTCGGTTAAAGTGTCTGCCAGGTTATTCCGCCGTGTTTCTCTTTGTGGTTATTAAGTATCTTGTGGGGATGTGAACTGAACCACGCAGAGATCCTGTTTCTCGTCGCCCCGCGCCCGCCCCTATTCCGCGCTTACCGATGGCTTCCGCCTGCAACGATTTCTGCCTGGGTGTCTGTCCAACCGCGGCTTCTGCTCGGATCTCTTGAAGTGCCGTCGGGGTCCGCGGTCTAAGGTCGGGCTTGGGCACATCGGGAGTTTACTCTTCACACCATCGTCCCAATACTTGGTCCCCGATCCTTTACCAACTGCGGACCACTCCACGGCTGTCCCTCGAAAGCCAGCCGCGGGAGATGCACCTGTCCCAGGTCGTCTCTGCTTATTCTTGGTCTTCTGTCTTTCTCCTTCTTTCTTTTTGGATCTAGACTCCAGGCTTTGTTCCTGGACTAAATCTGGATCTGAGGTTCCGGACTTTGCATCTTTTCGGGCCGGTGCCCTACAGTCTCTCCGCGTCGGTTTATTGAATCCGGCGGCCCCCCTGACTCTCGGCTGTGTTCAGACCTCCGAGCCTGGAGGCCATCGCAGCCTTACGCATGCGCTTCCCCCTTCTGGCTCCAGCCTTGCAAATCCCCACACGTTCGCTGAGGCGTTCGTTCCCTAACGTCTTCCCTCCGGAGGAGCCAGAGCCAATGTTAGACAGGTTATTTAACTGCTTGGGAATTTTGCAGGCATAGTCAAATTGAATAAGTGATGATTTTGTCATTAAAAAACTATGCTACAGTGGATTGGTTATTATCATGGGGAGTATGAAATTAAGGAAAAGAGTAGCTGGGGCGAGTCCCACTAGGAGTGTATCACGATCTCCTTGGAGAGCTGGGCATAATATTTTTGTGTTTATCAAAAGAATGCATGACTCAAAGAAGACTGAGAAACAGCGTCGAAGCACAAACTAAGCTATTTTCAAAATTTAAACGTGAACATAGGAGAAATAGGGTTAGAGTTAGGGAGTCCAGCTGGATTGAGCAGCTATATAGATGAAAAGGAGAGAAAATGACAATAACAATCATTTCTATTGAGTTCTCAGGATGTGCCGGGCACCATGCTGGGTTCTTAACAAATACGAACTCATTTCATCGTCGCAACAGCCCCGTGAAGCAGGAACAGTCACCATCCTTATTTTAGGCTGTCGGTTCCGAGTGGTAAAGCCAGCAGAAGCGCCGAGCAGTGAGCGGAACAGCCAGCACTGCACCCGAGACCTCTGACCCCAGAGCCCCCGGCCACATCTGACCGGCCGTGCCAGGCCGGATGCGAAGTCGAAGGCAGTTCGCTTTGGTGCTTGGGCCGCCTGCCTGGGTCAAAACGTGTTGAGAAAGTGAACGATGAGCTTCTTTGGTCAGTGCTGTTGAGCTAGAGCTGCTGATGACGCACGGCTGGCCAGCCAGGGGACGACCTGAACTCGTGCACCTGTACAGTCATGCGCCTCATAAGGCCGTTTCGGTCAGCGACGGACCGCATGTACCATGGCGGTCCCATAAGGTTATAAAGGAGCTGAAAAATCCCTGTCGTCTAGTGATGCTGCAGCCATCATAAAGTCGTCGTGCAAAGGTTGCAAAAACCAGCAAGGCCGCGGCTGAGATGGCAAGCAGCTTCAGCCTGGGCGGGGGTGACATCGAGGAGCTCCTAGAGGTGGCTCCCGAGGAAGTGACTCTGAGGAGTTGTTGGAACCGGATCGCATAGCTGAAGAAGAGGCAAGAGAAAAGGAAACTGCAGAAGGAAAAAAGAACCGTGAGGAAAATTCACAGTGAGGAGCTCGGCAGAAGCTTTCGCAGACCACGACGGGCTCCTTAAAAAGTCTGAAAACATGGACCCCAGCACCGAAAGGTTTTCCCTAACAGGGAGCAGTGTTCACGACGCAGTATGTGCTGTTACAAGCAAATCTGTGATGGGAAAACAAACAAACAAACGAGCAAGCAAGCCACCAGGGACATGCTTCTGAAAAGAGTGACGCCTCCTCAAGAAGAAGAGCCTCAGGCAGGTCCTGCAGGAGGCGTTCCAGGAGA
>NW_011889205.1:286985-290900 GCF_000151845.1 Pteropus vampyrus | reverse complement strand
AGCAAGCAAGCCACCAGGGACATGCTTCTGAAAAGAGTGACGCCTCCTCAAGAAGAAGAGCCTCAGGCAGGTCCTGCAGGAGGCGTTCCAGGAGAAGGTCCCACTGTCACAGGACATGAGAGCTTCGTGCTTGTTATTGCCACTGAAGGCCTTCCAGTGGGACAGGAGGTCGAGGCGGGAGACGGTGACATCGATGACCCTGACCCTGTGTGGGCCTAGGCTAATGTGCGTGTTTGTGTCTTAGTTTTCAACAAAAAATTTAAAAAGTAATAAAAAAAAATTTTAATAGAAAAAACTTACAGAATAAGGATATAGAGAAAAGATATTTTTGTGCAGATGTACAGTGTGTTTGTGTTTAAAACTAAGTGTTATTACAAAGAAGTTGAAAAGTTAGAAAAAAATTTAAAAGTTTATAAAGTAAAAAAGTTACAGTAAGCTAAAGTTCATTTATTACCAAAGAAAGAAATTTTCTTTTGTATAAGTTTAGTGCAGCCTGAGGGTCCAGGGTTTATAAAGCCTACAGTCGGGCAGCTCATGCCCTTGGCTGTCACATCCGCTCACACTCACTGACTCACTCTCTCACCTAGAGCAGCTTGCGGTCCTGCAGGCTCCATTCACGGTCGGCGCCCCGAGCAGGTGTGCCATTTACCTTTCATGCCATGTATTTACTGTCCCTCTTCTATGTTTACTTATGTTTGGACTCACACACACCATTGTGCTACCATCACCTGCAGAACTCAATACAGTAACAGGCTTACAGGTTTGCAGCCCGGGCCAAGAGGCTACACCACACAGGCCGGGCGTGCAGTAGTCTGTACCACCCAGATGTGTGGACACACACTCTGTGATGTTCCCGTGACAAAATTGCCTAATGATGCGTTTCTCAGGCCGTATCCCCATCCATAAGTGACGCACGACTGTAGTAGAAGATGCCCCCTCCCGTTTGGAACGTCCCCTGTTGGCACCATTCTGCCACCGTGGGCACTCTCTGGCTTCCCGCCCATGACGGGGCCCGGCCTTGGCTTACATGATGATGGAGATGTCACCTTGGCTAATGTGCCACTGCTCACTGTCATCCAAGTGAGTAAGTGGACCTGTAGGACCTCGATCACCACCATGCACAAATTCACGCAGGACGTGAAGCACATGGAGTGACTTAGGACCGAGGCGACAGGCACTCACACCCCGCTGGAGACACCAGGAGAGGACAGAAAAGATGCTGCAGCTGCCAAGGGCAGGGACGGGAGAGAAGAGGGAGGACCAAGGCCGACAATCGGCAGGTGCCCACGTGCTGGTGCTTTTTGTCAAATACTGAAATGTTTCTAACCGGCGGGCGAATGTTCATGGCTCTGCACCGACCTTCACAGCGCCGGTCACTCCGCCCCCTCGGTCCTTCCAGCAACTGCGGGGTAAGGTCTGCTCGGTTATAACAACTGGCATTTGTGCCCTGGGCAGTTGATAAATATAAATTTAAATATTACCTCTTCAGGGAACTGATACCAAAAATGTGGCCGTGAATGTCTTTCATCTTTTACTCCAGAGAGGGATTTCCGTGAGGCACCATCTCCCTGTGTGAAAACACAGTTCTGGTTGTGGCATCTGCGGTCATTTTGCTCTGGTACCGAAGGTTCTGCTTCGCCTTCCACCAGCAAAGGGAACGTTCAGCTCAAATTCCCCTCAGCCATCCAAAACTCACAGCTCGTGTGTAAAAGCACAGTTCAACCACCAAACTACTCTTAAAAAGTATTCCAGTTTTTATCTGCATCTTGCAAGGGACATTAGAAGATAGATTCCAAACCCAAAGCAATGTTTCAGAGTCCCCTCCTCTACGCCCCACTTCCTAATCCCACTGTGGCCGAAGCTTCCGGTGAAGGACAGTCCTCCGCATTCGGGACCAGTGCGTCCCGCTTTGTTAAGTCAGCCCCAGCTCCTCGCACGACCGTCGTCAAGGCAATTTTGACTCAAACTTATATTTCTTTTGGCTTCAAGGGAGAGCTGTTTAAACTTTAATTTGGCCCTGCGGGTCAGGAAAGTAAATGTCATCGCAAGGCTCCGTTTAAGATCGGACCTTACACTCGACACCCTCTGGCAGAGTAACGTACACAGAAACTACGAGCCGCGCTCATACTGCAATCAGTTTAATCAATTTCACATACTAATAAAGTGGCCCTAACATCGGCGGTCACCATCCTTGGGCTCGTGTCCGCCAGCATGGATGCACGGCACTATTACCCTCTGGTTTCGCGTTAAAATGTCCGCACATCATTTCACACTCCGAAACCCTTGATTTGCTCGGTCAGTTGTGCCACAATAATCGAGAGGGAGAAAAGCAGACCATAAACACAAAGCTAGCTGACCTTGGGATCCGTGGCCATTTGAATTCTGCACCGTTTCCGTATTTTCTTAAAATTACCCTGAGTGGTAGGTTAGGGAGCCCGCGGGAAGGTTCCTGGGGGAGGAACTTGAAGAGAGAGAGAGAATTGGTCCTGAGTGTGATAGTCAAATCGGAAGCAGGGCTCTTTGTGTATAAGGGAGTGAGGGGAGGGGAGCCATCAGGTGTATTGAACTTGAACTTGATTCGTATTGTTTGGCCACAGTGTAAGAAACTGTGTTGAATGCTGGGACACAGAGCAGTAAGAGGCTGGGCCTGTTGGGGCTCAGCGCACGCAAATCCCACCCCAAGCAGGTGAGTCCGTGACAGCTGAGTGAGCAAAGCGCTGCCTGGCACAGGGGACAGAGCCCTCCATTTGCCCGGTGGTGCCGGGGTAGGTGACATTGGAGAATTCACGCGGGAGGGTTCTGGGAAGTCCTTCCAACCTCGGCAAAGATAGAGAGGTTTAGAAAGTTATGCCGTTTGGGAGCCATCAAGTAGCACACAGTATTCAGGACAAAATTCCCGAAAGCAGTGGCTTTAGAGTCACCTTAGAGAAGTTATTTTGTAAATAACTTCCGGGTTTCAAGGTCTTTGAAACCTGTCCTGCGCCTCTGAGTCTACGCACAGGCCGCCCGACGGCAGTCGTGTTGACGTACCATCCCTGCTCTCGAGGAGCTAGGGTGGCCTCTGCGGGGACAGACGTTTGCTGTGTGAGGGCGTGTTCACAGCTGGGAAGGTGTCCGTTACCGCCGGAAGCTACCCTAATAAAAATCCAATTTAAAAAGGATTAGGGCCACTTTAATGCCAGAGGCATCCGAAGACACGATATCCTTTCGCCTCTTTTCCTCCTCAGCAGACTTTCCATTTTTCTTCGAACCATCGCAGATGGATGTGCGTTTTCCTCCTGAAGGTAACCGATGCCAGGAAGGCCGCGCTCCAGTATCTTTCTCAGGATACTTTGATTGAATGAAACATTTTCTGTTGTAATCAAAGCCGTTTGTTCTTTCTCATTCTCTGTAAGCACTGAAAAACACTGATTAGGATTTCCCTGAACGTTTTGCCTGTCCATCTGGCAGTGGACCCTGATGTGTTTTGTGGCTAGAGACCAGAGTAACAACGAGATGATGGTTTTGCCGGCATGGTCACGTGGGAGGTCGCCTTCCCCAGCAGCAGCGGGCCCAGCAGGCCAGCGTGTCGTTGTGTCTGGCCTGCGCACGCTTCCCGCGTCAGCTCCGTCCAGTCCCGCTGTCTCTGGCTCGCTCCGATCCTGACTGTAAAGGGTGCTTCCTCATCCGTGCCCTTACAATGGTTCCATTTCCTAGGACCTTTATCATAACTTTCACAGTCAGAAAAACAGTGACTTACGTCTTTGAAAGCGAGAGCAAAAAGCGTGTTTCTTTTAAAAATGTAAATGAGTTCGATTCAGTAATCAATCTCTAAATGTTTTGGGGGACTCTGCTAGGTACGAGTCATCATGTTCTTGAAATAGCAGCATATTGAAAAGCGTTAAGTGCACCATGAATTTGCCGTCTAGATCGTCT
>NW_011889205.1:279887-285345 GCF_000151845.1 Pteropus vampyrus | reverse complement strand
GCCAGAAGGACGAAGGCTGATGTGCAGTGTCAGCCAGGGGTAAAGACAGGGGTTCAAGGGAGAGATTTTGAGAACACTTTGTAAGCCAGGCAGGCCACTGAGGCCACTGGACACTGACAAGTTCAATGCCATTTTAGCTCTGATAACTCAGGTTTGTTCTCTCCTGGGTTCAAAGTCACTTTTTAAAAAACAATGGACTGTGGGACTATACCAATAGAAAAATGACAAACTCTCATATTAAGTCACACGTGTCCTATAACGTGTGACCAGCTGGGCCCTGCGCCCCGGCTTTCTGCATCCTTCTCCCAGTCCCTGTCCCTTCCCTGCCTCCCAGGAGCATGGATGCCACAGACAAAGGTTCCTTCTCTGCCTCGTAAGCTCCTCCTCCCTGAGTTCATGGGCCCCAGCCAGGTGTATTAAGAAGAAAGCTCATATTTTTAACCGATTTATTCATACCCAAGTAGTAGTAGCTGGCAGGTTTCAACTTATTGACAATATATTTGCATTTCAAATACCCTCCACTAAAAATATTAAAAAATGAAACAATAAAATAAAATATCTACCCTCCAGTGAGTCCCTGAATTAGTGCGAGGTACTCGGGGGGTGTTTTGGGGGAGAACGTGCCCCAGGCCCTGCCCTTGTCTCACAGGCAAGGAAGGAAGTCGGGCCCTAGGACCCGCGTATGAAAAGCCGCTCGTTTATGTCTGGGAATCTGCAATCCCCAAATCTCGACCGTCCGCTCTGTCACTGCGACCTCTTGGTCCCCTCCCTTCCCGGGTGACTGCGGCTCTGACCTTTCCTCAGAACTGAACAGCAAGAGGAGTCGCTGACCTCAAAGAAATTTTCTTGGATGCCTTTCCTAGGAGGAGTCAAGCCAAGTAGATCATTACATGTTGCGTAATCATAGCCGATAAAACACGAAATGGCTTGCATTAAATTGTGATAATGTAGGATAAATCACTGCAGGACGTTTTGCATTCGTAACTGGGTTCCGTCCAGCTGGACGCATTCACCTCCTCTTCGCAGTATTTTTGGTGGGCAATAGAGAATTGTTGATGTATCAGGCCACTTCGTGCTTGGGAGATGACCCCAGATAAAAGAAAAAGAACCATTGATAAAAGTAATGAAATCAGCATTAGCAAGGGCTCAGCCATAAATCAGCTACGGAAAAATCGGATGAGCTGGAGAGATGGTGGACACCAAATAAGAAGAACGAAGAGGGAAAATATTTCCAATAAACTCAGCCCACGGAAAAGTACACCGACGTGGAGGAGAGACTGTCGGTTCTGGCCCGAAGCGCGCTCTGTCATGCCGGGTTCCACGCGGAGCAGGAACACGCTGCTGGCCAACGAGATCCCAGTAATTGGAGCTACACGGTGGAGTTCAACATTCAAACTTATTTTCTCTGTGCACCTTTTTTAAAAAACAATTTTATTTCCATGCTTCGTTTTGCATTATTCCGAGGGAATTTTTTTTTTTTTTAGAAACTCTTCACTAATTTTCAGGAACCAGCTTTTGCCCTGGATTTTGCTGTTTCCTATAATTTCCTGTGGAATGACTGCCCTAGTCTAACCTTTGGTCTACTCGCCTGTGTGACCATGACCCGCCTCTGACAGCGGCCATGGTGGCTCGCCCTCTACCTCCTGTCCCCCGGCCCTCCGCTCCCTACCGCCTCCGGCTCCAGCCCTTCCTCTGGCCCCACCACGGGCTTCCCCACGCACCCCTCCTGGGAGAGGAACAGCTCATGTCCTCAGACGTGCCGTCTGCTCTCCTCGCGTGACAGATGTGATGTCTGCCCATGCCGGAAGCTGGACCACGACTTCCTGGTAAGGAACGCATTTTTACTGGAGTGTCCGAGCGGTGGGGAGCAGAGTTTGGAATTCTGGACGTCGTGGACTCTCACAATGTGACCCAGTCGGCCAGGAAGGGAATAGCCTGGGGGCCGACGGTTCCAGTTCTGCTTAAACTCACTCGGCATCTGTCGCAAGGCCCTCCTCACCCCGGAGCACGGTCACGGACCTCTGTAAGAGGGCTGCTGGTCCAGAGACCCTCCCCTGGCACCCAGAACCACTGATTCGGTTTGGCTTCCTTTACTTAAATTTCCTTTTTCAGCCCCCTCCTTCAGGCTTGACGCTCTACATTGTGTCTGTGGGACCCCAGCCACCCTCTGTTGGGGACGTGGACTGTGACTCACCTTGTCCCAGGTCCCCACGCATGGGCCAGCCCATCCCCATCGTGATTCCTGGAACAGGAGCCGAAGCTGGAGCCCTGCCCCTCTGGCTTTCAAGGAGGGCTGGGGACCTGTAGCCACCAAGAGCTCCTGCCTGTGCCCCAGCACCTGGTCCCCTTCCACGAGACCTTTGTCCCCGCTTTGCGCCTAGGCAGTTCTGAATCAGTT
This sequence comes from Pteropus vampyrus, assembly GCF_000151845.1. NCBI lineage: Eukaryota > Metazoa > Chordata > Mammalia > Chiroptera > Pteropodidae > Pteropus > Pteropus vampyrus. Next base: position 282,947 of record NW_011889205.1, on the reverse strand, counting down.
CTGTTAAAAACGCCGAGCTGGTCAATCTCCACCAAGCTTTGCATGTGCACCCGTGGACTTTTATTTCTCACCATACGAAACTGGTAGCAAAGCCAAAGACTTCTGCACTTGAACACCGAATACCCCTCCGCACTCACCCTCCCACAGGACATTTACAGAGTCCTCATGTCCCCTCTTGAATCCAAACCCCACGATTAGGGCCTCTTCTTTCCTGCCCAGCTTCACCGCAGGGAGGGGTTGAGGCCTGAGGTGCCAGTCGCTCCCCGGTGCCTGCGTGGTCATGAAATGCGGCACACTGGTCAAGCCCCTCTCCTGCCCCACTCCCAGAGAGGAGTCAGAAGCCAGCAGCATCTCGCCCAGGCCTTTCTTCAGTCACTTGCAAACGGGTCAGAGAGGAGGTGCACGCTGCAGGATTTTATTTAATGTGATACCCGATAAAAGGCAGATTATAGCACAGATTTGCTTTTGAAGTATTTTCGCAGGAGGGAGCCACCGAAAATGCGCATTTCATTTAATTCTTCTACTCATCTTTGCTCAGAATTATATCGAAATTTTCCTCAAGCCCCCTACTCAACACCCCTCACTAACTTTCGCAGGTGACTTTGCACCCTGCTTCTTGAAGCAAAGCGAGAGCCTCAGGCGCGATGACCTCCAGCCTCCCCCCGACTTCCGGGCCTCCACGTCCGCGCAGTTTAACCTTCTTACTTTTACGGATAAGACCTGTGCCCATCGCTGCGTCCCTTCCTACGTTTTCCGGGACCTTATTCCCCAGTTGACTCCTCTCTCTCCTGGGGTTCGGCCTCTCTCCTGGGGCCACGCCCCCCCGTCCCCCCGCCCCCCTCCCCTTGCCCCCCGCCCCCCACCCTCTTGCTCCCCCAGCTGCGGTATGGCTCCCCACATTTCTGTCTCGGGTCATGAGTCCTTGGCTCTCAGCACACCCCGCTAACCCTTAGAGGATGTCACGATCGCTTCTTGGGTTGAATGGCACCTCCTTCTGAGGACTCTCGAACGTTCACCTCGAGCCGCGCCCCTCCCCAAGCGTCAGAGAGATGGACCTCGGTGTCTCCCGGGCCCCACCTGCCCACGTCTCTTCGGTGTCTCACGCGGATTCATCACCTACCTGTTCACCCCACGCTCCTTCTGTGGGGACGGGCCCCTCGCGGGTATTAAAGCTCAGAACCCAGGAGCTGTGTCTTTCCATCTCCCTCCCACTCACGTCAAGTCACTCTCAGCCCTGCCAGCCGTGCTTTATAAATACTCCCCCCATCCGCTCCTCGTTCCCGGAGCCACACGCCGCCCGCTGACCCAGACCCCTAACGTAAGTCCCTAGACAGTTCGACAGCCTCCGAAATAACGTCCGGCGCTCAAGTCTTGTCCCTTTCCCGTCTGCCCTTCGCGCTGGCGTCTGGGTGCTCACCGTGAACGACTCTGTGCCTGGCCCACAACGTCACACGCCTCGCCATCGCCCACAGGGGACAGTTCGGGCATCAGCGGGGTTCACGCTGCTGGCCCCTTTGGCCCGTCTTTGCCACCCGTGCCTTGTAATTTGTGACCCAGCCACACGGAGCTCCTTGGGGTCCCCCCTAGGCCATGCCCTCCCTAACGCTTGCCTTTCTTCCTTGCCCCTCTGACCATGGCGCCCCTCACTGCTCTGGCCAGAAGCTACTTAAGACTCCGCAAAAAATGTCCCTTCCCTCGGGACCTCCTCCCGGTCGTACCGACTGCGTGGGGTTTCCCTCTCCATTCCCACGACGCCGTGGCCTCCTATTATTGCCTCTGAATCCGTATGGAATTACAGCAATGAAATAATTGATTTTTCCCATGTCTCATTACATGACTCCCGGACCACCCCCTCAGCACTCTAAGTCCCTCGGGAGGAGTAAATATGTTTCTTTCATTTATGCAAGCCTAGCATCTGGCCTAGCATTTGTCACAAAACAGGCGCTCCGTAATAATTTGCTGAATTAATGACACATTAACCCTTTCTTCTTGGGGTGATATCCTTCCGTCTTTATGACAGATAGGGATTGCAAACTTTGAGCTTTGAGCCGGTTGGTTGGCAGTCGAGATATAGAAAAGATGTTTCCTCATGGGACAGAAATGAGCAGATCACATCAGCAGAAAGCCATTCTCCCCTGTAGGCGGCCCTGACGCCGCTGGGAAGTTAGGGTGGTGTGAGGTCCTCACCGAAACGAGCTCAAGGTCACTGGCATCCGCTCCGTTACACTGTGCGCCGAGTACACACCCACACCCAAGCCCTTCTGCATCGGGTCGTTACTTCTTAACAAATGAAATTTGCAGTGGATTTCCTGGAAATACTTCAGAGCAGGAAATAGCGTATGATTTGTTCCTTCTCACTTTCCTTTTAAAATAACCAAGAAGATGTAAAAAGCACAGAGGTAAAACCCACCGCAGCTCTGGCACAAAAGATGAGATCTATTATAGGCCAGAGTCTGGGAACAGTCTAATGACAAAGCCCCGAGGTCCGTGTAAGATTCTCCATCAGCCGGCAGAGCACAGCAGCCGTGCAGCCGATGGCGAGCCCCGGACTCACGCTCAGCGTGCAGTCCGCTGGACGTCTGTCTCTTCGGCGTTCACGTCCATCCTTTGATGCCACAGTCCTTTGTAGAATCTCTCCTTTGCACCGAAACAAACCCCCCCTTTTTTTTTCTTGATACAGTAAATTTGGAGCATGCTCTCAGATATTACTCAGTATGTCGAGATTTCCACCAGGGATAAAATTTCTTGAATAATTAACCTAATTCTTCTTGCAACTGCCCTTGGATTGTGATTCAAGGTCTTTATGCCCTTCATTCAGATGTGTGCGCTTTCGTTGCTCAGATAATTAATTATTCTTTGTCGTTATCCGTGTTTTCAAGACTAGGGTCGGGTTCTCCTTGACGTTAGAAGTCTGCGAATCCATTTTCTTCAGCCCCTTACGTTACTGGGTGCTGCTCCTCTGAGCATTGGCTTTTTGCAGGCTGAGTCTCTCTGACCGGGATAATCTGCGAGATCAGTGGGGAAGCTCCCATCTTGCCGTTTTCCTTGTGTGAGGTCCAG
>NW_011889205.1:276547-278687 GCF_000151845.1 Pteropus vampyrus | reverse complement strand
GGCAGCAGGATGTCCTGGGCAGCTCCGGGACGCAGCGTTGAGCGAAACGGCTGTGTTGTGGAAGTTTCTGGAAGGTGTGCCCTTGTCTCTGTCAACTGTAAGAACGCAGAAGAGAAACGCGGGGAACGCAGAGCCTGCGTAAATGAGAAAGCCGTTGGCCTCGCGACACGCCGTGACACTCGAATCATAGAGGCGTTTGTTAGACACACCGCTGCGGCCAGCAGGCCTCTGGAGTGACCACGTACCCTCCGGGACCCTCGCCTGGGGACCGCTAACGGAGAGAGAGGGTGGGCATCTCGGGTCACCAAAATTGTTGTCACCAGCGCTGACCGTTCCGTTCCCTTTCAAAGAGGCTAAAAAAATGAATCAAATTAATGAGCTCCGGGTTCTCACATGCCCTGGGAGCTCGTTAGAAATGCAGATTCTCAGGGCCCACCCCCACCCACCGAGTCCGAAACTCTGAGCAGGGGACACCCAGCAATCTGTGTTTTCCAAATCCCTCCAGTTTGGTGAATTCCGATGCACGCTAAGATCCGAGAACCACGCAATTAGATACAACGCTAAGATTTAAGGAAGGAGACTATATCGAAACCGTTTTTCTCTTACGTATTAAATTGGATTTTTGACTCAGTGTAAGAGGCATTGGCGATAGACCAGGGATAGGTTTGGAAACTTTGAGAAGTACTGTCACCGCTGGGACTGACGGGTGAACTCTGCCACGCCCACGGGGAGCACCCCGCTGCTGTCAGGCCCGGGATTTGGAGTAAAGGCACAAATGAGTAACCCCGCTCTCTAAAGTTAGACCCTGGTGCCTGTGGTGGTCGCCAGTTAATCTTACGGTGTCCGGGGCAGGTGGTTTAGGGAGTGAGGTGTCTCTTCACAGGTGAGGTAGGAAGCCCGCCCGCCACCTTTTCCCGAGAACGGACCGTCGTTTTGTGTCTTGCTGGGTTACAGGATGTGATGAACGATTATTTCACTTGCTTCTGCGTGCCTAACAGGTATTTCCGAGTTGGGGGAAATGGTTCCTGCTTCCGAAGAAAATGAGATCGTATCCATCTTAAATATTTTCTTACCAATTCAAAGCGAGGCTAGCAAAACAACAGGATGAATCAGTGGAGGAGCGCTCCTACACAGACAGGAAAACACACATCATTCTTGTTGATCAGAGTCCTTTTTCACAGGAAGTCCCAGAACGCTCCAGAGTGTTGCTAAGGCCTTCTACAGGGCTATTAATAAAATAAAATACGTAAACAAAATAAAGTTAATATGATTTGTTCCTCTTTCAGCTCCCTCGGTTTATTTGTTTATCTGCCCTTTTTCACTGGTATACGTATGTTAACATAGTTTATTGTTTATTATCATTATTATTAATATCGGTTTGTTTATGATTTCTCATTATTTTTAACTTTTTACACACACACACACGCACGCAGAAATTGTGCCTTCTGTCATATATATGCAGAATGACTAGAAATCACTTTTTGTTTATACCGAGATTTACAGAAACATAATGAAAATTCAAAAAAGGAAGCATTTTTTTTTTTTGGCTGCAAAAAAAGAGGTTTCCATCCTATGAGTTACTCTATTTTCTTTCAAATGAAAATGCCTTTCATTCTACTTTAGTGTTTTCCATTTCTCTCTGTAGAGTTTCTCTACTACCATCAGATATGGGGTGTCACAGATTTTGACTCTGTGGTTTTGTGGGAGTAAGATTCTTAACCACGTATGTAAAGACCATTTCCTGTAAAATTTCATGACTCCATGAAGTTATACTCATGGATAGTGACTGTTAAGTTTACTATGAGCCATTACAGTGCCTGTCATCTGCATTTCACCCAAAACTCATTTCCTGCTAGGCAAAACTCTTCAAATAGTTCAAGCAAAATAATTCTAAGAATACAACAAATTATGTGCTGATCTCATAAGGGGAGCATTAAGTTCGTGGTTTGCCAAGAGTTCATTTCTAAGTAACGCTGATACACCACTTGCCAAAAAAATTGCCATTAAATGTTTCAGTCACGAAGTGATTTATGCGCAAAAATATTTCCAGATGTTCCAATTCACCTTCACTCAAAACACGCCACATGTTCGAAACCTTGACTTGCAGCTACCCCATCAAGTTACTCACTTCGGTTTAACA
>NW_011889205.1:275402-276497 GCF_000151845.1 Pteropus vampyrus | reverse complement strand
TCCAGATGTTCCAATTCACCTTCACTCAAAACACGCCACATGTTCGAAACCTTGACTTGCAGCTACCCCATCAAGTTACTCACTTCGGTTTAACACGTTGAAGGAAACATGTCTGTTTGTTTCGCCTCCGTGTCTCCCTAGCTCAGGAAATCCCCGCTGTAAACGCACCACGGGCCGGGGCGGACGGGGCCTGCAGAAGCCACGTGGGGGGTGTGACACATCTGCTTCTAGTCTGCCTGGGCTGGGAGGGCGGCCGTCCCCTGCTGCTCGTGAGAACGCCGGCTCTCGCTATTCCCACTGCCGACGAGGCAAGCCTGAACTGCTGGGTGACCCACGTCATTCCGCACGGTCCTCTGCGGACACACCTCTGGGGACGGAGGCCGCAGGCAGACGGGCACACCCCACCGCCTTGCACGCGCGTGTGTCTGGCCCGGCCTGGAGCGCGACGTCTCTGGCTGACACGTGAAGTGGCTGGAAGTGGCGTGCACCTGACTGCTTGTTCCATTTTCCATGCAGAACTTGAAAACTGCATTAGTGCATTCACACCGACCACAAAGAAAGTCCTGCTCTCCCTCCAGCTTAGAGGCTTGTTGAGCCACTGCCGAGCGGCCGCTTAAAAATATCTGAACATCAGATGTGGGATCCTCGAAAAAAATGTGTGTTAATGAAAAAATAAAACCTTCTGAAGTGACCTCTCTCTGCGGGAATCCAGCCAGTAATGGATGCGCACTAGGTTGATGGCTGAAAACGGTATTCTGACTCACTGGCGTAAAGGACAGATTGCTTTGGGAGCAGTAGCACCCCAACACCCCAAAGAGCTGCCTTCACGTGGCCGGCTGTGCCCACGGTCGCAGGGCTGTTTGTGCAGGCTGACAGTCGGCGCGTAGGCGGGGGCGTCCTCAGTCTGTGGGCCCCAGATGCTTCGTTTGGACGCTGGTCCGAGCTATGAACTCTTTAGCTAGTTTGTTGTGCTGATTAACGCCACGGCCCATGGACTGTCCAGGCCGGACCTCGATTCAAGCCAGCTCTAGCTGTCACTGGCAGGTAGCTTGATGTCAACTGGCATGTCACGTGGAGCTATTCCATCTTCCTACC
>NW_011889205.1:272432-273907 GCF_000151845.1 Pteropus vampyrus | reverse complement strand
AGGAGGGGATTCTGGGTGCAGTACTTCTGTGAACAGGTAAATAGTTGGCAATCGATACATCGAAGGGGAAAATGTGTATTTTTAAATGATTTCACACCGTCGCACACCCATTCCACTGTCTTCTCGGTCATTCTCTCTTGTCCATCACCTACTTCTTTTTCTCTCTCTCTCCTAGGTGATGCCACTCCATGGCCTGGGGCTCCAGTCCTAAAGCGAACAAACCAAACACAAGCCAATAGGAAAGAAAGTGACCTCGCTTGACTCCACGCCAGCTTGTGCTCCGTTTTTACGCACTCCTAAGCCAGCACCTTGCTGGTGCCATCGAGCGCTGACGTTTCTCTCATGTTTCCTCTGCGGACATCCCCGGTCAAGCTTCTGTCCACGTTTCCCCCTGCAGCCCCTCTCCTCAAGGTCACCAGTGCACCCATTTCATTACGTCCGGTGGTCACTTGGTTTTCCTGTTCATTCACTCGCTCAGCAGCATTTGACACAGATGATCACTGCTTCTTTCTTGAAACATGTTCTTTTCTTGCTTTCAATGAATTCACTATCTTCTGGTTGCAGTGAGACCATTCTAGTGTCAATAAGACCACTTCTCCTGGTTGCTATGAGACCACCTCTCATGATTACCATATGCCCAACTTCTCCTGGTTGTTATGTGACTACCTCTCCTGGTTGCTATGAGACCACTCTCTCCTGGTGTCAATGAGACTACCCTCTCCTGGTTGCTATGAGACCACCTCTCATGATTACCATATGCCCAACTTCTCCTGGTTGCTATGTGACTACCTCTCCTGGTTGCTATGAGACCACTCTCTCCTGGTTGCTATGTGACTACCTCTCCTGGTTGCTATGAGACCACCCTCTCCCGGTTGCTATGAGACCACCTCTCATGATTACCATATGCCCAATCTCCTGGTTGCTATGTGACTACCTCTCCTGGTTGCTATGAGACCACTCTCTCCTGGTTGCTATGTGACTACCTCTCCTGGTTGCTATGAGACCACCTCTCCCGGTTTTCCTCCCACCCCTCTGGCTATTCCTTCTCAGTTTCCTCCTTTGGATCTTTTATTTCTTGACCTAAAACAACCGGAGGACTCTAGATTTGACATTGGGCTCATTTTCTTCTCTATCTACATCATCTCCCTTCAGGACTTTCTCTCCTCCCGTGGTGCCTTACAATTCCATCTACAGACTTTTTTACATCTTGCTTCTTCCACTCAGCAAAGTGTTTTTTAAATGCGTCCATGGGATTGCATGCATTAATAGTGTTTTTTTTTTTTTCATTCTCATTGCTGGTTAGCATCACATCCTATGACTATGCTACGGTTTGTTTACTTCCTCCCGCCGGTGGACATTCGCGGCTGTTGTAAGTAAAGCCGCTGCGAACACGCATGGCGAGTCTTTCTGTGGACCTAGTTTCCGTTCTCAGGCTGTGAGTGGTAAACACGTCGGTGAGGCAGCGCCGGGTCTGT
>NW_011889205.1:264303-271759 GCF_000151845.1 Pteropus vampyrus | reverse complement strand
TAGACAGGTGAGTACGAAGCTGGAAGACCATGGCCCAACAGCAGGCAGAGTCTCATGGCCGATCGTCCGGCCTAATGCCCTAAGGTCATTGCAGAAGCCACGTCTCGTTGCGGCTTCTGCCGCACGCCCAACGCGGGGATTAAATTCACGAGGCTTCTCCTGGAAGGAGGACGGGCAGGGTGGCCCCGTCTCGGTCCTCATGTCGCTGCGCTGCCATCCGCCAGAGAGGCTTCTCAGCTGCCTCTGGTCACGGTCTCTCGTCTCTGCTCCCAGTGATCAACCCCTCCCCTCGCCCCACACACCCCACGTCAGCCCCACATCTGACCTCGCGGGCCGTCAGCCCCAGGCCTAAAGCCTCAGGACACACACCGCGCGGCGATTCTTCGCGCTGCGTCTGGCCCGCGGAGATGAGGAAAGTGAGTCTGCGTGATGCGTGGGAGGTTCCTGCACCACCCCCCGCCCCGCCCCCCCCCCCCCCCCTCCGCCGCTGGTCTGTAAACTCCAAGGGCAGGGACTGTGTCTCTGTGCTTGCCTCTTACATTCCAGCATCTCGCACCCTCCCTGGCACAAAGTGGGCCCTCAAAAAGGAGCTGAGTGACGCTAGCACAAAGCACTAAGCCAGGCTCTTTGGCTAATAAAATATTTTTTTAAAGGAAAGAAAGAAAAGGTCGCAGAGGTTCTGGTTATCTAGAATCCAGCCTGCATGAGGGTGAGAATCTTCGCCTCTTCTGTTTGCCTATGGAACCCAAGTGCCTGCAGCCACAGCTCACAGCCATGCTGGGACACCCCTCCCCCCTCTAACGGGGGGTGGGTGGGGGCCCACCGGGGGTGCTGCTGGCAGAGGAAGCTGTCTTAGGGACCCCCTGGAGCAGTGCAAAATGCACACTGAATTTGCCCACGACTGGACAAAAAAGCAGTGCACACTGCCCTTGGCTAAAACAAGGCGGTGCATGCAAAATGCTCGTCAGCGCCGAGAGCTCTGTGGGCCTCGGTTACTATTATACCCAGCAGAGCTCGAGTCCTAAGGAGTGCATCTCATTCTTTCATTCAGCAAAGCAGGTGCCCATGGCGTGCGAAGCGGGGTCTGGGCCGGGGCTGGAACCCCAAGCAAGAGACACACAGCTCCTAGCCTCGCGGACCCGCTGGCGGAGGGCCAAGAAAATACACAAGAAGAATAAGAAAAATAAACGTCATTTTGATAGGAAGAAGTTCAAGGTGAAACATAAAGCAAGTAAGAGGGGTGGATAATGGGGGGGGCTGGAACTCCAGATAAGGGGGCGGGGAAGGCCTTCCCCAGAGGGTGGCGCGTGAGTGGCCCTGCCAGGGTCACTGCAGCCTGCTGAGCGAGAGGGCGGGGTCAGGAGGGCGGGGTCAGGAGGACGAGTCAGGCTAGGTCAGGGCCCGGCCTGGGGGATTCTAAGGACTTTGGCTTTTTCCGTGACTGAGACGGGAAGTGGCCTGAGGATTCCGAACAGAGGAAGGCGCCCACTTTAACTTCGTCACTTTAGTGTTCTGAGCCCTTATTTGGCCTCACGGGTCTTTCAAAGAGAAAGTCGGCTAATGTGGCGCGTGCCTATCGCCTGTCACACACATGGCCCCGCTTAATCCTGGCGCTAGATTTTATGATCTCAAGTTCATGCCAGAGGTTCCCCAGGATAAACCACCAGTCAGCCCAGAGTCACGCGGGTGGGAGCAACGCACAGCCGAGGGCTGAAGCCACCTGCGACACCCCGAGGCTAGGCCATTCTCATCGCAACACGGCCTTTCATGGAATGAAACGCTCAGCAGAGCCGACGGTCCAATCTCGTGGACACAGGCCCACCAAAGCTAGGGACTGGAGCCCAGGTAAAAGCGGATGACATCCGTGTCGTGTTTGCAAAGGGCGTCCACCCCGTCACGGCATTCGATAAGCGCTTGGTACCTTGACTTGGAGAAGTGACATTAAGGGATAATCTCAGATATCGCTCTTTATTCTTCAGAACCTTCACAATTCTTAGTGCCGACAGACTAAGGGACAAAAGAAAGACTCGGGGACAGAAAACAAGAGACAGAACGTCACTGCGAAACCCCGCTTTGTAAATTTAAGAATTAGAAATCCCAGGTCTGCAGCCGGGCGCCGCGCCTGGGAAGGCGGCCCCCGCGGAGGAAGCTGGGGATCTGATGTGGGTCCCCAACGCATCCCTCTTCGTGCCTGTGCTTGGCTGATGAGCTGACAGCCCACAAATCTGGTCTCCTCTTCAGCTGCTCGTTTTTCAATCAGTTCTGCCTGCGCGGAGCCGCCCACACCCTGCGTCCCCAGCTTGACCCGCGTCCGTGAGTAATGGGGCTCCACCCTGGGGATCGCCTCCCCTCTGGGCCGTCCGCGCTTGGCCCAGGCTGTCCTTGGCCGGAGTCCGCCGGGCGTCCCCAGGCCTGCTCGCCCGCCTCTGCTGCGCTGCCCCGTGCCTGCGTGGCGGGCGCGGTGACGGTCCCCTGGCAGCTCGCTCGCTCGGGGCCCCACGCAGATCCGCCGCATCGGACTCCTCGGGGCGGGAAGAGGCTGAGCCCACCCGCCCGGCTGGTTAAAATGCGGGCGCCAGGCCCCGCCCAGAGCCACCGGCTGGGCGGGTCAGGGGTGCGGTCTGCGAACCTGCGCTTCAGGTGACGCCCACGCCGCTGGGCGGGGGCCGCTGCGGACGCCCAGGCTCTAGACCCACCGGTGACAGACAGGGCTGCGGTGCAGGAAAACGTAACAGCGCGCAAAGCCTCTGTTTCCCAAAAATTGATTAGAAGCCTAGAATTCATTTCTTTAACAAATATTTAACATGCACGCAACGCTACTTGAGACCCAGTGGGGACCGAAAGTCATAACCAGTCCCCTGGGACCTTCCAGCCGGCGTTACAGACCCGGATGGCTCTCTGTCGGGAAGCTGTGGGGCCACAGGGAAGGGCGCCCGCCCCAAACCTGGGGGTTAGGGGTGGCTGTCCCCCAGGTTTAGATCCAAAGCCAGGACTTCCCCAAGTGCTCTCGTGAGGCTGGGGCAGCGTTAGCTCTACGTTTTGATGGTTGTCATTTACACACACACACACACACACACGTCTTTCCAGGCAGTCTGCAGTGTATCACACTGCTGAGTCGTTGACTAAAGAAAGAACTTTGTCTTCCAAAAGCACATTTCTAAAAAGTTTTTGTCTTACAAAGAAAGACAAAAGCGCAGAGTTCAAGCAGAATGTGAACTCCAAGCCCCAGCCCAGCATTTCTGAAGGTTTAGGCCCCTCCAGGACTAAACTGCATTTTCTCTGACAAGGTCCTCCCAGCCAGGGTCTACCTCCAAGTTTATCACAAAAACACTTGGGCGGTTTAACGATCACGGATAATGAGCCTCGTGGTAGCTAACATTTTCAGGCTGCTGACCAGTGTTCCAGATGCCTTCAGCATACTGATTCGTTTTCCGCACACACCAGACGGTGGGAATTGATTCTGTTATATCCCCCTCGTTTTACAGATGTTAAAACTAAGATACAGAAGGGTTAAGTAACTTGTTCCAAGATGCCATAGAAAGGAAATGGAGAAGCCAGGATTCAAACCCTAGCACTCCGGGCTTCACGGCCTGTCTACGTGACAATAGTGATGTGTTTAAAAACTGAAATATGTTTTTCTAGTAAAAATTCATATGAACAAATGTAAAAAAACAATCTTAAAAGGACAAAAGCATTTCTAAAACTTTCAACCATATCCCCGCCACACAGGGAGCTACTGTTTACCTTTTTGTATACTATATGGTACCTACTTGAGATACATGACAGTATTATAATACACATTATATGAAGATGCTTAGAAATACAATCTACGTATGATTATACAAAATACATGTTTGTTGAAAAAGTTAAAGTAGGAAGAACAAAATAAAAATCATTAACTACTTCAAGATTGTAAAGTCGTACTTCAAGAGACTGCGAGAATTAAATTAAAGAGCATCTGTACGGAGAAGCAAGATGGGAGGAGAGAACAGGTGTCCACACTGACATTCTCTGCATTCTCGACTCATGTCTTCACGTCCTTCTTCTGAGCCTCTATTGGATTATTGAAGATGTGTTTTTAGTTAGTATTTTACTGGATGTAGTGTGGTGCAGATACTCGATCTTCCGTCATCCAATAATATTCTACTTTTCATCTGAACTCAGGACAGAAAGAGTTTGTGACATTAGAGGAAGGATTTCACACAAAATCGGTAGAATACGGAGTAAGTTCTCTGGAAGATCACAAGGGAAAGAGATATTTCAAGTGAGTTTTTACACAGTTGCCCCAATGCTTTGTTCTACGACTTGCTATACCTATTTCACTTGGAGATTTTATCTAATTTTTTGAAAGATAAACTTAGAGAAACATTTTTGCTTTGGTACTCATTTGTGTTTGAAAACTGTTTCCTAAACGTATTTCTTGGACCTTGGTCCTTCATGATACTCCACAAAAGAAGAATTCTGTGGTTTTGGGTAAACACTACAAATTCTCATCTGGATATTTGCAATATCTAAGAACTTATACAGAAGAAAAAGTAGCCACTAGTATACTATTTTATGGTCATTTTGAATATCTCAATTAGTTTTCACTCCATTAAGAGAGTTTTTATACGTGCTTTGCAATGGAGATTTTAAATTATGTCCATTACAAATCAGTCATTAACACTGACATCTGTACGTCACACCCACTGGAGGGTTTGCTGTGGCTTTATCAGAAACACTTTAATCTCTCTTTTCTCCATTTCTTAAGCGTACTGGGGACTCAGAGCAAACCAGGATGTCTGCCAAAACTTAAAGGGAGACAAGACAATCTCAGAAACTACAGGCTTTTCTGCACCCAGAGGAAATGGTTATTCTTGGAAATGAGACTTTTTTTCAAAGGATAACCTCCCAGGCGAACGAAAAGACTGTTTGAGCTTGAGCTTTCCTGTATCCGATTTCTCATCTTTCACAATGGGAAGAGCTGGATTGAGACTAAACGAACCAGAAACTAAGGCCCAGTGCAAGGTTCAGACAGACACAAAAGTCTGATTGTTGCAACTGAGTTGATTTCGCTTTTACTGCCTTTTAAAACCCAAATCCATTCGGTCAGGGAGCCTAACCATCTAAGAGAAACAGTTTTGCGAAGAAACAGGACACTACATCTGATCGATCTGTAAAAGCATCGGGTTACTGACGTCTGAGCCAGTGCAGAGGAAAAACACTTCCCCTTTACTCCCCGTTTCTTTCGTGTCAGTAGAAAATCATTCCCACACTACAAAATATGCCTTCGAAATCCCAGACCCTGCATGAGACAGAATTCTTTGGCTTCTGAAGGGCTTCTCCAGAGCCCGAGACGGATTCCCAGGAGCAGTTCCTCTGTGGCTTTGTTCAAACAAACTCGGACTCGTCTGGCTCATCACACCAGCAGTAATTGGAAGAAGATACCCAGCCGTGATGTTCTGCATTAGTGAGCGCTGGAGATGGATGCGTTTTCTTTGCTGATCTTGATTTTACTACGCTGCAGTTTGCTTTGGCCCCATAGGACAGTGCTAATCATTCATAATCACCGTTTTTGTTTTGTTCGGCTATTTTTCTTTTTTAAGAATAATTTCAATTCCACTGCTACATACATAATGACATGTTATATATAAACATGTCAACATAATGTATGTAAGAGTTCCATTGCAGCTAGGGATTTATAGCAGAAACACACATTCAGTGACAAATGAGTATTTGGGGAGTTCCAGGGAATTTTATATTTTTAAACATATGTAAATATGTGGTCTCACTTGAGAGTTTTCTCTGTTTTTTTGGGTGAATGATATTGATGTAACTAGAAAAAAAACTTGGAAAGAATTTCAACTAATTCTAATATGAAGAAGAATCTGTTTTTGTTTTGTAAAGATATATTTTCTCTAGAAATACTACTCTGAGCTGACAAAGCTTGAGAGAAGAATATTTTCAAAGAGAAAGCAAATGTGGAAGGTTTAACTAGGTTCCATAAAGGTGTTTTTCCCCACCTGGAGGAAATACTGGCCTTGATATTCATTACAGTTAGTGCTTTTCCCCCAATTCGTGCGGAAAATAGTCTTGGTGATGGGGAAACTTTTCGGATATTGATAAGTGAAGTAAGTACCAGAATCTTTTCTTGCCTCAGAGAAAATACTGCTGGGCCGCTTAGCCCTAAGTCACTGGCTTATGGCCTACAAAAATTGAAAGGAGTAAGTGAACCATCACTGCCTTCACGTTACACTGTGCATCGATAAGGATGCTTTTCTTGAAATTTCCAGTGTGGCCTCACACTGCCAATAGCACTTACTGTGCATGTACGGGGATCAGCTCACTTGACCTCGAGGGAGGTTTGGTCACTAGGAGTCGTTGCAGAGGAAATTCAGACAGAGGTGAAGTGATTTGCAGGAGGTCCAACCAGGAAGAACTGTGTAAGGATTCAAACTCTGGTGGTTTGACTCCTGGGATTCTAAACACTACTTTTAATACTATAGGTCCGTCCTTCAAGTAAAAATGCTCATTAAATTAATTCAAATATGTATGGGGGTCTCTTATACATATTCAGAACAAAGACAAACAATTAAACTGTGTATCAACTTGCTTTGACGTTGAACGATCAACCTTTGTCTAGACAGGGCTAACGATGGTACTGGGATTTGAGTAGATGTAAGAATTGCTGACAGCTCAACTTGAAGTCCTAGGAAAAATGCTTTATCAGATTAAAATGCTTCCTAAACTGCATACAGGTAGCTATGTAGTCATTTTTCATCTAGTTGAGTTGCCCTAAGCCACGTACTCATTGTAATCTATGAGTAATGTAGTGATTACTCATTGACGTAGCTGTTTACCAGTTCCTGTCATTTTCAGAGCTATCATTTTCAGATCCGCTACTTTAAGCGATTTTAATTAGAGAGCTTCTAAAAGTAAAACAATGCAAATGGAAAGGAGACATTTTACTTTTATTTTAGGGTAGATGACAAGATGACATAAGACAAGAATGGCTTTAGTCATACTCAATTACTCTATGGCACCTGGAATTGTTCCTTGGTGAACTCGGTGCCATGGCTTCCACCTTTAATAGATTTCCAGTATTCAACCATCTCCCTCCATTCTGCTTCTCACCGCTGCTGAAATCAAGCCCCTGGCTCTGAATATGAATCCTGGTCCAGGCCGCTATCATGCCTCACCTGCGTGTCAACAATCGTTTCCCAAACTGTTTGCTCGATTGCTGATCCTGTCAATGTTTTTCTCAGCATGGCGGCCAGAGTGACCCTTAGGAACCCTAATTCCCTTTAGAAAGTGTAATTTTTGTCCTTCTCTTTCTCAAAGCCCTACTCCAATCTCCCTCGAAGGACTTAGTATGACTTTAGGGCAGTGGGGCAGTAGGTTCTCAGGTCCCTGTGACATTTCTGAGTCTACCTCGTCCATGCTCTCCTTGCTCACTGCATTCCAACGCCATGGGCTT
>NW_011889205.1:258958-262213 GCF_000151845.1 Pteropus vampyrus | reverse complement strand
TAGGCCCTTTGTGACATCATTTGACTCTTTACTTGAAGAAACTAAGATTTTCAGCAAAGATTCAAACGAGGTCTCTAACGGAATGAGAAGTCTTCCCGCCACACAGGGGTCGTCCAGGACTCGACTCTTGCCTTCAAATAGTTTGTCATCTCATTGCACAAAATAGTGAGAGCTCTTGGAAAAATGCATTTGAAAGAAAAAAAAAATATTCAAAGCAGTAGATTTTTTTTTGTTGCCATTAAAATAAAATTAAATAATCCTCGGAAACAAAAGTAAAAGGTGTCACTCAATTTCCATCATAATAGTCAGGAACGCGAATAAGAAAAGGTTGGCATCAGCACCGGAAGTTAAAGAGAATAGTCAGTGTAGACCGAAACTTGGAGGCCATTGTGCTAAATAAATCTCCAGTTGGACCAGATTGAAGGACACAGTTAAGGGCCAGTCCCACAGCTCTGGAGGCTGCCTCTGTCTCTGCAAGCTGGTCTCATAAAAACTCCGCCGTCAGTGTCCTGTAGCGTGTTTCTTAACTAGCAGAATGTTTCGAACTCCCTTGAAACAAAGGCTGAAGCAAACTCCAAACCAGGCAGTGGGGCCAAGGAGAGACTCAAGTTTAGGTGACTAAAGCCTGACCGGCGGAGGAGGGAAGCAGGAGGGCGAAGGAGGATAAATCCTGCTCACCTTTGAGTCAGTGCATCATCTGGGGGCGAGGTGGGCGTGGTGAGGTCAGGACCTTACTCTCTCCCCAGGATGTAGCCCAGACACCATGTCCCCTGCCTTCTGTCTGTCTCTCCGAACCACAGCCCAGCAGCAGTGAGCTCCCTCCCTCCTCTGCTTAGACCTGAGTGGACCTGTCCGCCTGCCTTAAAGAATCCTTGGACGTTTGGTTACTACTTGCCAGGGCCTCAGCCATACCCGGTGGCCTGTGAGGAAGTTAAGGAGACTCCGTGTAGATGACTGTTTAAAAAAAAAAAAAATCCGTCTGGAGGAGTTTCTCTTCGTTCTAAGATAAATAAACGTAAATAATCAACACGCACATCTAGACCGGACTGGAATCCCTACCATCTTCCTTCCTGCCATGCCACGCTGCCAGCCTCCCCCGGAAGCCACTGTGGACAGCCTCGTTGGCTCCGGACAGCTCTCCAGGCTCTGCCTCCCACTCCTGATTGCTTTTTCCTCTGGTTTCTCTGGGTTCTGTCACCGGATACTCCTCCTTCTAACCTGGGGCATGGGTGCCCCGTCTTGTCATGTGACTTCTCCCACGTTTCTTCCCAGGTATCTTCCTTTAGCTCCATGCACCGCGGTCTGTGACCAAGAGGGGCCTCGTCCTAGAGACGCTCACAGACTCCTGGCTGCATTCGGCCGGGTCCAAGCAACAGGCCCCATCACTGAGCCAGCAGGGGGACAGAGCGGGCGATAAAGCAGGACGTGCGACTCAAGGGAAGGGCAACGACACTTAAGGACTTGGAGGAAAAACTTTCCCTAAAATAGATCCGCTGCAGAGAACAGGAGAATATTTGAAAAGATATTTGTTCCATGCTCTTAAAAAAGACAAATTTGAGCCAAGGCACAGAAACCGAGATCATAAGAGCCAAACTGGAATGTTTGTTGGAGAGAATAGCAAATTTGATACTGCAGATTGTCATATTGTCGAAAATGGGAAGAAATTTGAGAAGCAATCCCAGAATATGGAGTGAAGGAACGAAAATGATGACAGAGAAAGATACTAGAGAAGGAGGAAAGTTTGCATAAATCCAGCTGTGAAGAAGCAGTCTTCCCAAAGGAGAAAGCTGAACGAAAGAACAGACTAAATGATCCCGGGGAAAATAAAGAATAAAAGAAATTAAGGCGAATGAGAGAATCTTGCCCCAATATTGAAAACAAGTCTGAGTCCGGAGATTTAAGAAGTGAGGTCATGGATGAGAGAAGACATGGAGAGGGTCTCCTTCCAGATCCCCAGCCTGTCCCCTCTCCACGACCTCCCAGCGGCTGACAAACCCTCGGGACACAGCCCGACTCCGCCACGAGGCAATTTCCTGATTTTCCTGTCACATCTCTCTCTTTTAAACTCCCAAAGAAGTTCTATCACATTCTGCCAGGACTGATTATAATATCGAAAGCTCCTCGTATTAGTTCGAGTCCTGTCAGAAGCAGAGGCCCAGAAGGGAATAAATGTGCAAGGATTTTATTCTGGGGAAACACCTGCGAGAAACCGGGGGGCGTCTGGGAGTGCGGGCAGACCGCGATGCAAGTGTTCCCCTAAGTGAAGGGGAGAGGGAAGGTGGGGTTGGGAGCCTCCGAGAACGCTGGGCACGACTTGCAAGTTTTTGTAAGGCTGCGGGGACGTCCGGGGTCACCACCCCGGCAGGCAGAGGAGACGCACACCGCCCGGGACCCGCCTGCCTGGGGGCGCTCGCTGCACTGAGCCAGGGCCGGGAGCAGCGCACCGGTGTCCTGTCTCCGTGCAAACTCGGCAGTGGACTTCAGAGCGTGGCCACGGAGCCCGTGGGTCTGTCGGACACATTCTCACGGTGGCCACGGCGCTCAATAGATAGACATTCATCAGTCATCAAGCGACAAGGCACCCAGTGCCGTGCTGAGCACACAAAGAACAGTGACAACTGCACCCTAACCTCTGCAGAGCTCGGACGCACAGGGGAGACGAACGCGGAAACACGTCATTGCCACTCAACACGCAAGTGTAATACAGAAGCACGCCCCGAAGGCGGCAGGGACACAGAACCATGGCTCTACCTGCGACGTCACAGACGTAACGGCAGAGGAAGCGAAGGTTAAGCTATGGCTTCGAGAATGCTCCGGTTTCCCCGCGCGCAGGTGCCAGCCCGCGGTTTGCCACTGTCCCTGACCAGGCAGGGTCCACAGCGGCAGCCCCACCATCATGAATCGCAGCAGCAGCTGTCCCATGAGGGACGTGCGGCCTGAGTGAAAAGTAAACCTTGGTTTGGGTAACGCGTTGAGATCTGTGACCACAGCGGAACCCGGCCCCCCAGCCTACTGTGACTGATGCTCTGTGTGACACGAGGCACAGAGCACGAAGGAACGAGCGTCGGGTTTTCAGGAAATCCCACCCCCACCCCATGGCTGGGTGTCGGCTACATGACAGGATGCGAACGGGGTGGGACAGGGTTGTATAACAGACTATTTTTTGGCATGTGGTGGATAATCCGCAGGCAAAGGAGTCCTGTTGAGCGTATTTAGAGATGTGAGCAAACCTGGTTTATAAAATAGGGTTAGGAA